>NC_056736.1:161787405-161907405 GCF_019279795.1 Protopterus annectens
AGCAGACCAGTAACCAATGGTGTTCCACATGAATCAGTCCTGGAACCTCTACTGTTTGGAATCTATTTCTCTAAAGTACAAGCTAAAATTAAAGGTCTGTGGCTGTCAAAGTTTACTGATGACTATAAACTGTGAGCAGTCATAGAATCTCCAAATGATGTCAACGTCCTACAAGAGGCTCTTACACAAACAAATGATTGGTGCCAAGGTCATCAATGCAAAATATGTGTTATCATTCCTTTCAGTAAGAGCAATGTTCCTGTTAACTATCACATCAATAAGAACAGCCTAAGTATGCACCCAGTGGTGAGATACCTGGGCACACAGGTTGACAGCAATCTTACCTTTGATCGCCATGTCTCCACAGTGTTAAGATGGGCATTCTATGTCACTCATCTCATAACTAAGGGCATTGCCTCCAGAAAAAAAAAAGTTGTAACCTCCCTGAACTCCCTTCCCTCATCAGGCCAATAATTGAGTAGAATGCCCCTTTTGGAATATATCTTTTCAAGCACCTGCAGCAATTGGAGAGAGCACAAAGGTTCCTCACTAGGATAATTCAAAGTCTTCAGCATCTGTCCTATGAGAATCATCTGAAATCACTGTTACTTGAGTCTGTTTCATACAGATTATTCTGAGGTGATCTGTGCCTTTTATATAAGACATGCTTTGACCCTGATGTATTGGAAATGCTGCATATCTGTAAGTCAAATGGTACACAGAGTACTCACTCTAAAGGCCTTAACCTGGTTTGTGACATAAATAGAGCCTACTGGAGGAAAATATTTGTCTCCCAGAGGTTACCACACCTTTGGAACAGACTCCCACTTTATGTCAAACAGAGCACGTCATTGTCCCTCTTCAAACACAATCTGTATGATTGGATGAGTAACTGTAAATTCACCTCGGGGGGTTCAACCTGTGTCCTGCTTGTACAGGGACAATAGGTGCTGATCATGGAAATAAGGGTAAAACTTGTCTAGACTTGAAAGGGCCCTAGGGTCATTAACCTAGTAACCTCCTATGATCCTGTGATCACAATGATTACAAATGATAAGGAAGGCATCATGAAGTTTGTAAAATTAAAATGCCAAAACACCATGAAAAGGCACAGACGAATAAACAAACAATAATTTATTAATCACTTTCATCCATTTTTAATGGACTTCTTTAGAATTAATGAATCGTTCCACTCTTTCTAATCACATGACTAATGAAATCATAGCATGCTCTTAGTTCTTCAAATCCTTAAAAACAAGTATCATACAAAAAGTGCGCATCTTAAAATTAAAATTTACATTTCATATTTAGTCATTTAATATTAACTGCACCATTAAGCCCAGATGTTTTGTCCACTGGCAATCTCATTTACCACAGTTCTTCCCTCTCTTCTATCTTATTTTTAAAGTCTCCCCTCTTAAATCTGGTATAATACTTTCAAGCCTATAAAAACTAAATTTCCTAAGATCTGTTTTATCTAAAATGTGTCTGTATAATGTGTTATTGAAATTTTTTTGTCTTACGTATTATCAGTATTTTCTTATTAAAATTACTGGTGTACATTCCAGTATAAAATGCATCACATTCGGCACACTATGCCAAACACACTCTGTCCCTCATTTGGCAGGTAATATGATGATCAGTTTAAAAACATTTCCATACATAGGGCAAATAAACACATTTACCATCTCTAATAAAACATCATGCTTTATATGAAGCGCATCAATATGTGTCTTTATCATTATTAGTAAAATATTTCTTATCCAACATGCTGTCTCTATGTAAAATTTCTTTAAAACTGTAATTATTTTTTGAGGGACAGACTCAAGATAACAAATTGAAGACAGTAAATTTTAGAGCTCTGCATAGCTATAGGATAATTATTTTTTTAGAAAAAAAAACTTTTTCATAACTTATTAATAATAGTCTTGGCTTTATTGTTTTCAGTTTTGGTGGAAATACTCACAGATTTTCCTGGCATTATTTACTGGAGATTATTTCAACAAATGATGATGAACAACTTTAAGCATTCTCACAATGACACATCCTTGAGGAAAGACTTACAATTAGTGGCATCCACTTTACTAGAATTATCATTGAAAATGGACAGTTTCCAAGAAAATTTAGAACATTTAAGAGAGAGCTGTCTTATAAACAAACAGATGTTTTCAAAGAACTGCTTAACAACAAAAATATATATGGAAGGCAAAAAGAAGAAGAATTCCAAACAGACTTTCTTCTCAAACAGAATACATGGCTTCTTAATAAGATAGATAACCTGGAAAATAGAGAAAGAATATATAACATTAGAATTGTGAGTCTTCCAGAGAAAACTGAAGCTGAGGATATAATTTCTTTCCTAAACACCTGGATTCCTGAGATTTTAAATTTACAAGAGATACTATCTTATGGTGTTGAGAGAGCCTGCAGAGCTTTAGACAAACCAGGATCATCATCTTCTCCGGCACCAAGATCTGTGGTGATAAAAATCTTTATCTTATATTGATAAAGAATTAGTATTTTCATCAAAAACAATATCATTCCCACTCCAGAAGACATACACTGGTCATCTTTTTCTCTCAAAAGAGCTTCAGAAAAAATACTCCTGGATTGATTTAAAAAAAAATAAGAAGCAAAACACATACTCTACATTTGTGAATTGTGAAAATTGTAAAAAGCTTCAACTTCTAAATGATTTTTGTTTTAGTTAATTTTCTTTAATGTTATAACAACTCTTGCCTGAACTTATAATATCAACCATCAAAAAGTAAAATTGGTCTTCAGTGAATAATTCACAGTTTTGTTTGCCTTTACAAGCAGCAATCACATTCTTTATTTTACTCGCAAAACATTTCTCACAGGTATCTTATTTCTTGTTACTGTTTGCTATGCATAAATCAAAGGTTTATATAACTTCAGAACAAGACAAAAACTCACAAATAGTAAACAGGCTGCACTTCCCTCACAGTCCAAATAGTAAAACAGCAAAAATCAGGTATCAGAGCTACGTCTCAACCCTTATATCATTGGATGGGTTGCTAACTCGCTCATTGATAGAACCCATATAGTCAAAATAGGGAAATCCACCTCCAAAAGCAGACCAGTAACCAGTGGTGTTCCACAGGAATCAGTCCTGGAACCTCTACTGTTTGGAATCTATTTCTCTAAAGTGCAAGTTAAAATTAAAGGTCTGTGGCTGACAAAGTTTACTGATGACTATAAACTGGGAGCAGTCATAGAATCTCCAAATTATGTCAACATCCTACAAGAGGGTCTTACACAAACAAATGATTGGTACCAAAGTCATCAATGCAAAATATGTGTTATCATTCCTTTCAGTAAGAGCAATGTTCCTGTTAACTACCACATCAATAACAACAGCCTAAGTATGCACCCAGTGGTGACAGACCATAATGCATCACAATATATAAAAAATATATACAAATATAAATATATATATATATATATATATATATATATATATATATATATATATAAAATGTGTATAATAGGCACATGAAATCTGTGTCCTTATAAAATGAGGGTATTTATTCGTTTGAGAATATATTCTTATCAGTATTTATGTATTTGTATATATTTTATGCATTTTCTTATATGTATTTCTTTATATATATTTTTATATGTTTTTTTCTACACTTTTTATAATTAATGTTTTTAGTGTAAGATGTTAGATGAGACTATGATCTTGTCACTTTAAAAAAATGTTTGAATTAAGGTTTTTGGTGCCTTTTTTTACTATATAAGGAGTTATTATCAGTGATGCATTATGGTCTGATGAAGCCTTGTTGGGTGAAAGCGCCTACTGGATTTATCTGTTTGTTTCAATAAAAGACTTGCACTGGATGGAATTGCTGCCTTTGGATGTGTTTTAAAACTTACCATCTGTGTTTCACTCTGATACCTGATTTTTGCTGTTTTATTATAAATCAAAGGTTTATTTAACTTTAGTGGGTAACAAATGCATCTTTACCATGGCCATAATTAACTCTCACAAGTGAATTGTTTTTTTTATTCACAGTATAGATGGATGTTTAACTGTTTATACTTTTATTTATTTGATGTTCATTAGGTGGTTAGTTTGTGGGTCAGATACTTGGATTTGTTATGCCTGAGTGATTTATTTTCATGTCAGGGTTTTGACTGCGTATTTGGAGATAGAGATTGATTTGTAAGATTTGTTTGTGTGACTGTTTGGTGATTTACTTCATTTTGTGATGATGGGAGAGGTGCATGGTGAATGAGTGAGTCTGTGTTGCTGTTTCTTTTTTTTTTTTTTTGTCATTTTCAGCACATAGGATTACTGCTCTACATAAAAAAAGAGTTGCTCACTTCCATCTTGACTGTTATAGGTTTATAGGTTCATAGGTTGGTACTAAGCTATCGGCCATAGGGCCTATAGAAGGCTAGCCATAACAATTCCCTGGATATTTCTTCCCACAATATTTACTTCCCTGGACCCCAGTCTAGCAGGGTGACTGGCATGATTCCCGGGGTGAATTTCCTATTTCTCATCCAACCGTCAAGGTTCCTTTTGAAGAGGGCCCTCTTTGACATGTATGGACAGTCTATTCCAGAGTATGGAGAGTCTCTGGGTCAGGAACCTATCTCTCCAGCATGTTTTGTTCATTGTGATGACAAGGTTTAGATCCCTGGAGAATATGCCTCTGAGGGATTGGGATTTCTTTAAGTGAAGCATGTCCAACAGCTTAGGGTTTGACATGGCCTTGTATGTTAAGCAAAGATTGACTCTGAGTAGACGATATGCCACAAAGTATAGCTGGAGTTTTTTTACACGGTCCGCATAGGGCATCTGCTTTAGGCCTGTGATTCTTTTAGTGAGGTATTTCTGCAGCCTTTTCAGCTGTTGCAGATATCTTGTGAGGTGCATACCAAACGGGAAATTATACTCTATAATGGGTCTAATGAGGGATGAGTACAGTGGGACAATGACCTCCTTTTTTCTGGATGAAAAGTCCTTAGTGATATCACAGAAGAGATTTCATTAAGAAATCTTTACACTTACCTCTAGATGTTTTCACAAGCTACTTTTGGATTTGAGTGGTTTGTGTGTAGTTGTAGCTTGAACAAGGCTTTCTTGCTTGTACTGCATCTGATGGAAAGTTATAAAACCTTCCGTTATAAAATTTCTTGCTGTGCTGAGTGGATCAGGACCACTTCCTTCCCCTAGAAACAAACACTTTTAATTATATATATACTAAACAATTATGATTCATTATTTCTGATTGCTTAGTATAAGCCACACTCATAATAATAATTTTAGACACAGGGCAGTGATAGCTGTGATCTATGTTATTATGCTTCAAAGTCTAGCAAAACCTATATGCAGAGTAGTAAGCATGTGTCATTATGTTCAATGCATAGCTGAAGCTTGCCAGTTTTTCAGCATACTTTTAAGTGGGGTCAAGATCATTTTTCATTACTGTAATGTGAGGTTTGGCAACCTTAATCAGATGATATCATAGAATGTACACAGTAATTTGCCTAAGAAAGTTAGCATTATGTTCTTATTCAACAGCAGTCTTGCAGATATGCTACGTGCGGCTGAGGACAAATAATCACAATGTTTGCATTTATTTAATATTACTTATAACAAAGAATAATGGCATTGTGAGTAGTTGAAGAAGGTTTGTTTCTTTTAGTAGCATTAAACTCATTTTGGATGCTCTGAATGAAGATGTTATTCTTCTGTTATGTTTTCTTGCGTAAAGAAGATATTAAAACATGGTTGCTATATCAAGATGTAACTGATATGACACATATTTTAACACATATTTTAAAATATTTTAAAATATTTTAACATATTTTAGTATATGACACATGTATGCAAGTTATACTTGATATAAATAATGAATGCATTCCTGCAAGTTTAGCAATGAGAATTGTAGGACTTTTATTTTGGCGTAATTTCAGAGGCTCATTTACTTTCCCATTTACTTGACACTGATGCTGTTACAGTAAAACAGCATCATGTAATTACCTATTTTAAGAGGTTTAGCAAATGAGATCACAGTTTATACCAATAATCTTTTAAGCCTATGACTTCTCACAGATCATTAAAATATTTTGAATGGGCAGCCTAGGAGAGGTTACCTTTTAATAATGTTAGATTTGCAGACTGTAATTAAACTTCCGGGGATTAAATCCCAAAGTCATTAGCAGGGTAAATATTTTTTGGAAACACTTATCTGGGTCACTTTTAAGCTTTGCACTGTCCAAACACAATTCATGTAGAAGGCAATAGTTTGTTAGTGATGCTTATCTACCTTTCTGTAATGGATCCAAGTCATGTCTGAAGGCATAATTAAAGTCCCCTTTTGGACTTGCATAGTAATTAAATATTCATACAAATGTGCATATCTGTTTATTTTATAAATGCACATATATCTAATTAAAATCCTTTCTGTCTTCCATTTGTTGCTGAACAAATACCAGTACCTCTTCTGTTCATAAACAGTAACATTAAATATATCATAAAGCAATAGCAGTTTACGTTGTTATGCTTTTCCTTTCACCAGCTCCTTTAAAATATGAATGATATACCTGGTTGTAGTACATTTAAAATGTAAGATTGTTCAGATTAGTACATATCCTTGCAGTAAGCAGGTCTTTTAATGTTATTCAAAGAGTCAGACACATTTGCAAATTTTAGTTTCAAACACCTGTTCACATACAAACACAACAAAGGCTGGATAACAGTCTGGTGTCAGGAAACAAAACCATTAAATGTTGTCATCTCAGCAATTAAATTCCAGTTACTTTGTTCTCAGATAGAACATGACAATGTATAAATAAAATAAATGAATAAGTTCATTAATGCAAACAAAGTATTTCTGTCATATATGGACCAGTATACACACAACTAAATATAAAAGGCAGTTTCATTTAATTAACATATTTGAAATACATTGTGGAGTGTATTGGAAACTTATTCTCAGTAGTGAGTAGTAATCAGGATATAATTAACTAGATACCATCAGACAGTTACTCCTGAATTATAACTTTAGATGGTATTTTCTAGAAATTAATTTTTATTTGTCTCAATGGTAACACCTTTTTATATTAATAATCTCATAGTTATAACTATACCTTATTGCTAATTTGTCTTTTGCTTGATATAGTACTGTCATCTTATAATTACCTTAATTACTTAATATAGTCTCCATTAGTTACATTTTAATTTGCAGAGCTCAACGTGACATAGTTTTTTAGTTATGTTGGTTAGTTTGATGGATCTTTTGTTTATCAATTGGACTAGGAATGTTGATAATTCCATGTTTGATGTCAAAGTTTCATATGTATGCTGTAATAATGTTTTATTCATTATTTTTGTTACTTTTATCTTTGCTTACCTTATTAGGCCTGAATTTCTATATAATGTTTTCCTAATAATAAATAGTCTTATATTATTAATAATAATTAATTAATTATGTATTGCCATCATATTTTGTAGTGGGTAGAGTTATTAGTTTCTAGCAGTTATTATTGACAATTTTACAGATTTACATTATATTTATATAGATTTAGGTTTAGTATGTTTAAACATTAATGGTTTAAATAATCCAAGGAAAAGATCAAACTTGTTAAGATATCTAAATATTAATAAAACACAAGTGATTTTTCTTCAAGAAACTCATTTTAAAGCAACTGAAATGGATATTTAGAATTCTGGTAACTTCATAACTCTTGCGCTTTCTTATTATAAAAGTAAGAGAAGAGGAATCATGATACTTTGTAAGAAAAACATTGTTAATCCCCAATTAATCTATAAATATGAAAATCAGGATGGGCTTTTTACTCTTGTTATTTTAAAATTCAATAAGAGAATATGGACTTGGTAAATATCTATGGGTTTCATGGTATAGGGAAAATATTGCAAAAAAAAAAAAACATTTAGACCTCATAACCAATACTTATAAAGGTAACTTAATACTATTGGGACATTTCAACTGCATTCTGGAAAACTCCAACACTACTAATAAAAGAATATTAACATTTGCTTCCACAGGAAAAAAATCTTAAAAAAATGTATTGACACTCTCAATTTATTTGATACATTTAAAATGAAGGATACTAAATCTTTGTTTTTTTTTCGTCAGAACCCTAAATATAGTAGTCAAACAAGAATAGATAGACTTTTGGTTTCACATGACTTGAGTACTAAAATGTCTTTTTTTTATTATAACTCCATGTCCTATATCTGATCATGATACCCTTATCTTTAAGTTTCAAACTGAATTTAAAAGACTGTCCATTTCAACTACAATTCCAGCTTACATAACTAAAATCAAAGATTTCAAACCATGGTTAATATAGGAGTATTTTTTTCTTGAAACAAATGCAGCATCATATGTGAATATAGTTATGATTTAGGACTCCTTAAAAGCTTTCATTTATGGTAGAATTCTTACTTGATGTAAAAATAAAATAAAAAAGTTGGACTCAGAACTACAAAATATCCAGTTTCAACTTCTAGCAGCTAAATCCAAACTCCCTCAAAATAATAATTCTAATATAAAAATAGAAGAACTAAATAAGCAATATCTTGACATTATAACTCATAAATCAAACTTGTCAATGGAAAGATTAAAAATGAACTCTTACTCTTTATCATCTAAACACATGTGTAATTTATCAATGGAGGTTAAAATGCACTCATAAATTAATAATATAGTGAAAATAAGACATGAAGGTACTAAAGAAAATCGATGGGATATTGGAGATATTCTTGATGCCTTTAAATACCATTATACTCTTCATAATAAAATTGACAATCCAGATGTCACCTCTTCTAAATTAGACCTACAGTCTCTTAATATTAAGACAATTCCAGCAGAATTAAAAACTAAACTTTAAACACAAATCTCATAAAAAGAAATTACGTACAAAATTAAAAAAAAAATAAAATAAATTAAGCTCCGTGAATGGATGGTATAATAATATAAATCTACTTCTATCTATCTACTTCTGTCATATATTTCTTTCATAAAACTTTGTTTGAAATTAAATCACAAAAAAAGATGGCTCCTTCTTGGAGATATTCATTAATCATCCTTATCCAAAAAGAAAATAAAGACCCTCAATTTTGTGTCTCTTACAGACCCATCTCTCTTCTAAATAATGATTATATGATTTTAATGTCTATCATCATCTTAACTCATATAATCAATCATGATCAAACATGTTTTATACATTACAGACATACTTATGATTGTATTAGAAGAACCTTAACCCTTACTGATTTTTTTAAATAAACAAAATGAAGAAACTCTAATAATTGGTTTAGATATTGAAAAGGCATTTGACTCTTTACAGTGGGTTTATTTATTTGAATTTCCCCCTTCTTTTATTTCTCATTTAAAAATATATATAATAGCAACTTAGCGTATGTTAAACTAGGTCTTTTTTTTTGGAATCCATTCCTCTAACAGAAGGTGCCAAACAAGGTTGCCCATTATCAACAATTCTATTTGCACTTGCTATTGACATTTTTGCTTTCCTAATCTGTAATAATCCAAAGATTAATGGTCTTGATGTATATAATCAATATTCTTCCAAAATTATGTTATTTGCAGATGAGATTTTACTAGCACTACCTAATCCAATAGTAGCTCTGTTAGAATTGGAATCTTCAATGCATTTGTTTCAATATATTTCAGGTCTTAAGTTTAATAAAAAAAATCTTTCTTTTTAAACAAAAAGAAAAGTAGAAATTGGTAAAAGTCATCACATTACTGAAAAACAAACAGATTCCCTTGATTTTCTGGGTATACCTCTGTTTAGTTCTGTAGCAGAGACAGTAACAGCTAATTATGATAATATTATAAAACAATTAAAATATCACTGATAAATGGGATAAACATTTAATTTCCTTTGGAAATAGACTTCAATTAATAAAATCATTTGTCTATCCAAAATACTATATATAGCTCAAGCCCTATCTATTTTTAAAATGATGAAAATGTCTATGGTTTCCTAATAGAAATAAGATAGCTTTTCTTCATCACATCAGATCATGGTATCAGGGAGGGATTCATTTTCCAGATATTTAAATATATATCAAAGTTTCAGTATATAAAATCATCTTCAACTGGATAGATCCAAATTAAATTTCTAACTGGAAATCGTTGCATTTAACTATTTTACAAAGTGATAATTTCTCAGTCAATGTATCCTTGAAAGATCAGACTAATAATTTTTGGCATTTTCTTTATATTGCTCAATTTAATATTTCTATTCTTACAAAATTTAATTTTATAAATTCAATGATTAATTAAAAATATTCTTGCTAATTCAGACACTAAAATCTTGTTTGAAGTTTTAATTCCTTTCAGTATTACCAATTTATTTAGATAAAGATCACAAGAACACATTTAATTCTTGGGAAGGTAAAAATTTCAGATGTTGGCAACAATATAATAAAGAACTCAGCTAAAGTTAAAGAAATTCATCAACTTATAAAATATTTTAATTTGGATTCTAATGATTGTCTCTTGCTCCAAAGGGTAAAAGCTCATCTCCATGATCTCTGTAGAACTCTTAGCAACTAATTTTTTTAAAGAAATCCCTAAATTCATTAACTATTTATATGAACTTGTCTGCAATAAATCCCAAATTGGAACTCTACCTTCAAAATTATATCAAATTTTAATAAAATATAAGACAAAACCATAAGACAAATATAAAAATAATATTACTATAGGTCATTTTTCTTATCTGTCTTATGAGAACAAACCTCAAATTTTATATTCAGTCAAACTTACACCTTGGTCACAGTATTGGAGTACATTTACTTGGAAGTTATTGCATAGAACATTCCTAACTCCAAATAAGTAAGCTAAATTTGCTGGGTCTACTTTATGTGCTCGAAGTCTGAGACTATCGAATATGATATTCTCGACACGAGTACACCGAAAGCGCAAAACATCAAAAATGTAAACGGAAATCTCCATAGGTGGAGATTTCCATTTACTTCAATGTAGTGCGATCTCGGAGTTGGTATAACACTAGTTTGAGTTCTTTTTTGTGTGTATTTTTTTCTGGACTTTAATTGTTTAATAGTTCGATGCATATGGTTTGATCCATATGCATTCGAGCTATTAAACTTTTGAGGTCCTAAAGTAGACCCAAATTTGCTAAAATTAACAATGCTTCTTGTTGGAGATGCAGGCAAGAATGTAAAGCTGATTGGTTATGCATCTTTTATAACTGTTCTATGCAAAAAAATAATTTGGTGTGCTTAAGAAAATTTTTGAAAGCTTTGTTTATTGACTAATTTTCTTTTTTCTTTGTCAATTCTTTAATTTTATTTGATGTTAATTATGATCTTCCTTTGAATAAGGATAACTTATCTGTACTTTGGACTATACTTGCAGTTGCAAGGAAAAGTATAACTAGAAAATGGAAATCCACTGCTGCACCACTTTTTGAAGATTCTTTGTACTTTCTAAAAGAAAGAGCTCACAAGGAAACCAACTTAAACAACTCAGGATTTATCCTAAACCTTCTGTCAACAACCATTGGAAGAAAGTGATATCTCTCATTGACATTCTTCAGCTGGATCCTGACTCTTCATAATGGGAAATAGAAGTTGTTTATTTATTGTCTTCATTTATTCAACTAGGAATGTAATGTTTTAAATCTATTTCAGGCCTTTGTATATATTGTAAATAGTTTATTCGGGTTAAATAATTACTACTAGTTTTTAGATTATTATACATATTAAATCATTATCTTGTTAAAATTCTTGAGTAAAAAAAATCAAATTATTTTATGTACTACTTCAGGTCTGTATCTTATTACTTTTGAGTTTATTCCTGATTCAGACAATCTCTTACTTCTAAATCCCCCCCCCCCGAATAATTGCTAGATGCTCCTGCAGGCATGTCTGATCCTGCATGTGTGATAGGCTGATCACTGGGGTATGCACTTGATTCAATGATGTCAGGGGAGGGTTTGGATAAGCCTTCCCCTGTTCATAATTTACTACATCTGTTACGTAGCTTCCAGCAAAAGATCTCATCACAGATTTTATCGACCAATTGAAAAATAGTGTTGGATTTAGACTTCAATTGTTCAAATAACAAGTCACCCAAAATATTGACATTCAATAAATCTTTTTCCATAAATATCCACTCAATTTCTACATTGTTGCATTTAACTATGAGATTCTCTTAGTAGACCAAGTTGTTTTAATCTACCAATCAATGCCAACATATTGATGTTGTGTGATTATGAAATCAGAAGGTTTTTGGGTCAACCTTCTGATATTATGCATCATAATTTGTCAATTAATGAATGGGAAATATTTAAAGAGATATGCAATGATAGTTTGTTAAGAACCATGAAGCCAGATAATGGGGAGGTTATGTTATTATGGATCACACTGATTACATTAATAGAATGTTTCTTTTATTGTCTAACAATACATACAGTTTAATCTCTAGAAATGAAATTTTTATGGCGTATTCAAGGGTTGATGCCATTTTGTATGAGATGTTACTGGAAGGTTTGCTAATAAAAGTGAATATGAGTATATGATGATTACAATGCCTGTTATAGCTGGGATTATCAGCAACCACAAAGTACATAAAATTTGGACAACCCATCCTTAAGACCAATAGTAGACGCAACAAGAGCTGAAACATTTTTCATTGCTAGATTTCTAGACCATCTATTAAAAAAAATTATCGTAAAACTCAAATACATTTATAAAGATTCTTGAAATTTTTTACGTCAGATAAACAATATTCCATATAATTCTGATGCTATTTTTGTTACAATTGATGTTATTAACTTATATTCTGTCATCCCTTATGACAACAGTTTGATGTGGTTTGAACAGATATTATTTGAATTAGGAAATTTAAGAGTGAATACGGTCAAAACTGTAATGATCATAGAATGTGTGCTTAAAAATAATTTTATATTTTTTAAAGTCAATATTGTATACAGAAAACTGGAGTTGCCAAGGGAGCAGTGTGTGACTGCAGTTTTGCGAATTTAGTAATGCCCAATTAGGAAAGACAATATATTTTCAATAGCTGTTTTAGTTTGTCCTGGCTCTTGTATACACATTTTTTGGATGATATTTTAATGAAATGACACAGAAGGAAAATTACAAGAATTTTTTTATTTAAATTTGCTTATACATATAGTTTAGATAGGATTACCTACTTGGAAGTAGAGATTAGTAAAAACAATAGTAAGTCACATTTTTCATTGAAATTTATTGGAAAAAATACATTCTCCAATGAATATTCTCACTGTCCAAGTTGGCACACCATAAACCAGAAGAAAGTAGTAATTAAGGATCATTTAGTACAATTGGCCCAAATGGTGTCCAGTATGAGTAAGTTTATTACAGAATGTGAATTGGTATTAGACATGTTTAAAATGAATGGTTACCCACTGTCATTTCTAGAGGAGATTAGAAAAGAAGACAATAATAAGAGGTACAATGGATTTTACAAATCCATTTTTGAATAGGTGCAGGTTAGTAACAGAACAAATGGATGTTGCATTCAGGCATAACAATTTTAAGGATAGTAAACTTTTTATTATCACTTTTTCTCATAATAGTAAAACAACAGCTGAATGCCTAATTACAAATTGGAATATTTTTAAGTCTGATAATTCCCTTCTTGAAATGTTTGGTGATAAACCTAAGATGGTTTATAAACGTGGACATACATTTAAAAAATTATTGGAAAGAAAGAAACTAAAAAAATAAAATAATAAAATCCGTGAGAACAGACAAGGCATTTTCAAACGTGGACATTATGCACAGTGTCAATATATCAAAAGAACAGAAAGGGTTGATATCAAAGGGGAAACTGTTCAGCTCAAAGTACATTACTCTTGTGATAGCAAGCAAGTGGTTTAGTTGGTAAAATGTGAAGACTGTTCTGCATTTTAGATTGGAATGAGTTGTAGAAAAATTGAAAATAGAACTTATGAACATGTAGCAGACATTAATAATTGTAGACAACTACTGGTCTATTTAGACATAGTCAGAGTAATAAGGACCATAAGTTTAAGTTTGCTATTTTAGATCAAGTTTTTAAAGACTTAAGAGGTAGTATTGTTAATGAACATTTAAATAAGTGACAGTTGCAAAGGCAGCTGAGATTCAATGCCACCTGTTTTACTGGCTTGAATGATAATATTTCCATTTATTCTATTTTAAAATTAAAGTTTTGTAATGGATATGTCTTGTCATTTTAAACATTTAAATCACAATCATTTATTGTCATTTATTGAAATTGTTTGTTTATTAGGTACTTTTTAACATGTGACTCTGTTTCAGTGATATTTGAATGGTGCATATTAATGTTTTAAACAGTTCTGATGAAGTTCCTGATGTAATATATTGGAATAGAAGCACCCAAAGTTGTTTGCTAATAAAGTCATTCTGTTGGTTCTCTATGCTTTGTTCATGGCACTACAGAAGTTTTTGGGCTGTAACTAAAAAGGAATGTCCTCTTTCTCATTTACTTTTTTATTTTGGTTATTGAGACATTTGCTAATCTAGTCAGATCTTCACCACATAACAAGGCATTTCATTTAGGTATTAATTTAACATCTAAATTCCAATGATTTGCTGATGATATTTTATTGACCCTGAAGGATTGTAATAACTCACTATCTGTCCTTTTCGAACTCATGTAAACCTTTCAGAAAAAAAGTCTGTTCTTCTCTTTCATGAAAATAAAACAAAAATCCTACCAATAAATTATAATGTTAATGTTAGAGAAAGTAAATTTAATAAGTATATTGTTCAAGATAAATTAAATTATTTAGGTATAACTGTTATGGCTAATATTAATAAAACGATCTCCATTAATTTTGACAATAGTTTAAAATCTATAAAACACCTTATAATTAAATGGAATAATCTCTTCTTTACAATGGATGTGAAACTCATATTGGTTAAAATGGTTATCGTGCCAAAAAAATATATATTGTGTTCAATTATTATCTCTTCCTCCCTCTAAAATGCATATAAAAGTATTTAATTCTTTAGTTTTAACATTTTTATGGCACCCCAAATAAACCTATAATAGTTTTAAACCATCACACAAGAGATTAGTCTCTAGGGGTAATGGTTTGACAGAGCTGGAATTATATTCCCTATCATCTACTATTAAAACAATTGCTCTCTGGACTAACAATTCTTGTCATGCAAAATTGAAAGATTTTCAAGATATCTATGTTCTCAAATAAAGTGTCCCATCTTTTTAAATTCTTGCTTTTTTAAGTAACACTCTGTTTTTGTTATTAAAAAATGTCTTTAATAATGTAAATATAAATATTGATTCTTCATATATTACTATTATAATCAATACATTATATACAATTATATACAATACATTTTATGCACAGAAATCTAATGTACAAAGCATGTTTTTTCCTTATTTTCCAGTAGGTTTACTCAAAATATTATCACTTTAAATTCACAGATTATGAGTACCTTTAAAGATAATAATTTAGTACATTGGTTTTAACTGATGCATAAAGGTACATTGGCTACTCACCACTATATATATTACATAAGTTTAATTTGGATAAACATATGTGGTTGCATGTGCAAAACTGCAAACTAGTTATGGAAAATAGACTTAATCTTATGCAACTAAAAACAAGAACTTCTATTCCCAAATTAATTGATTTATTGTCTCTCATAGTACAGCAGGAAATATCTGGTGAAGGACTTCTATCAAAAATATATAAGGTGATTAGAACAGAGCAGGAATATATTGAAGATTGTTATTGGTCTTATTTTAGAAAAATAAAGAATTCCCCGATGAGGAAGATAGACAGCACATTTTATTACCTTCTAAGCAGACTACTAGCTCTCTTAAATCAAGAATTTTCTCTTGGAAATTTCTTCATAGATCCTTTTTTACTCCTCACAGAATTTAATTGATGTCTGGGAGTAAAACAGTTTGTTGGAAATGGAAACTAGATCTGAAAGCTGATTGTCAGCACGTTTTTTTGATCATGCCATGCTTAAACCTTTATTGGGAGGAAACGAATATCTTTTTACAGTCTTTATTCTCAGATAACTTTTCTTTAACCAAATCATTGGTTTTATTTAAGTCTCCTGTACCTAAGTGTGTTATGAAACTGAAACACCAGTTTTGTGGAGCATTCTGTCAACTGCAAGAAATGTCATAACAAGAAACTGGAAAGTGATTCTTCCTCTTTCAATGAATTTTCCACCATTATTAATGAAATATGTCACTTGGAACTGATGACTATCAAATCAAGGGCTACTAGAATCACATCCACATGCAATTCTTAGATGAAACTAAAGGAACTGCTAAACAAATAATAGCTCAACTCTCATTTATTGGAAATGGATTATTTATTTATATATGTTCCTTTTGTAAATAGTTATTGGTTGATGAATTTTGTTTTTTGTTTTTTAACCCTTTTTTATGTTATCTACTTCTTTATTAATTCAATGTATCTGTTTTTTTCATTTAAAATCAATCAAATATTTAAAAAAAAGGCTGACAACCCAACTAGGCTTAAGTGTTGAGTTCATATTAAATATTTTTTTAGTCTAGGAGGTTGTATACAATGTAAAATGTAAATTTAAATTTTAGGATGTGCAATTTTTGTATGATACATTTAAAATATGCAGATCAAACAATGTGCTATAATTTCATTAGCCATGTGACTTGTACATCTATAATTTAGAAAGAGTGGTAAGATTCATTCTTTCATTCTGCAGAAGTTCTTTCAATAGGGATAAAACTACTTAATAAACTGTTTGTGCCATTGTTGTGGTGTTTTAAGTTTCAGTTTACACTATTTATGGATCTGAGTTGTTTTGTGTTGAGATGTTTTGAAAGTTAATGCAGTCTTCCTCCATTATCTGAAAGTAAAAATGAAAAAAGTTTACAGGGATCAGAAATCTATTAAACTGCATTTTATAAAGCACACACCTACATCATCATTAAAAGTACACAAACAGTGACACTGTTCATGGTTCCCCAAAATATACAAACTGTGCAATAGGTGAATCAGGGGATTAACCCAATTTAAAGGGATGATGATCAAATTCAGCCATCTTAACTTCTTATTCAGTGAAAAAGTAATCTCATTATTCACACTCAAGAATATCTTAGAATTGCGCAAGCACCTGTTTATTATTTTAATTATTTTCAATATCATAACATGTCAATTGTCAGAACATAATATTCTTAGTCCTTCTACACAAGTTTCATCAAACTTATAACATCGAAGTAAGATGACTATTATTGAGTTTATTGTAATACTTCTTCTAGAATGCAAACCCTTCCATTGCCACCTTTTGATTTCTTAGAAAATGCATCTAGTTCTGAACAAGCAGTTCAGAATGATGTCCAACACTGCATATCATGAAAATAATTAACTATGTGTTTTAACTAAGTACATTGGTGGCATTCCTAAGATAAGATATATTATCAAGCTACTAGGCAGCTCTAACATGATTGCTAGATCAATGCTTACTTTCATGCTCATTTTACCTTAATTTTCAATAGTTATTTTTCATAAAAAAGCATGCTAGTGTCTACCTTAATATTTAAATGTTCACAAAAATATCATGTTTATTCATCAAAGAAAATGCTACAATAGCATTTAATCTAAAGGATACTCATAACAATAATCATATTACTTCAATTATTATCAAGCAGATGATCTTAATGCCACAGTCCCGCAAAACATCTGCTTAGTTCTATTAAATAAATTCAACATGAAATTTACAGCATGCTTTATATTTGACAATTGCATGACATTTCTAAAACAATTACGAAAATTTCTAGTTATCAATCCCGATTAGTAAACTATAGGAAAAAATAAATTTTCAAGCAATAACTAGACATTTAAAATATGTCAGCGCTCACTTGAACAGAAATTAACAATTATTAAAAGTTGTTCAACTGAAATGTGCACATGACAGTTCTAAAACAAGATATTTCTATATTATTTACAGGTTCATAGGTTTGTAAGTGAGTAATAGGCTAATGGCACAGTGCCTTTACAAACCTAGCTAGTAATACCCAAGATATGACAATATTTATTTATTTACTTTACATTTTTTTACCGAGATGGTCCATCTGGGATAATGCCCATTTCAGTGGAGGCCCGGGAGCTCCAGCTTAAGCTTATATACAAAGTCCTCATATGAAGTAATAGAAATTATAGACAAAAAATGAGTGTTAACACATTTACAGCATTAAAATTTTAAAAACACAAATATATACATAGTATCAAATAGAACAACACCTTAATCACTTGAATACAGACAAATATATGGTTGAACTTATATATGTGGAGAAACATAACATTTGTTAGGAAATTAAGTAAGGAGAATCACTTAGGCAAAGTAGTACATAGTTAGTAATACTTCCGTGGTGAGAGTTGCAGCTAGGAATGTAACTACTTATAGAGAAGTAGTGTTGTTAGAAGGGATATGTTAACAGAGTTAGTACGTACATCCAAATTGTATAAGTAGTACTACTTTAATAATTAACCTGGAGTGTTACATGTGGAAAGGCAAGATTGAAATAACTGTCTTTTGAGTGATGTTTTGAAATAATTAAGATTACTTATGGATCTAATACTATGTGAAAGGCTAATCCAATTTTTGGCAACAAAGTTAGAGGAAAGAGAGTTGCCTGCTGTATTGGATACTTTGGTTACTTGGAGTAAGTCTTTGTTAGATGATCAAAGATTAAAACAAACTCCTCAAATTGTGAAACCAAAACAGTTAAAAAACAGAAAAACGGCAGCAGCGGAACCACAGTAACACTCTTTTGTCGGTGTACTCCACCAACTTCATCAGACAACTGATATAACATGTAGTTGCAGTTTAAATACTTTCAAACTGCCATATCAATTACACAATTAAAACCATTTTTTTTTTAAATTAAAGCGATATTCCCAGAAAACACATTGCAACACAGAACGCCAAAGTGGGAATAAAATCTACATTACCAGTACTGTAACATAGTTAAATATAAATGAGTTCTTTACATTAGCAGAACATTGCAAAGTCTTTATCATAAATAGAAACAGAAAAATATATGGTTAAAAACAGAAAAATATATATGGTTAAAACCAACACCAAACTTAAGGCTCTGAATAGATAAGGCTATTCTAACTATGGCTTGTTTAATTTAATAACATTATTAATACAACTACATTTATAGCACAATTTATATTATGCACTTTGTATTTTTTAGTGTATTCTCTGGTGCATTCTTAGAAGCACAATACATGGTGTAAGTCTTCTTAAAGTATTGGGTTTGGGCACTAACAATGCCTATAAATTTCCACCTTAATTAATTTAAACATAAGCATAGTGGATTAACGCCAGATATATGGTTTTGGTGTTGGTTCGCATCAAAGTTTTTGGACGAAGAATTTTAGGACACAAATAGGTATACAGAGAAGGGACAAAAACTTTGACTAGGTAATACTGTTTTTAACCATATATTTTTATGTTTTTAACCATATATTTTTCTGTTTTTAACCATATATTTTTCTGTTTCTATTTATGATAAAGACTTTGCAATGTTCTGTTAATGTAAATAACTCATTTATATTTAACTATGTTACAGTACTAGTAATGTAGTTTTTATTCCCACTTCTGCATTCTGTGTTGCAATGTGTTTTCTGGGAATATCTCTTTAATTTAAAAAAAATGGTTTTAATTTTGTAATTGATATGACAGTTTGAAAATATTTAAACTGCAACTACATGTTATGTCATTTGTCTGATAAAGTTGGTGGAGTACAAAGACGAAAGCGCTTACTCTATCTACAATAAAACAGTGTTACTGTGGTTCCGCTGCTGCTGTTTTTCTGTTTTTTAGATGATCAAAGATTACAAATGTTAGAATAGGGTTGTAGAAGATTTTTTGTGAAGGTGTGTTGTCAGGATTGTGCATTATTTTGTGAGCCATTATTAACTGGTTATATAACATATAACATGAGATAGCTCCAGCCAAGAAAGATTTTTCAGGCATTGACAGTGATGGGTTGAATGTGTGGAATCTGTTGCAAATTTGGCAATCATATTGTAACATGATTCTAATTTACTTAGTTCTGACTTTTTGAGGATGATAAGTATTGGAGATGCAAATAAGAGTGAGGAGAGAAGGTATGTTCTAGCTATGGCTATGTTAAGATTTTTTTGTTTCTATATATTGTTCCCATTTTCTTGTGAACATTTTTGATTGTGTTAAAAATGTGTATGTCAAATTTTAGTCTGTTGTCAATTATGACACCTAATAGTTTTGTTTGGGAATCTGGGCAAATCCTACTATTATTACTGGCAGTAATATAAAAGTAAGCTGGGAGGTTAATAGGTTTAGATGGATGAAAGATCATAAGTTTAGTTTTATTAGGGATGAGCAAATCTTAGTATTATTACTGGCAGTGATATAAAAGTAAGCTGGGAGGTTAGTAGGTTTAGATGGATGAAAGATCATAAGTTTAGTTTTATTAGGGATGAGAATGAGTTGTGAGTTTGCTATCCACATTTCAATATCAGAAAAGTTTTTTTGTGTGACTGTAAGAAGTTGAGTTATTGTGGATGCTGCACATATGAGGGTTGAATCATCTGTGTATTGTATGATAGATGCTTGACTGGAGGCAGTATTAAGATCATTTATGAATATGCTGAAGAGAGGGGCCCTAGGATTGAACATTGAGGGACTCCAAGTGTAACAGGAAGGAGTGGGGACAGATCTTGCTTCCATTTCACAGCTTGCTGGTGGCTAGATAGATAAATTTGAAACCAGTTAACAGCATCAGGGTTGATATTAAGAATATTCAGAGTGGACAGTAACTTAGGATGGGAAACTGTATTGAATACTTTACACATGTCCAAAAAGACTGAAGACTCTATTTTGCCATCATCTCTGAATTTATTTATAGTATTAGTGAAACTTAGAAGAGCTCTAGTAGTGCTATGATATGGTCGGAATTCATGCTGTGATGATGAGACGATATATAATATAATAATATATATTATATACATTACATTGGACTGGTGCAGTGGTGCAGTGATGATGTTGTCACCTCACACCAAGAGGTTCTCTGGTTCAATTCTCGGCTGGGGTGCCTTCTATGTGGAGTCTGTATGTCCTCCCTGCGTTCGTGTGGATTTCCTCCAGGTGGTCCAGTTTCCTTCCACATTAAAAAGATATGTGTCTGGAGTGTTTCTTCCCAGGCCTCTGCTGAAAATTGGCTTTGTTCCAAGTCGTACTTTCCCATTTAACAAATAAATTTATTTCTTTAACAAATGTTAAATAAATAAATAAAAAATCTATTATTATAATAATGCAATATCTTAATTCCCCAGATATGGGATGGAGTAGTATCTAGGTAGTGGATCTTTAGGTTTTGGACCACTGAGCCATTTTACAGACTGTCCATGTCCATAAGGGATATAGGCAGTACCCCGGGAGTGAATTTATGGTTCCCCATTCATTTATCCAAATTCTTTTTGAAGAGAGTGAGGGGTGGACTTTGTTTTATGAAGATGGGAAGTTTATTCCTTAGATGAGGTATCCTTTGCAATATAAATCTGTGTTTCCAGCAAATTCTGTTAGATTCACAAATAAGGTTCAGGTGTATGGAATGTATAAACCTTGTACAATTTTTCTTGTGAATATGTAAAATTTTCATCAGGGCTGGATCAGAGAATGCCTTGTAGGTCAGGAATAAGTCACCTCTCAATAGACAAATTGAGCTGGAGAAAGGGATAGAGCCTTTATTCAGCCTATATATGATACATGTTTTATGTGTTTTTACTGAGAAGCCTCTGGGTCACTCCATTAGATGTAAGTACTTGGTTAGGTACATGCAGAAGGGACAATTGTACTCAATTATGGGTCTAATGAGGGATGAGTACAATGAGATTATGATTTCCTTTGACCTTGATGTCATGCTTTTACTTATAATTTGAGCCAGACAGAAGGGTTTCTTCACTACTGTAGCTACCTAGTGGTCAAAGTTTATGTTACTATCTTTCTGTGTGCCTAGGTCCATCATCACTGGGTCTGCTTTTAGGGGTGTGTTATCAATATCGCAATTCGCAGGGATATTTGATTTACTAATGGGTATGCTTATGCATTTTTTAGCATGTAGTCTCCAACTATGAGATTGGCACCATTTGTTTGTCATTTTTAGGCCTGTTTGTAGGATGTCTGCATTGTTTGGGGATATGATGATTGCTCCCAGCTTACAGTCATCTGTGAACTTAGTGATCAAGAGGCTGCTAACACTGGTCTACTCTTCAGAGAAGTATTCACCAAACAGGAGGTGTCCCAAAACTGAGCCCTGTGGGACACCACTACTAATAGATTTCTTATCAGAAGTGGATTCGCCTATGTCAGTAAGCCAGTTTGCTATCCACCTGATAATGTAGGATTTATGCCTAACAGAATAAGTTTATCTATCATCCTCGAGTGGGGGTGTGTCAAAAGCTTTGGCCAGGTTTAGATATAAGCAGTGTGCTTCATTTTACCCTCATCCATGGCCCTGGTGACTTTCTCGAAGAAATCCACCAGATTGAGCAGATAAGACCTCCCTTTGACAAAGCAAAACTGGGCCTGATCTAGTGTTTGGAGATTTCCTTTGTCAAATCTTACACTGTTAGTTATTGCATTCATACTTATTCTTTAATTTGACTTGGTTATTTTTTTTTAGTTATTATATTAGTCAAAGTACATATAAGGTGAGACACCGCTGGATGCTCCACTGCTTTATTAAAATACACAAAAAGTTGTATCCAAAACTGGTAAAAACTCCAACAAAATGTATATCCACTGACAAGCGCTTTCGGGTGGAAACCCTTCTTCAGATCACATACTAAAAACAATTCCTGATATTTAAAATACAGTTCAACCAATGATAATTAGTAAAAAGCCTGCCTTTTCTGCAAGGCTGGCTTTAAAGGTACACAGTCATTTAATCCAGGGGTTTTATGGGCCATCAATTCCAAAATCCATTTAGACTCCATGGATTCAGTTAGTAATTTAACATCTCCCCCCCTATTGTTCATAACAACATTAACCACTGCTTTGAATTTAAAATTATGTGTGGGGTGAGTCTCAATATGCTTATATAAAGCATTATGTGGATCTTTATTCCTAATTGAGGACATATGTTGCAATATTCTTACCTTGAACATATTATTGGTTTTACCAACATAAAAACCTGTGCATTCAGTGCACTCCGCTATATAAACTAGGTTACTTGTCCTACAAGAGGCTTTTGCTTTAAAGCTAAAGACATGTCCACTAACTGGATGTGTAAAGGTGTAATCTTTATTTATAAATTGGCATACTTTACAATATCCACATGGAACACTACCAATTTTTTCTTTAAAGGTACAAGTTTGGGTTACTATTTTTTCTTTACAAAGTATATCTTTTAGATTCTTGTTTCTCCTGTAACCAAATTGTGGATGAGCCCCTACTATATTTCTTAACTTATTATCTCCCCTCAGAATGTTCCAGTTTCTATTGATGATGTCCCTAATGTCTCCTATATTACTACTGTATGTAAACAATACTCTTGGTTCATTGAATTTGTGTGTGGTGTTACGGGGAGTTCTTATTTCCCCTTTACTACATTCAAGCCATGGCTTAAATCTATTTTCTCTTTTTGAGTGGTTGGTGTCAACCACTCTGTTGACCAGTTCTCCTTTGTAACCCCTTTCTAAAAAGTTATTCTTCAAATTCACCATTTCACATTCATATACCTTGTCATCCAGATTCAATCTGGAAATTCTGCCAATCTGTCCCTGAACAATATTTGAAAACATATATCAGGGGTGCATGCTATCAAAACAAAGCATTGTATTTTTCTAGCACTCCTTCCTGTACAGGCTTGAAGAAAAAACAGCTACTTTTTGTGATATACATACATCTAAGAAGTCAATATTTGTGGTTGAACAATTCTTGATAAACTTGAGGAATGTGGTGGTGGAATGTAAATAATCCAAAAAACCATTCAAAGATGTAACATCATCCTTCCACTAGAGAAAAATATCATCCACAAAACGTGTATATAAGTGTATATGTTGCATCCACTCTGGCTTCTTAAAAATCATAGCCTTTTCCCAATACCAAAGGACCATGTTGGCGTAGGTATTAGCACAGGGGGTGCCCATGGCCACCCCCTGTGCTTGTCTATAAGTGTGTTGTGCTCCTACAAACACATTATTTTCCAAGACCAAGGTTAGTAGTATCCTGATTAATGTTATTTTCTCCTCATCAACATTCTGATCTGCCAATACCTCACTAACAGCTTGAACCCCATAGTCATTACTGATTACAGTAAATAGATTTTGAACATCTAAGGTAACCATCAAAAAGTCTCTATTCCCTTGTGTCCTCTCTCTATTCACGTCACCTAATTTAAGCAAGAAATCTCCTGTATCTTTGAGTATGGTAGACATATTGTCAACAAAGGGATGTAATGTATGTTCCAACCATATGGAAATATTTTCTGTCACCCACCCTCTGCCAGAAACTATGGGTCGTAATGGGGGTTCATAGAGGGACTTATGTATCTTTGGTAAACCTTTAAAAATTGGAATGACGGCCTTATCTATCAATAAAAATTTGTATGTGTCATCATTAATTTTCATTTCAAAGTGCAATCTTTTTAAACAGTTATGTACTTTATCTACTATAATTTTTACACCAACAGGATTAATCTGTATATATGTATGTTTATCTGATAACAATTCTTGTATTTTTCTAGCATACATAGTGGTATCAAGTACCAACACAGCTCCCCCTTTATCAGCTGTTTTGATGACTAAATCTTTATTATTACTTAAATCAGACACTGCTTTCTTCTGTTTTTGTGTCAAGTTGTGATATTCATTAAACACCCTATTCTGGAAATATTCCTGTAAGTCATGTTCACAACTACCTATAAATAAATTGAGAGCTGGAGAAAAAGGTGGTATATAACAGCTTGGCTGTATAAGAGTTATGTTGTATTCATTATTAAAACCAAAAGCACATTTCAATGCTAGGTTTCTACAGAAAAGCATTATGTCAAGCATAACTTCATTAAAAGCACTGAGTCTGTCCGGTACAAAGGTCATACCTATGTTCAAGACATATAATTCTTCGCTGCTCAAAATATGTGAAGATAAATGAAAAACAATACCATAATCATCGTTAAAAGTCAGTCCAGTAACTTCCTTCTTTTGTTCGGGTCTCTCCCCTCGCTCAGCGAGCGTTTCCACGCTCCTCGTTTCTTCATGGGAGCTGGCAACTGTTACAAAAAATGTGTGGGTCCTTGCGTGTGTTTGGGACGAGCTCCTAGGCAGGAATCTTCTGTCATAACAGTATCAGCATAAGTTAGTGTGGCACTAATAACCGAAACCCGCTCAGATGGGGTATCTGAGTGGGAGCCCAATGGTGTATGTGGGGGTGCCTTATCCTTAACAGACACATTGGAACCCTCTGCTGTCGACAAACTAGTTGTTTTCTCAATCCTATTGCTCTGTGAGGCGCCACTATTACCATCCGTTATACTGTCGACTAGTGCTACAGAATCTCCTGTCGCGCCCCTCCCATCCTGATGACGTCGAGGTGCCTTCCTATTGGTCCCATCACTGGGAACAGAATGCGAAGCATTATACCTGGGCCAAACGAAGATATTGCCTGCGGTGAAATCTTCATAGTCTCTCCTTAATTTATTAATCTTCTGTAAATGTAATTTGTTATCATTATCAGATATAGTATCCAACAACTCTCTTAAGCGTGCCTTATGAAACGGCTCACCAAATTGAGTTTCCAGTTGGCTACGTAAGACTTCACCGTCGTTTCTTAGCATCGCTATCTCTGGAGCAAAAAAGTTATTTAATATGTCCATGTATTTGAAACTTGTTTGGATGTTCAACCTCTGCCACTGAGCTAAAAGCTCAGGGTAGCGTTCTCCCTGTGCAGGCATGCACATGATTCGCATGCCCCTTGGAACAATACCATAACTTTGACAGGCTTCTAAATGGAAAGTCTGCCAACGTAACCGTTGTAGTCTCCCAGCCTTGTAGCTTAAATCACGAATCAAATTGTCAAAATTTTTATCAGTCGCTACAGGAACTTTATCAATGGTTATATCAGTTCTATTGATTACAAAGCCCAGATTTAGTAAGGGATTATATTCTATAAGAAAACCTTTATCAACAAACCGTGTGGATGATTCTCCAATGGCTCCATCACTGTTCTGGGCTGCTGAAGAAACAGTCAAATTCTCACCATCCATAGCTGGCATAGCAAAAACGAACCAAAAGAAATGAATGTTGTGCCTCAGTCTCACCAAACAACTGAAAAATAAATGTGATGAAAGAAAAGGTGAGACACCGCTGGATGTTCCACTGCTTTATTAAAATACACAAAAAGTTGTATCCAAAACTGGTAAAAACTCCAACAAAATGTATATCCACTGACAAGCGCTTTCGGGTGGAAACCCTTCTTCAGATCACATACTAAAAACAATTCCTGATATTTAAAATACAGTTCAACCAATGATAATTAGTAAAAAGCCCACCTTTTCTGCAAGGCTGGCTTTAAAGGTACACATCATTTAATCCAGGGGTTCTATGGGCCATCAATTCAAAAATCCATTTAGACTCCATGTATTCAGTTAGTAATTTAACATCCCCCCCCTATTGTTCATAACAACATTAACCACTGCTTTGAATTTAAAATTATGTGTGGGGTGAGTCTCAATATGCTTATATAAAGCATTATGTGGATCTTTATTCCTAATTGAGGACATATGTTGCAATATTCTTACCTTGAACATATTATTACACCTTTACACATCCAGTTAGTGGACATGTCTTTAGCTTTAAAGCAAAAGCCTCTTGTAGGACAAGTAACCTAGTTTATTTAGCGGAGTGCACCGAATGCACAGGTTTTTATGTTGGTAAAACCAATAATATGTTCAAGAACATAACTCAGGATTCAGAAGGTTTATCACTACTACCTCTAGATGGACAATGCTGGACTGCCAAATAGTTTGATAACAAGCTTACCTGATTCAGAGACACTTTTCTGTCAGACCTCACCATGCTGTATTCCATCTACAAGCCCATGCATCACGGTTACTCCACACGTGATCTATAAAACTGGTTACTCTTTCACAGCACATTTCTTTATTGGCTGATACAACTGCCATAAAACTTTTTTCCTTTTCACAGCATGTCCCAAAAACACCAAAATAATTATTCATTCACAGATAACTGCACGTTTTGGGTTCTGTCTATACCTAATGCTTTCTTTGTTTAAGTTATGACAGTGCACACTTTCTTCAAAATCTCATTTTACCAGATATTATCAGGTTTCTCTTTCTAGTGCCTATTCCTAATGAAACCAGTTTCTCTTTTGCATATATCATATTTATTTCATACATAACATCTGTTTATATATCTAGACTACCTTATGTCAATTTCCACAGCTTTTTATTTTCTTTAGCAGCAGTACAGAATCACTCTGATCCTGCAAAATGTCACAGTCAGCATCTTCACTTAGTTCTGTTCATTTAGCATATCCAGCTATCATCCAAATAGGTGTCATAATACAATGCAAGTTCCCTTTATTATTTTGTAATATACAACGCCCCCCCATTAATATTCAAAAAATGCGCACGCTGATTGGTCAGCGTGCACATTGTAAATCAGAGTTATAGTAATGGAAAAAGGTCCGGTCGTTTCCATTACTATAACTCTTTTTTTTTTTTTTTACACAACGGAGAATGCAAGATCTCCATTGCTTCACACTGTCTTGCTATGTTAAACTCATTTAACATAGTGAGGCAGTTTGTAAAAAGCAACGGAGATCTTGCTTTCTCCGTTGCTTTTTACAAACTGTTTCGCTATGTTAAATGGGTTTAACATAGCGAGACAGCTTTAAAAAAAACAACGGCTCCATTGCTTTTTTTAAAGCTGTCTCGCTATGTTAAACCCATTTAACATAGTGAAGCAGTTTGTAAAAAGCAACGGAGATCTTGCTTTCTCTGTTGCTTTTGCCCACAGCTCTGATGTACTGCATAGGCATATGCATGCACAGTACATCAGAACTGCCGCAGAATACCAGACAGTTGCGGAAGGGCAGCAAGGAGGCATTATACAATGCCATTATTTAAGAAAAGTAATTATTTTTTTTCTTAAATAATGTCATTGTATAATAGCAATAACCCACTTCTGGATGTGGGTAATACTGGATTTACCCACGGTTGGCTTTGTTTGGCCACTCAGGCTTTGCCCTCGTGACCAAACCACACCAACCGTGGGTAAATCCAGCATTACCCACACCCAGGCATGGGTTATTGCTGTATTATTGGTTTGTTTTCTTCCTTGCCATTTCCAACTCAAAGTCATCTCTTCCCCATTTTTCATCTGTTCATGGCCATTCTCATATAAATGACACTTCTCTATCCAAAGCCTCAAACTTGCCTTGTTCAAATGTCTTTAATATTAATTACAGCTCTAAATTTAATAATAACAAACTGAAGAAGAAATTATCAACCATATGGCTCCACTTTTCTGATCTTTTTCAAATAGTACCATTTGACAGGTTTCTATGGAAATCCACATCTTTCAGTATTGCATCAGCAGTGCACTTAGCCTCTTACCTGCCAATGTAGCAAGGACGTAATGAAATGACACCATGAAAAATATGGCTTATATAAATTTCTAATCTAACAAACTTATGCAAATAATATATAATATTTATTTTCTATTTCTTTACTGAGTTACTGAGCAGTGGTACAGATCCTTCTTGGACGGAACTCCGTCTAGAGGTCTAATCAAACTGAAACACAGAATTGTGCAATATAATGTAAATTACACAGTCTAAGTAACTTCTGAGAGACACAAATGCTATTAATACGAACAAGAAAATTGCAGGTCATCTAGAAGGAATTGCATGAAGTTTAATTAAAACTATAAAACTGAGATTTACATCAACTATGTAGGATATATTATGTCTATCACAGGTATGTAATGAGTGGTAGGCTAGATTAGTATTGCAGATTAATACTAACAGAGGACAATATGCTGTGTTGTCTTACTTTGTCTATTGCCTGAGTCTCTTGTCATTGAAATACTATTGAAGAGATTTAAATAGGTGTGCGGGTATTAAATAAATAAATGGCTAACAATTCATTAGGCAGTTTATAGAATAAAAGTGGAATAAAGTGCTTTATATCAGAGCACTTTATTCCACTTTTATTCTGTAAACTTCCTAATGAATTGTTAGCCATTTATTTATTTAACACCCACACGACTATTTAAATTGTTTCAATCTTACATGGTTTAAAAGTACTGTAAGTAACTTCACATTCTTAGATGGATAAAAGCTCAGGCTATGACAGGTGATTAGTGGCTCAGATGCCTGATGTGACTGGCATGGCTGGGGAAAGAAGTGCCGTGGATTTGCCAACTAGCTTCTTTTCAGGGAGAGGGTGTGGGTGAATATGCCTGGGTTCACATTCCTATAGCTGAGTTCCCAAGTGAGACAAGGAATCCATGGAGGCACTGATCTGAAAGGGATAGGGCTGTCATGATGGTTTGCATTACTTGGAGAAGCAGGTGACATGTCCTTGCTGATGCCTATTGAACAGCAAACTGTCGGTGTGTTATTGGGCATGCACAATGGTGTTAGTGATAAAACCTGCAAAAAAAACTTTTCAGTTGGCACTTAGCCATGTTTTAGGAACAAAAAGGACAATTGACTAAGAAAAGGTCTTATGGTTGGCAGGCAGATGGAGCAGAACCCTAACTCCGCAAAAAATGATCAATGTTATAACTAGAACAGGTATTCACAACTTGTCTCTTCCATTGGGGCCCATAACAATGTGAGGAGGACTCACCATTATACTTGGTCAAATATGCCAAAAATAATCACCTCCCTCCCTTCCTATCATTGTTTAAGTAATTCAGTGTCTGTGAATTGCTTATTTCAGTTTTCTCTAGCCATTTTTAATAACTTGATACCAGTAAGACAAAATATTCTGATACCTTGCATGTAGCATGGTTTTGGAATTATTAATGCAAATATGAACAAGCACAATTTGATGCCTAGAGGAGCAGTAGAAGTTAACTGCAGAAACACCTGGAGGTACACTTGGCTGTAATGAGTTAAAACCCTGTTACTTGCTGAGACATTTTCCATCACCTAGTAGTACTCATCTTCCACCCTTTACCCCTTTAGCTCTCTCTGACCTCTCTCCCTCAGATTCTGACAAATATAGATGGACAATTTCTTACGGTATCTCCTGCCAGTCTGGTTGATATGGGCATCCTGAGACAGTGTAGCAACTGCCTCATGTACACAGACAATGCTCTACTACTACCACCTGGGAACACAATTTGTGAGAGATGCAATTATATTAAGAACCTAGAGTCTATGCTCTCTCCACTACAAGCCAGTATATCTAGCACTGACAAGGTTGTCAACGTGCTAGGCTTATAAATGCCCATGGGCAGATAGCCTAGTACTTACCTATGAACCAAACACCACACCTCAAACACTACCCATACCTACACAACACAAACCCACATACACGGAGGTCCTCAAAAAAAAACATACCCAAACAAAAGAGACCTCCATTGCAAAAACACACGCAAACTCCACAGCCCACCACACCACACACCACACATAGTCCACATACCTGTGTCTCACAGTCACTAAGGCCTAACTATAAACCCAACATATTAGTCATAGGAGACTCCATTGTGATACACAGATGTGCCCCTCACTAGGATGGATAAGGAGAAAGCCACGGTTTGTTTTCTGTCAGGTGCCAGAATCTGCCATATCATACATGCACTCAAGTCTCTCAACAACAGTTACTGTTATGATTTTGTCATAGTCTATGTTGGTGTGAATGACTTGAGATGTATCTCCCTGGACTATATGAAGAGGGAGACATGATTGAGCTTGCTGAATATGTGTCCAACAGGTATGTCCCTGTCTTTAAGCAGTATTCTACCATGGCCCAGAATGATGCCTCTATACAAATAGAAAATTACTTGACTTTAACAATTGGTGTCATTCCAAGGGGATCCAGTACCTGACAGCCTGGGAAGACATGATCGACAGACCACAATGCTTTGCCAGAGATGGCCTATATATGCCTCGCTTAGGCTTCAGGCTTCTGGCATAGGCTTTTGCCTCCCCCATAATCCCTTGTTTAGGCAATGCCATGAGGTCAAAACTACCAACATGAAAAGTTCATCAAAACACAAATTAAAGGTCATGATGCTAAACGCTAAGAGTCTAGATATGAAACTGCACTCATTGCAAGCATTCTTAATCCAGGAAGGTGCTGACATTTGTGCAGTCATAGAAACCTGCTTCAAAGCTACAGAGAGTACCCCAGGCATACCAGATTACTCATCCTATCATACATTCAGACCCCAAACCGTGGGCAGCAAAGCAAAAGGAGATGGAGTTTCAATATATATTAAAGACATACACACCTCCAGACTGGTCAAACAGTAAGACTCACAGGAGACACTCCAGGTACAGTTAACTGTTGACAAGACCCCTACTCAAATCATAGCATATTGCAGGCCCCCAACTTTGACTCAAGATGCCCACTCCATCTACTTGGACCTCTTTGAATCTATTAAGATTCAACCCTTTACCCTGATCCTGGGTGACTTTAACTATCCAACCATAGATTGGAAGAACTACTCATGCCAAAACCCAAATGCCCAGAGATTCCTTGACATCATCAATGCAAATGCCTTGGGCGAGTTGGTCGAAACCCTCACAAGAGGTGATGATATCTTGGACTTGGTATTAGCCAACATGAGTAACCACTGCAGCATCCCTACAGTGTAGTGTATAGGAGCTAGCAAGTTAGGCTGGTGCACGGCAAGAGCACTTGTTAGACCCAAAATCAGAAAAAAGGCCAGCACCAAGGAAGGTTCAAAAGTAGTTTAATAAAACTGAAACTAGACCGGTTTCAGCAGCAAGGCTTTCATCAGTAGTATAGTCAGCAAAAAGCACTTAGTCATCATCTTATATAATGTTCTATAAGGCATCTATATGACATCACTTCCTGATAAGTCAAAAATGCAAACAAGGCAAAAGTAATTGAAAAATACAATCAAGGCAAAAGTAATTGAAAAATACATAGCATCCCTACAGTGTCATCCTCCGTGGTGTGATATGACCACAAAGAGATCACTTTCAAAGTCACCATCTCCCCTGACAACCCCCCCCCCCCCTCACTATGGCCAACTTTGCCAAAGCTGATGATTACAACCTCCTGAGGGAAGGTATAAACAACTTCACAGCCCCCTACCCCTCAGTAGGAACTGGTACAAATGTCCAAACCTACACCAAAGTACTATACAGGCATTTATATAGCTGCATGGAATCAGGAATACCCTAAGGGATGAAATCATCCTCCAGAAAGGAGGCCTTGCAGACATTTGCAATAAATAAACTCTATAATAAAAGGAAAAAATTGCTGTCCAGGATCAAGAAGAAGCAGCTGCCTAATTGGAAGCAATCTCTTCTTAGCATGAACAAGCAAATAAGAGCACTAGGGAAATCCTCCAAACTTTGAGTCCAAACTGACCATATCTACTAAAGGCAATCATAAGGCCTTCTTCCCATATGCCCACCATCTCAAAGGAAATGCTCAGATCTCCTCAGAAATGGTGATCAAGGACACCACGTACACTAATTCTGTAGATATAGACAACCTGCTGGCAGACAGGTTGAGTGAAAACTTCACCACTTCTGTCCCTCCATCAGTAAATCAGGACATCCCCAGCACCTGCCTCCCTCAACTCATCTCTAAGGAGTAAGTCATCACTGTCATCTCAAAGGCAAAAAATAAAAACTCCATGAGACCTGGTAACATCCCAGGCTGCATCCTACATGAATTCAGGCAGGAATTTGCGGCACCATTAGGCACCCTATTCAACCAAAGCCTGAGTACTGGCTTCATCCCAGCCAATTGTAGAGCAGACACTGTCATTCCTTTGCACAAATGTGGTGCATCCACCAATCCAGATAGTTATAGACCCATCAGCTTAACTAGCCTGATCTTCAAGGCCATGGAGCGGATTATCATGAACCTCATTAACAAGGACATTGGCAACCTCCAAACACTCGATCCCACACAGTTTGGTTTCATGAAGTAGAGGTCATGCCTATTAAATTTGGTTAACTTCTTTGAGACAGTCACCAATGCCATGGACAAGGGGAAGACAGTGCATACCACCTACCTTGACCGGGCCAAATCCTTCAATACTATTCCCCAGTCAGGTGCAGTAGACAAAGTCTCTCAACCAGGAATCAATCTGTATGTTACCAGATGGGTAGTAAACTGGTTCACTGATAGATCCCACCTAGTCAAAATTGTGGAAGTCACCTCAAGCAGTAGACCTCTAATGAGTGATGTATCCCAGGGATTGTTCTTGGGGCCTCTGTTGTTTGGGATATATTTTTCTGGCTATGGCTGCCCAAGTTTACAGATGACTGCAAGCTGGGCACTGTCATCAGTTCCCCTAGTGATGTGGACATCCCTCAAGAGGATCTCACCAAAACAAATGATTGGTGCCAGAAACATGGCCTCAAACTGAATGCCAAAAAATACATCATTATCCCCTTTGGGGAGAGTGACCTCCACGCAAATTATCACATTAATAACAAGGCCGTAAGCACACAATAAGTTGTGATGGACGTGGGCACCCAGGTTGACAACAAACTGACTTTTGACCATCATATTGCTTCCATTGTACAGAAAACTTTCTACATGGCCCACCTAATTAAGAAGGGTATCTCATCCAGGAAAAAGGTCATAACATCCCTGTATTCTTCCCTTATAATACCCATTATTGAGTACAATGCCCCCTTCAGCATTTACCTCACAAAGCACATGCAGCAGCTGAAGAGACCACTGAGATTCCTAATCAGGAGAATCCAGGGTCTGAAATATCTACCTTACACAGACAGGCTAAAATCTCTGTCCCTCTACTCAGTCTTGTGCAAACTCCTCAGAGGTGACCTCTGTCTGGCATACAAAGCAATCTCAGACCCCACCTTGATGAGAATGCTGGTATATCCGCAAATCAAGCTCCACTTGAGCAACCCACAAGTGCGACCTCAATCTGGTCTGTGACATCAATAGGACTTGCTGGCGGGACAGATTTGCATCCCAGAGACTACCTCTTCTGTGGAGTAGACTGCCTCTCCATATCAAGCAGAGTACCTTATTAACTCTTGTTAAATGCAACCTGATTAACAGGATGTATAACAGAATATACACCCCTGGGATCCACCTGTGTCCTTGATGGACTGGGGCATCTAGTGCTGACTTGTCAGAAAATGGGCTAATTCTTGGCTAGGCTTGTAACAGCCTCAGGGGAAATAGATTAGTAAGTTCCTATGATCCTATGTTTTTGTTCAAATGCTATTATAGTCACCAACCCATGAAATAGCATATTCTTTCATTCTTCATACATGGCGCACCATATTTCACCACTGACTTGCAGCATCTAGATCTTATGCTGTCCCTACTCCCCCACCACTCAAATTCATCTTACTCTCTACCATGGTCTGTGCCTCAGTCTTGTAGCATTCCATCACTTCCTTCCACAGCTTTAACATCTTCTGCCTCCCTCCTTTTCTCAATTTAGTCAGCTATTGCCATTGCCTTTCTGTATATGTCTTGTTCCTTTTATTTTGTTGTCCCTTTCCAGTTTTGGGTGATGATATATATATATTTTTACTTCTGTGAAAAGTGTTATATGAATCACAGTTCTCTTCCTCCAGTTACCCCCCCCCCCACCTGTTGCTACTCCCTACATACGTCTTTCTGGTCTCTTCCTATATGTTCTGTGCCTTGTTCTTGCACCTACCTATATTCTCAGAACATATATATCATCCTTGCCTACTGTGTTTGGTATATGCAACATCCTCTGTTCTTCTATGGGGTCTCTTTTTCTAACCTCACTAGGATTAGTTATACTCTTGAACAGTTCTCAGACTTTGACCCAATGTTATTTGCAAAGTTGTTTCACCCTTCATATTGCCTCTTGCAACTGTTGTTCACTTAATAGCCACCCATCCTCCTTTTCCCAACATTATCTGATTTTATGTCCACTTTCTCCCTCTTTCCTCTTAGTCCTTCATATATCAACTTTCTTTTCTCTTTCCCTGCCTATTTTATTTTATCCAGGTTGTCACCATTTCCAATCTTGCTTTCAATGCCATCCTCCCATTCTCTAGTGTTCTTTTTCTCCTTTTTTCATGTTTCCTTCATTACAAGATATTTCCACTGCTGTACTTTGGGCAGTCTGTACTCTGGCCTTAGCTCCCCATTATTTTGAATATCTCATCTGTCTTATATTAGAACTTACTAGTTCCTTTCATAGGATCAAATGATCACAGAAGGTTACTAGGCTAATGGTCCCAGGGCACTTACAAGCCTAGCCAAGTTCAACCCATTTTCCCAAGAGTGTCTGTTTAAAGCAGACACTAAAATCAGCACCTATTGCCCCTGTCCATGAGGGACACATGTGGAACACTCAGGATGAATTTCCAGTTACCCACTCTATTGTCCAAATTACGCTTAAATAGGACCAACAGAGGGCTTTGTTTAACATGAATAGGAAGCTTGTTCCAAAGGTGGGACAACCTCTGTGAGACAAATCTGTCTCTTCAGCAAGTTCTGTTGATGTCATAGGCTTACTAACACTTGCTGTGTTTCTTACTGTATGCTACTCTCTGTATGTACTTTACATGACTGTTTGTATGTTTTTAAACATTAGTGATAATGTGGAGCTTTTCTCCATGGCCCCCTGTGAAAAAAAGGGTTTTTGCTCAGTCGGACTTACTCATTCAACAAATGTCAAATAAATAAAGAAATAAAATGTCACATACCAGGATAAGGTGCTTTGAGTGAGTGACCCATGTGCCATTTGACTTGTGAATGTGCAGCATTTCCATTAAAGCTGGGTCAGAGATTCCTCTATATGCAAGGCACATGTCACCTCTGAGCAGTCTGTATGACACAGAGTAAAGTGACAATGATTTCAGTCTGTCTGCATAACACAGATCTTGAAGACCCTTAAGTTTCTTTGTAAGGAGCCTTTGTGGTCTCTCCAATTGTTGCAGGTGTTTGGAAAGGAACATAACAAAGGGATCAGTGTATTCTATTATGGGCCTGATAAGGGAAGAATGCAGTAGAGTTATAACCTCTTTTTTTCTGGAAGCAATGCTCTTATTTATGGGATGAGCAATATAAAATACCCTTCTTACTACTGTGGAGACATGGTGATCAAAGTTAAGGTTGCTGACAACCTGTGTGTCCAGATCTCTCACTACTGACTGTGTGTTTAGGGTATTGCTGTTCATGTGGCAGTTTGCAGGGAAATCACCTTGCCAAAAGAGGATAATGCATTTCTTGTATTAAGTTTAAGACCATGACTTTGGCACCAGTTATTAGTCTGCATAAGACCTTCTTGCAGGATGTTGACATCACTAGGGGTTTCAAAGATCGCTCCCAGTTTGCAGTCATTAGCAAACTTTGTCAGCCACAGTCCTTTAGTTTTAGCCTGTACTTCAGAGAAGTAGATTATGAATGGTAGGGGTACAGGAACCAATCCCTGTGGAACACCATTGGTTACAGGTCTGCTGGAGGAGGTGGAGTTACCTATTTTGACTGAATGAGTTCTATCCATCAGCCAGTTTGCAACCCACCTGACAATATATGGGTTAATATCTAGCTGGGTGAGTTTATTAATTATGCCTGAGCAGGGGATTGTGTCAAAGGCCTTGGCTAAGTCTTGGTAGGCTGTATGCATAAATTTGCCCTCGTCTAGGGTTTTGTCTAGAAAAAGTACACCAAATTAAGCAGGCATTATCTCCCCTTGACAAGCCAAACTGGGTGGGGTCAAGCATTTGATGATTTCCTATATCTTTGTTAATAAGGTCCACAATGATCCATGGCCTTGACCTTGCAGATAAGGCTGGTCAGGCTAATGAGTCTATAGTTCCTAGGGTTCATGAATGTACCCCCTTTGTGCAAAGGGATGATGGTAGCTGTATTCCATTCTGCTGGGATGAAGCTAGTGCTTAGGCTGTGATTGAAAAGCATGCCCAGTGGTAATGCTAATCATGTTTTAATCCATGTAGAACACATCCCAGATGTTGTTTGGTCCCATAGAGGCTGTGTTTTTGGCCTTGGAGAGGACAACCTGTTCCTTGGAGATACTAGGTGGGGGACAGCTGTTAGGGTTGCTTTGGGGTATACATGAAGTGGGACAGGGGAGTGAAATTTTCACTGAACCTGTCAGTCAACAGATTTGCTATATCCACAGATTCTGTATATGTAGTACCACTGGGTCTATATTATAACCTCGAAAGATTAAAAGAGTGAATGCTCTTTAATCAACCCCTTAAAATCAAAAGCACTAAATCCCGAAAACACAGAACAGTGATTTTTTTCCGAGGGGAAAAAAAATCACTGGGCCATTTTTGGGACTTTGCCATTTCCTCCACTGTGGTGTGATCTGGGAGTTGGTATATTTAAGTAGGGGATGTGTGGGGGGCACAGCCCCACACTTTTTTTTTTTTTTTTTGCATAGCAGTGATTTTTTTTTTCCCTGGGGAAAAAAAAATAGCTGTTCCATGTGTTCAGGATTTAGTGCTTTTGATTTTCAGGGATCAATTAAAGAGCATCCATTGTTTTAATCATTTGAGGTTATAATATAGACCCATACCTTTAACTACTAGTTCAGCACAAATCTAAGCCTTACCTTTGAGATTATTGATGTAACTAAAGAATGCCTTGTGGTTATCCTTAGTTAGGGAAGCTAATTTGGATTTCTAGTTAGCTTTGGAGGACTTCAATAGGTGGCTCATTTGCTTGTTTAAGTTGAGGAGGGAGTGTTTCTAGTTGTGAGACCATTCCTTCCTACTTTTAGACAGCAATTTCTTTCTCCTATTGTATAGCCTATTAATGGCAATTGTCCACCAGGCAGATGTGTTTTTCCTTGAAGATCTTGCTTTGGTTCTTTCAGCTATGGAAGAGTCAATATAATTGTACAAGTGCTCATATAAAGAATTGTTGTATAACTCAAATAGGTGTCTGTTCCATCAGTGGGGGAGGGGCAATGAAGCTACTTATGCTGTCACGTAGGAGGTTGTAATTGGCCTTGGAGAAGTTTTTTAGTCTCGCTGTTGCTAAGGGGGGGGGGATTGTGTTATAATTACTTCTAGTGAGACTGATTTGTGGTCAGAACTCATCAGGGATTGCCACACACTAGGGGTAGTGCAGTGGTCCCCTATGTTGGTGAGCACCAGATCTAGGATGTTTTTGGCCCTTGTGGGTGTGTCAACCAGCTGGTCCAGAGCACTGGAGTTAACAAAATCCAGGAACCTTTGGCCAAGTGAGATAGAGCATATATAATTTATCAAGCCAATGGATGGGTAATTAAAGTCACCCATAACCAAGGTGGTTGTATCTTGATTGACTCAAGTAGATCCAATTAGGCTGAGTGGATGCCCTGATTCATGGAGGGGATCTTATAGCTGACAATGACCTGAAGAGGGGTCTTACCTACAGTCAATTGCACCTGAAGTAATTCAAGGGAATCATGCTGTTTAACCAATCTAGAGGTATGTTTATCTTTAATGAATATTGATACACCACCTCCTTTAGTTCTCACACCTTCAGTTTCTGGCTTGATCGTGTGGAAAGAAATGTAATCTGTTATAGCTGGGGTGCTCTCTGCATCCTTAAACCTGGTCTCAGTGACTGCACAAATGTCAGCATCTTCCAAGGTGAGGACTGCTTCCAGTGAGTGCAGTTTCTGATTTAGACTCCTAGCATTTAGCAGCATAACCTTGAGATTGTTTTTAGAGGGTATTTTTACATTGGGAATTTTGTTCTTGAGACATTGCCTAAAAAAGGCACTATGGGAGTGGCAAGAGTCTTAGGCAGTAACCAAAACCCCAGGGTTGACAGATGAAGACCATGTCTGGCAAAGCATCAAGGTCTGTCGACCATATCATCCCAGGCTGACAGATACTGGATCCTCTTTGAAAGATACCAGAAACTAAGCCAATTGTTGAAGTCAATCATTTATTTTTTTGTTTGTGTTGAAGTATCATCCTAGGCAAAAGTAAAAAGCTGTTTAAGGCTAGGGACATACCTGTCTGGGACACATTATCAGAGAACTCAGACATGTCTCTCTTCATATAGTCCAGTGAGCTACATCTCAAGTCATTCATACCAACATGGACTATGACGGAGTCATAACAGTTCCTGTTGTTAAGAGACTTGAGTGCGTGTGTGATGTGGTGGATCCTGGCACCTGACAGACAGCTCACTGTGACTTTTTCCTTATCCAACCTGGTGAGAGGGACATATGTGTGTTTCACAATTGAGTCTCCTATGACTAAGATGTTTCTTTTTAAGTTATGCCTTAGGGGCTTGACTCGTGAGACACTGGTGTGTAATATATTATGTGTATTATGTTCTGCAGAGGATGTATTATGTAAATCATGCTTGTGTTTGTGTTTGGGAGGTCTCTGATGTTTAGGTAAGCTTCTGGTAAGGACCTCCGCATATGTAGGTTTATGTGTTGGTGGTTTGGTAGGTGCAGAAGGTGAGGTGTGCATGCTGACAACCTGCATAGCAAAAGATGAACTGACTGGTGAGCAGGATAGCCTGGATGAAATCATGGTTTATCTCACATTCTTCCCATGTCTTTGTATTCTTTTTTCTTTATTCTTGTTTCCTATTCTTTTTGCACCCATATTTCTTCTCTAGCCTCATCTCCCATTTTAAATATCCTAGCTCCTTTTATGTTGCCTCATTCTTCCTTTTTCCACCTTCTTCTAGTCTCACTTTTATTCAGCTGCCCTCTGTTATCCTTCCCTCTCTTCTGATGTCATCAAATATATAATATTAATTGTTGACACATATTGCACAGTTTGGGGGCCTCCATCCCCTCTCTTTTAGCGCAGTTTCATTTTCTTTTTGCTAACTTCTTCTACTTGCCCTTCTTCACAAAGTCTGGTGCATCTTTCTGCAACTGCTCTAGTCCTCTGTTCCTAAGGTCTGTTGGCAGGTTCCAGGAAATTTGGATTATGAGTGGCAGTGCCATCGTTCTTGCTGGCTTTACTCTACCTACTGTAGTTTAAGTCTTCAGCCACTGTCCCACATGGTGTCTTTTGTCTTCTTAATCACCTCCTTTGGAGTTTTCTTTATAGTTTTTTATATTGTGACATTTACATATAGCCCTAGATATTGGGCCACAACACAGTACAGACAAAACTTTGCTTACCATCCATGATATACTGAATAATCATAGTCATCACAAAAGAAAATTTGTCTCCTTTGTATTTCTCGAGTTTTCCAAGGATTTTGATACAGTATTCCACCAAATACCTCTGCATAAACTCTTAATCCTAGGCATGTTGCTTGAAAATACAGGACACTGTCTCAAATGTCAAAAGTCTCTATCTGTGTTCCTTATAAGCCTCATATAGCAATACTAAGACATCAGCTACTCAAACCATTTACTAATGACCTGGCAAAAGCTGCAAAACAGTCCACCTTCATACATTATACTGATGATTTAACTACAACTATCATTAACCAATTAACCTCCCTAAATGAGCTACAATTCATAACACAAGATTATTTACCATCCATCAAAGACTGGTTGAATTAGTCTCAATCCTAAACCCAAACAAGACCAAAGTGATATTTTTTTTCCAGCTGTTGCTCAGATGATAACACCAACATTTCTATCATCTTTTTACTACAATAGAAGTAGATCTCTATGCAAAATTAATAGACATGAGAAATTAAAACTTTGAGTACCATATAGCACAGTTATGGAGCTTAATAAAGTCCACCAAAGCCATGCTTGAGACTAAAATAATTACCTAAGCCAAAGATGAAGACAATCACAAGGCATTTTTATTTATGTTTATAAAATCACAACACTGCAATGCACTCAGCTGATCGTGAACAATGTTACCTACAATCAGGCTGAAGACATAGCTAACCTACTGGCCGATGTTTAGTTCCAAAATTGCTCCTCACTCCCCTCCATCTGTCCTTCAAGATATACCTGAAACTGGCTCGCCTCCAGTTATCACACAAGACCAAGTCCTAAAAGTGATATTAAAAGCTAAAAATGCTGCAAAATATCCCTGGATGCATTTGAAATAGTATGAATTAGCCACATTCCTAACAACATTCAGCCTCCATACAGGTTTCGTACCAAGCGAATGGTGAACAGCTGCAGTCATTCCTCTGCATAAGGGATTATAAAGTCTATGCAATGACTGTTTAGTTTTATTAAAGAGCACAATTAAATCATCTAAGACTATACCGGCCACAAGTAAAGTCTGTCTTTTGACTGTGATTCCAGGATGAATGTAATTTTACATGTTGTTCCTATAAGTTTATAGGTTCATAGGTTCATAGATTGGTACTAGGCTATCGGCCTTAGGACCTATACAAGCCTAGCCATAACAATTCCTTGGCTATTTTTTTCCACACTATTTACTTCCCTGGAACCCTGTCTAGCAGGGTGACTGACGTGATCCCTGGGGTGAATTTCCTTTCTCCCATCCAATCGTCAAGGTTCCTTTTGAACAGGGCCAAGGAAGTGCTCTGCTTGACATGTATGGGCAGTCTATTCCAGAGTCTGGGGAGTCTCTGGGTCAGGAACCTATCCCTCCAGCATGTTTTGTTTATTGTGATGACAAGGTTTAGATCCCTGGAGTGTGTGGCTCTGAGGGATTGGGATTTCTTTAAGTGTAGCATGTCCAACAGATCTGTATTTGACATGGCCTTGTATGTTAAGCAGAGACCCCCTCTGAGAGTAGACGTTATGCGACAGAGTATAGTTGGAGTTTTTAAGGCAGTCAGCATAGGGCATCTACTTTACGCCTGTGATTCTTTTAGTGAGGTATTTCTGCAGCCTTTCCAGTTGTTGCAGATGTCTTGAGAGGTACATACCAAATGGGGTGTTGTATTCTATAATGGGTCTAATGAGGGATGAGTACAGTGGGACAATGACCTCCTTTTTTCTGGATGAAAAGCTCTTAGTGATGAGGTGTGCCACATAGACGGATTTCCTGACTGTTGTGGGGATGTGGTTATTGAAGGTGAGACCACTGTCTACCTGTGTCCCTAAGTCTCTTATCACACTTTTGGTGTTTAGTGTACTGCCACCTATGTGGTAATTCACGGGTACATGTTTTTTCCCAAAGGGGATAACTATACATTTCTTGGAATTGAGCTTGAGCCCATGGCTCTGGCCCCAAGCATCTGTTTCTGTAAGGCCCTTTTGTAGAGTATACACATCATTTGTAGATTCAATAATGGCTCGCATTTGTTGTCCAGAGTCCCTTAGTGTTGGCCTGTACTTCAGAGAAGTAGATGCCAAACAAGAGTCGTCCCAGGACTGAACCCTGAGGTACTCCACTTGTCACTTGTCTGGAGCTGGATTTGGAGTCAGCTACTTTTACAGTGTGGGTTCTGTCAGTAAGCCACTTGGCAACCCATCGAGTGATGTAAGGATTAATGCCCAGCTTAGTAAGTTTATCTATGATTCCAGACTGGGGGATGGTGTCAAAGACCTTTGTGAGGTCCAAAAAGGCTGTGTGGACTGCCTTACCCTCATCCAGGGCTCTGGAGACTGATTTGAAGAAGACAATCAGGTTCAAGAAACAAGATCGGCCCTTCACGAACCCAAACTGGGTGGGGTCCAGTGTTTGAGGGTTGCCAATATCTTTGTTTATAAGTTCCATGATAATACATTCCATGGCCTTGCAGATCAGGCTCATCAGACTGATGGGGTGGTAGTTCCCAGGATCCAAGGTGGAGCCCCCCTTGTGGAGTGGGATAACTGTAGCTGTGCGCCACTCAGTGGGCACAAAGCCTGAGGTGAGGCTATGATTAAACGTGACACTTAGGTGAGGTGCCAATTCATTTTGTAGTTCATGTAGTACACAGCCTGGGATGTTATCTGGTCCCATGGATGCTGTATTCTTAGCTTTGGAGAGTGCATTTTTTACCTGTGTGGCCTTTATTACTGGAATTTGGCAATCTTCTGGTATTGAGATGGGCCATTTAGGGGGTGAGAGGGGGGGTGAAGTTGGCATTGAATCGATCTGCCAGGATATTGGCAATATCCTTGGGATCAGTATATTTAATGCCGTTCTGTTGTAGCTCAGAGCAGATCTGAACATTGCCATTTAGAATAGATAGTTATAGAATGCCTTGTGGTTTAGTAAAACTAAAAGAATCAATTCTGTTTTTAGAAATGTTAACGTACTATAAAAGAGTAATGGTTGTCTTTATAAGAACCAGAAGAAGTAGTCTGCTGTTAATAGGAATGAGACTGTGCTATTGTAGTGGACTTTATTGCAACTGAATTGCCCTCCATTTACTGTTTATGCACTAAGCGTACTGTGGAACTTTTCTTTCCAGTCCTTTGCTGAAAATGATCAATATGCCCAGTTAGACTTTCCCTGTCAACAAATGCAAATGAATAACTAAATAAATACATTTTGGCAATTTAGCTTCATTTATTTCCCCTACACCTCCTTTCCTTTTCCCTTTTCCTATCCATATGACTGCTGTTTTCTTTTTATTGTAGCAGAGGCAGGCAATGTACCTGAACTTCTCAGTTATTTTTTGCACTGTTCTCAGTGCTAACTCCATCAGTTTGTTTATTTATTCATTTGTTTGTTTATTTATTTATTGCCATTTGTTTACCAGAAAGGTCCACTGGGCTGAAAGAACCCATTTTCAGTGGAGGCCCAGGGAGAAAAGCTCAACAATAGTACACAGTATAAAATGTAAGCACAGTGCATAAAAAAGTACACAGATTACCTCAAAGTAAAATTAGTAAGAAGATGAGCAATATTTCCGCAACAGACAGCAATATACAATAGTTGAAAAATGTGCAACCAGCAACATTTACAGATTTATGTGGGTAAGCTCCACATTAGAACAATAATAACATGTAACCACAGTACATTAGGAGTACATAAAATACATACAGTAGAAATCAATAGGAAGATGAAGAACAGGATTTGCATATCAGTGAGTCGTAAACAATATTTTAAAAATGTGAAAATATATAGTATGTACAGATTTTTGCAGGTAGGTTACAAAATAGTAGGTAATTGTGTTATTATTCACTACAGGTTCTAGGCTGGAAAAAGCAATACATGACCAGAATTCCCAAGGTGTGTAGAGGGTGTAGGCAACAGAGTGAATAGGGGTATAGACACACAGAGGGAAAAGAGGGAGACTAGAGCTAATGGAGAGTAACATTAAAGGAATTAAAGTAGACGGGAAGAGGTACAGATTAAAGTGATCTATTCTGAAATTAACATGCAGTCACCCTTATAGAGCACAAAACTGGAATTTATCACTTCTAGTTCTTTCAGTATGATTTGCCTACATCTGATGTTGGCAGCCAGCTCTTGTATTACTAGCATGAGTAGACAAAGGAAAGCAGGAAACACTGTTGGGTTTGTCCTTTCTAGTTCTGTTCCTTCTGAGATTCCCCCTTTGATAAGTATTAATATCCCTGTGTCTTGATATATAACCAGTACCCCTCTTATGGATTTCTGTATGCCGGTACAGAAATGAACTGACTTAGTTCTTCAACCCTTGCAGGAAACTGACTTCCCATTCATGTCCCCTGAAACCCTGTGCATGTGGTGGCTGTCCCCTTCACCTGACACTTGCTAAGCTTCTGGTCTACCTCCCCCTTTTGAAAACATGGTCACTCTTGCCCTTTTAATGTCAGATGTTTTCCCAGAGTCCTACATTATACCCATTCTTCCTCCCATACCTTCTATACCACTTCTCTTCTCCACTTATGGAATTTCAGAAAGAATACATACAATCTTCCTGATTTCCTCCTTTACATTTTATCTATTCCTCCTTATCTCCTTTTCCATTTATGCCCCATTACCTCCTTCTTTTCTGCTTATACAATTCCACGCAATATCCCCTAAATGCTTCTGTGATTTCTTCATCTTCATCTTTGTAATTGACATCCTCCTCTTTTATTCTTCTCATCTCCTTCTATTTCTTGCGTCTCTCCTACCGCCAAACAGTAGTCTCTCCAATACCATTTTTAATTTCCTGCTGTGTCACAATTGCATCTTCCAGCTATAGCTTTACTGTTTTCTCTCTTATTTTGAGATCCTTGCTTTTTTCTACTTTTCTTACTGCTGTACTTGGCAACTATTTCAGTCATCTCCCAAGTTTCTCTCTTTTCTTGTTCTTCATCTTTTTCTTTCGACTTTTGTTGCCATCTGTTTTCCTCCTCATGGTAGCCGTAATTCCATCCCACCAACTTTTCCTCATATTCTCCCTATCCACTTGATTATCCTGAACTATCTCCTTTGCTATCTACTATCCTGAAATGTCTCTTTACTATCAGCTGGAGTAGCCATCTGTCCCTCTGCTCCTTCAATTTAGAATTCATCCATCTACATCCTCTACCAGCCACCTCCTGTTCTTTCATCATAATGCTCACAATAGCTGTTGCATAGTCCAGGATGTCCCTCTTGTATTCAGACTTATTTCACACTTTGTATCCACTTAATCCTCCCAAAAATTCTCTCCATTCTGCTATCTTGCATCAAAATGTAATGCATAAATGTGTATTCTCTGTACATCCATTCCACATATCTACTTATTCTCCTTTCATTACTTCTTGTAATTCTTTATTCATTTTCTTGTTATCTTCCTTCTGACATGTAATCTGTCCTTATCTGGCTCTGATTTGACACTGCATTCCTCCCATTACTTCTGAGGCCTTTATTTTTTTTGTCTTTTGCCATATGGACAAGAAGTTACTGGCAAATCCTTTCTCCTCGTTATTTGGGATCATGCATGTTTCCTATTGCCTACTGTGTCTCTTCACCTCTACTTGTACATATACTCCACATGCCTATTCCTCTCTTAACCCCCTTCTCCACATTTGCTTGGAAGTTTTTTTTTAAATACTACTGTTTCCCCTCTTTTACTTCTCCTGCCTTGCAATCTGTAACAGAATAGTATCTTTTCTCCTCCTATGATTTTCAGCTTAGTTTTCTTTATGCATGTGATGTTTCTCCTGTGTCCTCCTTGTATGAACAGTATCTGACAAATAGTTATCTTTCCCTGTTATGACCTGTGTGTACCTTTTGTTTTCTGGATGCCCCCCCCCCCACCCCCGCGGTTGCTAACATTCAATGCAATTTTTTATTAAAGCCTGTGCTCTTGAATCAAAGCTAAGGTTTGTTCATGTAGGCCTCTGGTCAGGCCCTACCTCTCCCTCCCTGTTCCCTGGATATTCATCTTTTGGCTTTTGCTTATTTGTCACTTTTCTCTGTACCTGAGCTCCTGCTTTCCCAGTTTAGCTCTCTATTCTTGTGTCTATCTCTAATACATGCTTATTAAAAACTACAAACGGTATGTCATTCTCTACGCTTATTCCATTTATTCAAAAAATATATATAAAACTTCAATGATTTTGTTTTTAAAATAAAAAGACTTCTTCAGAATAATTCCATTTTTAAACCAAGAGACACAATCACATGATACTATCAACTGAATAAGTTCACAAAATTTAAAGACCTCTAAGTCAATTTCGGCAAGCTTAAAACTTAAGAACACCTGAAATCACACTTTCAGTCTACATCATGACGTTAAAAATCAAGTGTCCAAAATATTAAAGAACAATAAGATCCTCTTAAAAACCATGCACTCTTATTTTATTTAGTACTTGCCTTCAATTTTAATAGGCAAGTGATCAATGTCATTTCATTCAAACCTGGTCATTTTGATGAATCCAAATCCAATTGCCAGTATAGTTCTCTTTTTACCAAATGTAGGGACCATGGTCTACCTGTTTGGATTTTTTGCTATTTTTTCCACAACAGCAAATTTAAACTCACATTCTGGGTATTCATTAATATGTTTGCACAAAGCATTTGTCATTTTATTTCTCCTTATTTCATAAGTATGTTCATAAATTCTATCTTTAAGGTTGCATTCCATTTTCCATTTTACCCATGTAAAGGCCAGAACATTTTTGATGGAGTGCAACATATACAACCCCAGCAGTTTCACAATTAAATCTCAGTTTAACCATAATGGACCTTTTGTTAACAGAAACACGTACACCTGTAAATATGTACTTAACATTAACTGCAGAAATCACATTTATTCATTCTACCATTATTTGTAAATGGATATTGGTTCAGGTTTCCAAAGGTGTTTTTGAAACTAACACTTTTCTAAATATTGTATTCATTTTTCCCCACTTTCTCTCTCACATTCTTTCCTTCCAATAGTATGGGCCAGGTTTTACTAATAATACTTTTAATGGTTGCACTACCCAAAGATGATTCCATGATAAAGGGGCTCTTATAGTTCTTAGCCTGTCCTTTTCTTGTCATTTCGTCCACTGTTATAATATTATTCTCCTTGTTCAAAATTGGGGAGAAGTACCTCCTATTCCTTTTGTTAATGTCTTCATTCATCAGATTTTCTACTACAGGTTCTGGGTAACACCTCTTCATGAACATATTCATTAAGTTAAAGCATTCTGCTAAAAAAGGAACATCAGCCTTTATCATTCTTGCTGCCCTTACAAATTGGCCTTTTACCATTGCTCTTTTCTGGGTCATGGGATGTCAACTGATGAAGTGTAATAGTGAATTAGAATAGGAAGGTTTACAAAAAAATTTTGAAATGTATCTATGATTATGCTCATCCTTTTCTAAAAGTACATCCAATAATGCTATGATCTTTTCACCTATCTCATGGCTGAATTTTAAGAAATGAATGTTCCCCTTAATATAGTTTTAAAAATCAGGGATATTTTCTTTTTGACCATTTCAGACAATAAGGATATCATCTAGGTATCGTACATATAACTTACAATTATTCATATGTTCACTTTTAAATAAGAGCTTGTGTTCCCACATTAACATCACTATATTAGCTACCAATATGCCATAAGGGGACCCCATTGCTACCCATTTCTTTTGCAGAAAAAAATGTCCATCAAAATAAATGAAGTTGTTTTGAAGTATTATTTCTAATAGTTATTTAAATAAAATAATGTTATCCTGCAATCTTCCTTTATTCAATAGGTATTAATTTTTGGCATCCCAAAAATGCTTAAAGACTTAAATAACCCCCCAGTGCACCTGATAGTGGACATGTGTAATTCAATCATATACCCTTTAGCTAAATTTTTGGATGTGAAGCTAAAAATATATGTAAAGGGAGAACAAGATCTGTGCAGGGTCTCCTGGGACTTTCTGAATAAAAGTAACAATTTAGAATAACCTACAACCAACATCTTAATACCTTTTGATGTGAAAGACCTATATACAGTTATCCCACATGAAATAGGTCTGGAATGGTTTGCTGAATACCTATTGAATAAAGGAATAATACAGGATAAAAAATGTATTTGAAGGGTTATTAGAAGAGTTATTAAAAATAAAAACAACTTTATTCTGCTGAGCAATTTTTTCTCCGAAAGAAAGGGGTAGCAATGGGGTCTACTTGTGGCTCATTGGTAGCTAATATAGTGATGTAAATGTGGGAATACAAGTTTTTCTTTAAAAGTGAACATATGAATAATTGTAGTCTATATGAATGATACCTAGATGATATCCTTATTGTCTGGAAGGATCAAAAAGAAAATATCCCTGATTTTTTATCTAGATTAAAAACTCACCCATGAGATAGGTGAAAAGAACATAGCTTTCTTAAATGTACTTTTAGAAAAGGATGAGCAGAATCATAGATATATTTCAAAAATCTTTTGTAAACCTACCTATTCTAACTCACTATTCACCAGTTGTCATCCCATGAGCCAGGAAAGAGCAGTGGTAAAAGGCCAATTTGTAAGGGCAGCAAGAATGATAACAGTAGATGTTCCTTTTTTAGAAGAATGCTTTAACTTAAAGAATATGCTCATGAAGAGGTGTTACCCAGGACCTCTAGTAGAAAACCTGATGAATGAAGTCATTAACAAAAGGAATAGGATGTTCTTTTCCCCGGTTTTGAACAGGGAGAATAATATTATAACAGTGGATGAAATGACAAGTAAATGACAGGCTAAGAATTTTAAGAACACCTTTATCACTGAATCATATTTGGGCAGTGAAACCATTAAAAGTATTATTAGTAAAAAATGGCCCATACTATTGGAAGAAAAGAATGTGAGGGAGAAAGTGGGGGGGGGGGGGTTACTATAGTATTTAGAAAAGGTGTTAATTTCAAAAACACTTTTGAAAACCTGTACAAATATCCATTTAGAAATAATGGTAGAATGAATAAATGCAGGATCTGCAGTTATTGTAAGTACATATTTACAAGCATTAAGTGTTCATTTTAACAAAACGACCATTGTGATTAAAGGGAGATTTAATTGCTGAGGTTGTATATTTTGCACTGTGTCAAAATGTTCGGGCTTTTATGTGGGTAAAACAGAAGATAGAGTCTACTAACATACATGTGAAATAAGGAAAAATAAAATGCTGAATGCTTTCTGTAAAGATATTAACAGATGCCCAGAACATGAGTTTAAATTTGCTGTATTGGAAAAAGTAGTAAAAAATCTGAAGGGTGGAGCATAGTCTCTACATTTGGAAAAAAAGGGAACTATACTGGCAGTAGGATTTTGATTCATCAAAATGGCCAGATTTAAATGAAATGACATCAATCACTTGTCTATTAAAACTGAAGGCAATCCTTAGATAAAATAAGAGTTTAGGTTTTTTAAGAGGATTTTATTGTTCTTTAATATTTTGGGCACTTGATTTTAACTAAGAAAACTTGTGTAGGCACAGTGTAGATTGAATGCGTAATTGCAAGTGTTCTTAACTTTTAAGCTTGCTGTAATTCACTTAGGGCTCTTTATATTTTGGGATCTTATTTAATTAATAGTATCATGTGATTGTGTCTTTGGATTTAAAAATAGAATGTACAAAAGTACTTAAGTTTTATATATTTTTTGAGTAAATGGAATAAGCAAAGAAACTGATGTTTGGTTTATTGTTTTTAACAGGTTTTTCATAACCTCATACAATATTGTTTGTCTTATACATGCTTGCCATCCCAGATATGCCATTACACAGATATTTCTTGCCATATGATATATCTCTTCTGTGTTGTGTATCATTTTCATTTATTTAACCTCCTTAATATGCATTCCATGTTATCCATTTCCACCGTTTCATAATTCCAGTTACCCCCCCTCCATTATACTTTATTGCAGACAGTTTCTATCACTCCTATCATCTCATTTGTTCTCCCCATACTTTTTCATACTTTCTTTGCAATAACTGTTTGTGTTAATAAGTTCAGGGAATTATATGAAGCTTACCTTGTTGAAAAATTCTAACCTCCCCCATCTTCTTTACCTTTATGTCTATAGGCTACCACAGTGCCCTTCAAGTATTCTGTGCTAAGCCATCACTTTTTAACTCTTTGAAGGGCATCTGATAAGGGCACTTATTTGTCCTTCAGTATGCTCTCCTCTTTCCTCCTCTGTCAGTCACCTCCCATTATACGTCCATTGTTGTCATTAGTTCATTGTTTAAGTTCTTATTCTGTCTCCATTGAACCTGATGTTGCCTTGTCTGACTCCTCTACAATATTGCTATCCATCATGCCCACTCATGCTAACTTGTTTAGCCCCTTACATGTTCAGCAGTGAGCATCTGAGACCTGCAATGGTGTTGATAAGCTGTGTACCCATCTTCTTTACTGTCTAATGACAGTCTGTCACCTCTCTTTGTCTCCCACCTGTTTCTATTTTAATATCTTTATGACCTTTTTTCTGTGCCTCCATTATAAAAGGATTCTCACCCTTTTATTCATATGGCTTAACTCCCTTTTGTGTGTTGTTTCCATATGTTTTTTTTCCCTTCAGTTACCATTCACCTTTATTTTGCTCCTTCCCATTATTGTTACTGCTCTTTTGTCATAGGCGCTGTAACTGTAGGGTGAGAGGGGTGAGCAGTCTCCACTTTTGCAGCATCCCAATGACCATCCTTGCTGTAGTGGAAAAAAAAGCAACTAATTTTCAACTATATAGGTCACCCTCAATAAAAAAAAAAAAATAATAAAGAAAAGGAAGAGACTTCCCCAGTCGTGGCTGACCAGCTTAATTTCTGCATTTGTGGCTAAGCAGCTGCTTGCATGCCCTGTGTTTTCTGCTTGGCAGTTGGAACATTTAGGGAAATTTAAGCAAACTATTCTGTTCCCTCCATGACTTATTTTGGGTAAGAGACACCTACAGTGGTGGATTTAGGCTGGGTGCAACGGCATGCACCTCTCCCTGTTTTCAAAGTCATTATTCATTTGTGAATTAAAAAAAAGAAATTCACTGCTTTTCTATAAGAACTATATTAATGTGCCGCCAAGCCAGTATATCTTCCGTTTCAGTTTCCTTACACTTTTTTTTTCTTATTGCTTGCATCAAACATACATCAGGGATACAACTGGTTGCAGTGAGTCAGATGATCTATTCTGCCATCCTCAATTGGTCGTGGTGAGGCAGGTGATTTATTCTACCCTCCTCAATAGCTTTTCCGACTGTGGTACAGTGAAGGTGCATTTGGTGACAGTCTGGGGAGGATTCAATCACTGAGAAAAATAAGAATAATAATTGTATTTCACAGTTACTAGCATAGCACTTAGTAGTAGTGGCAAAGCCAGTACTGCAGACTTGATCTTGAAAATCTTGTTCCAGCAATTAACGAATGAGAACAGAAGATCAGTGTTCAAAAACCACAAAGGTATTTTTTTTTGAAGCAAGGCTTGAAGAAATCCTGCCAAGGTGGTACAGCTGAGAGTGTACCTTGTTTTGTGATGTTCTACTGTCCTCTTTCATTGAATGTGTCAGACTGCACCTCTCTTACATATATGTTTCTTTATTTTATATGAATGTTGTCTAATTAGCAAATGTATGTGTAACAGTTAAGGTGTCTGCACCTGTGACTGGCTTCTTTGTAGAGGTGAACTCCCCAATTCTAACTACCTAGGTCCTGTCTGTAAGCCATTTGGCTATCCACTGGGTGACATACGGGTTTGTACATAAACTCCTGAGTATGTCAACCTGCCTGAGTACAGTATTATGTCAAATGCCTTGGCCAGGTCAAGGTAGGCAGTGTAAACCATTTTGCCCTCATCCATTGCTTTGGTGACCTTCTCAAACAAATTCACCAGGCTGAATAGCCATGACCTGGCCTTGATGAAACCAAAGTGGGTTGGGTCCAGTGTCTGGAGGTTTACTATATCATTATTGATCATTTCCATGACAATTCTTTCCATGGCTTTGCATATAAGACTAGTGTGACTTATGGTTCTGTAGTTTTCAGGGTCTGTAGATGACCCATCTTTGTGCAAAGGGATGACAGTTGATGTTCTCCATTCATCACACATGAAGCCTGTTTGGAGGCTACAGTTAAATATGAATTCCAGAGGGCCTCATAGGTCATGTTTCATGCTGTTTAGAAGGCAGTCTAGGATATTGTCTGGGCCCAGTGATGCAGTGCTATTGGCCTTAGAGAGAGCATTAAGGACCTGTTCCCTAGTGATAGCAGGAGGAGTTATATTTGATGGTATTTTCTGATGGATGGTTGAGGGGGAGAGAAGGGTAAAGTACGAGCTGAATTTGTCAGGCAGGAGGTTTGCTATATCTTCTGGCTCAGTATAGGTAGCTCCATTTGCAATGAGCTCTGCACACAACTGTGTATTGCCTTTGAGGTTGCAGACATAGCTAAAGAATGCTTTGTGGTTATCCTTTAACTGGGAGGGCAAATTTATCTAAATTTTGACTTTGGTAGACTTTATTTGTCCTCTGAGTTGTTTCTTTAGTTTGATATGAGTACTTTTATTCTGCTCAGTGCTGCACTTCCAAATTTTTGCAATGATTTTCTTCCTTCTGTTACATAGCCTATTGATTTTGTGATTGCAGCAGGGTGGCATGTTTTTTGAGTTAGTTCTGTACTTCTTCCTAGTGGGTACAGCTACCTCTATGCAGTTATTAACATGCTTGTATAGTGCTGCTGAGAACTGTTCTAAGGATTTATGGGAGCTTGAAACTTAGCCAAGTTATCCCTTAATAACAGGAAGTTAGCCTTAGAGTAGTTCCTGAATATTCCAAGGTTTGCTGGGGGTCCAGGATTTAGTTTTAGTTCAAAGGAGACCATTGTGTGGTCTGACCTTGCTAGGGAAGACATTACAGTAAAGGGTGTGCAGCACTCTCCCATATCACTGAGGACCAGATCCAGTACGATTGCACCCCAGTTTGGTGTATTGACAATCTAGTCTAGGAAGTTTGTGTTTACGAAATCCAGGAATCTCTGTGCCTGTACATTTGGCATTGTATAGGATTCCCAGTTCATAGTGTGGTAATTAAAGACACCCATGAATATGGTACTGGGCTGGAGGGTGAGTGTTTCCATTAAGTTTAAATACATGGGATGGGCTTCTTGGGTCATAGATGGGGACCTATAGCAAGGAAGTAGTATTGGATTTTGCCTGTGGTGATTTGAAAATGGAGTAGCTCAAGTGCATTGTCCTGTTTGACCAGCCTTGAGGTATATTTATTTTTGATGTAAATCTAGACAGCTCCACCTTTATTCCTTGCCTGTATAGTAGCTGGTCTAAAGGTGTGGAAGGCATTATAACCCTGCACTGTTGGTGTATTCTCTCCATAGCTTTAAACCATATCTCAGTGAATGCACAGATGTCGACCTTCTCTAGGGGGAAGAGAGCTTCTAGGGGAGTGGAGCTTTTTGTTTAGACTCCTAGCATTGAGCAGGAATACCTTTAAATTTTCTTGGTTATGATTTGCTATGTCAGAAGTTCTTTCAGTTTGGCATTGCCAAGACAGTGTTTTAGCTAATATTCAAAAGCCTAGAGGGGAGAAGAGCAGACCATCCCTGGAAAAGTAGTGTGGTCTGTTGACCATATTCTTCCTTGCTGACAAATATTACACCCTTAGAATGACACCAGAAACTAAGCCAATTATTAAAGTCAGTCATCTTTTGCTTGTATTGTGGCATTATCTTTGGAGATGGTAACATGCTGCTCAGTGCTAGGCTCATACCAGCCTGGGACATGTATTCTGAGAACCTTGTGATGTCTCTCTTCATATATTCCAGGGAGGTACCTCACAGGTCATTTACACCTACATGCACTATGAGTCATACTGATACTTGTGGTCCAATGACCTGAGTGGATGTGTAATCTGCCAGATCCTAGCCCCTGATAAGCAACTAACAATGACATTCTCCTTACTCAGCCTGGTAAGAGGGACATCAGTGTGTCTCATGATGGAGTCTCCAATGACCAGAATGTTGGATTGTGTGGTGGCTTGCCTTATGGGCTTAGAAGTATGACATTTCCATGAAATGTGACTGTATGTGTTGATGTAGGTGTTGCTTTGAAAGAGTACATTCGGGGATACTGAGGACATTTGTTATGTGTGCTTCTTCTAGGAGGTCATTGGTGTTTAGGAAGGCTACATTTAAGTGCCTCAGCATATGTGGGTCTATATGTCTGCTTTGAATTGTGTGCCATGGGTGCAGCGTGTGTACTACTGACAACATTATTGACATTAGGGGTTCTGTTATGTGAGAGCTTTGCCTCAAGTGACATTGTGTAAATACATCTCTCACCTACCATACCAGTTTATTTGAGAATTAATTGGTTGTCAGTAAATGTGAGGCAATTTCTTCATTGCCTCAGATGCTCATATCCACCAAGCTGGTAATGGATATAGTGGGATATTTTATATCCATGGCAACAGACCCTTTTTTATTGATTAGACAGTTGGAATGAGAATATAAAGCAAAGTCAGAAGTTTCCAGTTTGCTGCTCTGGTGACAGTGCTTGTCACTGCAAACTAGTTGACCTGTGTGCAACTAAGTATTGGTGAAATTTCAATTGTGTTTTTACAGGAAAAATCTCATTCAAGGTGTTTGTGTCTATAGAGGGTACTGCCAAACGCGTGAGGGGAAATTAATAAGTAGACCCTGAAAATTTAAGGATGAAGTATTTAGGCAGATATTCTGAAGTTAGAAACAAATAAAGCAGTACTTACTGAAAACAAAGAATTAGCTTGTCAAAATTTATGAAAAGGGAGGAGTCGCATGAAAGGCTACTGCCTGGCTACTACTAGTGCTGGTCTCACCACGTCTTCAGCTTCACTCTGCTGGGATACAATGCTCCTTTGCTTCTTCTTCTTCACCAGAAGCAAAACATTATCACCAATCCCAAGATGACAAGCAGGCCACAGCCTGTTTGATGATCCATAATCTTGTCCCAGATGATGCAAGGGTCTGTAGGCTTGGTGTAACCTTTTTCTGGTAGAGACGATTAATAGCAACCAGACCAATTAGGAGCATCAAGTACAGACACTCACTGCCCAACCCGAAACAGTCAGGAGTCAATGCACTCTGCTCCTTCTCTTACCAGGAACAAAATATAAGCACAAATTTCAAGCTGTCATCTATGAAGCCATTATTAGGCTTTCTGGTGATCAGCAGTCTCCAGGATATAATGTCTCTGTGCCTCTTCTCTCACCAAGAGAAAACAGAAGCACTATTCCCAAGATGACTACTGAGAGGCAGAATGTGGGCTCTCCAATAATTGGTGGTCTTGCAATAGATGTTGCCAATTTTAAAGGTAAGATGGAAAAAAAGTGGGTTAATATCCTAAGCACTGCAATGTGCACTAAGCAGTTAGATGTGAAAGAGAGGGGTAACTTAAGCTTTAGCTGTCTCAGTGGAGAGCCACTAATTTTAAAAGAGCAAGATACAGTACTGGTTGACTTGCTGCAAATTGTATTTAAATACCTTCACTTAGGTATAATGTTTTAAACAGTTTCACTTAGGTACAATGTCTGACTCACTATTGAAATTATAAATAGCCTGTATACAACAGTTGCTTTCTCTCAGTATGCCATATCATTCCTGATACATTAATTTAATTAGCACCGCACTAGAGACCCTGATTTGTAGTCTACATTTTCATAGGCTTTTATAGTGTTTGGTCTTTTCTTTTATGCCTTTTGTACTTTGGCTTGTTATGACATTTCATTGTCTGCCATTCTGTTACACTGTGTGAGCTGAGGTCATGGTTAAAAAGAGTTGTTTGACCAGTTCCCTTACCTACTTAAAGAATAAATAATTATACCCTAAAGTGTTTTCTGTGTAGTTTATTACTACCATAGTTTAATCATGCTGTAGTAAGATTCGGTTAGGATGTATGTTATGAAAAAGGTGGGTGCAGAATCAATAACACATTCATTGAAATCTATTTCAATAAGATGTCACTTTGTATTGAAAATGCTGCTACATTTACTATACAGAATCTGATTGCCCTGAATGTCCATTGTTCTAGTCAGTGCTTTCATTTAGTGCTGTGAAATCTGTGTGAAAGTAAGCATCAGTGTTGATGAACTTCTGAGGTGATATAATATTCTGTTCTGAAGTTCATAATGCTAACTGTATAATCCAACCTGATGTAATAAATGGAGTACTTGTTTTGCAGTTCTTATGGTAAGTGATATGCAGATGTAATCTTCTTATTTGCATTTCTAGTTTGCATTATGTAATATTATCTTACTAACAGTTGTGAAGTTCTGCTAAGACATTTTTACCTCAATATATGGTGGCTGAATTGTTTGTATGCAAGTTTGCATTGTATTTTATTATTGCTTCTCACACTGGAGATACTAACTTGACTGAAACTATACAATGGAGAATTAGGCAGCAAAAGTGTATGATGTGCATGTGTGTGTGTATGTGTGTGTGTGTGTGTGTGTGTGTGTGTGTGTGTGTGTGTGTGTGTGTGTGTGTGTGTGTGTGTGTGTGTGCTCTTCCATACTCAGAAATACAATATCTGTTTTCTCCAGCTTTTGTTACTGCATGCAAAGTATAATACAAGATGGGACTTTGTGTTTGTCTATTTCTGACCACAGTCCTGGCAACCCATTGTAAACTTTATTACGAAGTAGGAAATGCATACGCTTTAGCAGTATAACAGCTTTCATATTTACAGATGCACAATATAAAATGTATGGCATGTTGCCAGTACTATGGTCAGAAAATAGATCCATTCAGTCCCTGCTTACAAAGCTATTGTATGTTTTCTCTCTGTGAAGGTCGACTACTGCAGCAAATAAATAGTAATCAAACTATTTCATTCCTGCTGTCAGCTAATTCCGCTCCACTTATAAGTCGTACAGAAAAAGGTAACATAGTTCAGTATGGTATGTTTAATTTAACAGTAGTGTCATTGCTTCTGTAATGTATACCAGCATGGATCAACACAGGTTGGCTACATTTGTAGTTTTATAAGAATGCATATGCAGTTATCCTTAATGAAACTTATCTTGCATCACCCTGATGCTCTTGTAATGGTATTAAATGGCTTTAAAAAAAATTCCCTTTTTAAATCACTAAGTGCACTTCTTGCTCTCTGCCTCCCTCAGCCTTCACCAGCTTCCAGCACCTCTGCCTTTTGCTTTTCCCATACTTTCTGGTCATGTCTTCTTTTTTCACCCTAAGTATGCCTGCCTGCCATTGCAAGTCCATCTTTCATGTCTATGTCACCCCATGTCTTTTCAAATTATTTTGCCATATTATTTCATGTGGAAAATTTAAAGTTTCTGGTACCATTGTGCACCTTCTTTCCAGGCCAGTAGATCCTTTGAAAACCACCATATTGAAAAGCATTACTCTGTCTGTATTATGCTAAACTTCTAGGATCATTTGGTGCTTTATTCTTTACTCATGCAGGGCATCCAGGCAGTTCTCCACTAATTTTAAAACATTCTGCAAAGGAGATAACTTTAAACTGTTTTGCATCCTCTCATGATCATCATCAGCTTCAGCACTTTTTATCCATTTTCTCAGTGTAGCAGGGTTTTGTCTCTATATTCAATATCTTTCTCGATTCACTGATACTCTCCTTCCTTCTTCAATGGTCTTGCCTGACTGCCACTGGACTTCTCTCAAACAAATCCATCCATGTCTTTGCTGGACACCCTTGTTTCCTCTTGTCTTCTTCCTGTCTTTCACTCCCATCATTAGTACTTGCATCAGTAGGTCCTTGTACATAGCCTGCACTAATTCTGCCAGTGTTTTCAGGTCTTTGCACCAATGTAGGACTGCCCAAATCAATTTTCTTGGGACAGTGTCTAGGAATTCCCACTTGGACTATTTACTCATCTCTAGCTTCTATTCACCTATCTGTCTCAGTACAAACACTGGGTTGGTTGTGCTGCATCATGATCTCAATCCAAAATGCTTATTTTCCTTACTTATTACTACTTGCATATTCATTTATCAATCATCCTCTGACAATTTAATGCAGTGTGACAAGCGATTGATATTTCTACTCTGTCCACAGTTTTAAATGTCCCCTTTGTTCATGTACACTGGCATTGAAATGCTGATTCTACAGTGATCTGGGATACACCCTTCTCTCCATATTGCTATGAGTACCCTCTGGAGGCATTTCACCCCTAACTTACTCAGCATCTTGATTATATCTACCATGATCTCATCTGAGCCTTCTGCTTTCAGAGGCTTCATTTTCCTTAGTGTAGTCACAGTAGCAAAGAAGGCTAAGAGGCAATTACAATAGCAAAGAACAAGTTATTAGAAGTGCTCCACCAGCTTCTGGAGCATAACTCAGCAGATGGCGCAAATAAATTCTATTAAGTTGCTAGGCAAAGACAGAAAGATAGATAGTCATCAGATGCCCTTCATAAAGGATGTCAACAACAACCTGCTAAGCAGTCCGTAAGACATCAAAGGCAGATTGGTGGAGTAATCCCAGAAGTTTCTGAATGAAGAAAACCCCATAGAAGCTGTACTGCCTCAGACTAAGCCTATGATGAAAGAGGAAGATGTTTTGTCTCTTTTTTTTTTTTTTTTTTTTTTTTATTGCAAATGAATGAAAGCATGTTAATATGTGTCTGTGCCTATATTCAGCAACTTGATACTTGTAACCAACTCAGTAGATTATTTTGATCACAATGTGATCGTGTTTTAACTCTATTAAACACAACTCCAGTTTATGATCTTTCATCTTTTTACTTATGCCAATGAATCTAATGTTCTTCCATTTTGATCTGCTTACTAAATCCTCCAGTTTTCCTTCTCATCTCTTTATTATGTCTTTTAGCTCAGAAATTGTGTTGCTTTTTTCTTATAGCTCCAGTCGCATTGTAGATTTTTCTAATTCCAGGTCTTGCTTTTTCCCTTGCAGATCTTCTGTTTCTGTCCCTTGGTGTTTTGTTGTTTGCTTGAATGAGCCCACATCCAAGTTCGCAGTGAATATCTTTACAAACAAAAATACATAACTGTAGTTCCTTATTTTGAGCTTTGAAATCTGTCAGCTGACACCCTTCTTGTTTATGAACACTAGTAGGTTTTTAGGTTCATAGTCTTCTTTTCTTTGTTGGTTATCGCTCCTGGGACTGGAATATAATTTTCTTTCACTTTTTATGCTGGGCATGTACAGAGCTTCAAGCTTAGGCAGCCATCTTCCTTCAGTGATGTTATGCCTTATTTTAGACAAGATTTTACCATAGTAACCATTAGGTATTCTGAGGTTCATTAATGTGAGTCCTAGAATAGCGAGACTGAATGACAGAAATGTGGACTTACATATACTAAGTATTAAATTTCTATTTCATGGAATATTCCCTTTTCCTCCATGATACAGCAATCTTGCAGCTGGTAAATTTAAGTTTGCTGGATGCAAAATGTTTGTCTCAACATCTGTGAGTGCAGGAGGGGCTTGCTCCATTCAAAAATATCAAACTAAATAAATAAGTAAGTAAGTAAGAAAGTAAACAAACAAACAAACAAACAAACAAACAAACAAATAAATAAATAACTTTAAAGGAGAACAGTGATATTTAAAATTCACTGTTCCCCTGTTCTTTTGGACTTTTTCTCTAATCTCAGTTATTTCACTTATGAGTCTTGGAATTGGACTAGGGAGTATTTTAACATTGTCTCCACAATCTGAAGAAGTGCGGTTAACATGAATTGCTTTTTTTTGTCAATATTGATTGATAAAAATAATTTTTACTTTGGCACTTGATGTTTGTGTATATTTATGAATTATAGTTTATGTATGTTTTTGTGCAGTCATTGAGCTTATTGCCTTTTTATCAAAACTATTTGTTTATTTTGCTTATTTATAGTACTTCCATTTTGAATATTTCTAGTTTTGAATTCTGTGGTGAATCACTCGTGTTATGTTCTCTTCATTATTATACAGCTTGAGGCTCCCAGGGTAAATATGGTGAATACATCTGAGATGTCCTTCATTCATCTGATTTCAGCAAAACAGAATATTTTAATCTGCACTTCCTGAACTAATTCTATGTGGCTGAGGTGGTGCAGCGGTTAGTGTTGTCACCGCACAGCAAGAGGTTCTCCCGTTCGATTCTCGTCTGGAGCACCTTCTGTGTGGAGTCTGCATGTCCTCCCCATGGTTGAGTGATGTTAAAGACATGCAGGTAGGTACGAGCATGAATGGTTATGCCTTCTTTGAAGGTTGGGCATCAGGCTGGCAACTTGGCACTGTAAAAATCCACTGCCAATCATTAGCGGACCGGAGTTCCGCTTTGGCGACCCCTAACCGGGAAAAGCTGAAAGACATTACGTTTTACTTCCTCAACTAATTCCTAGGTAATATTATTGACAAAAATTCAAATGTTTCTCACATTCTTGCTCTGGACATTGATTTCCCTAAAACAATATCAGAGCTAGAAAAGAAGGGAAAATTATGAAGTGTCTGCAATGGACAATGCTGTCTTTTGAAAGTTATTGGTCTATTAACAGAGTTCCCAGAAGTCCAAGATTATGAATATGCCACTGTGGAGCTCTTAAATCAAGTTACTGGTTGTTGTTGTTGTGTCTTTCGGCTTTTCCCTGTTAGGGGTCACCACATCAGAACTCTGGTCCGCTAATGATTGGCAGTAGATTTTTACGTGCCGAGTTGCCGGCCCTGATGCACAACCTTCAATGAAGGTACGCCCATTCACGCATGTCTCCACACAGAATACGCTCTAGCTGAGAATCGAACAGGGCAACGTCTTACTGTGAGGCGACAACGCTACCGCAGCACCACCACCGCAGTATTAAGTCAAGTTACTGGTAAGTGGAAGAATTTAAACATGATAATTGTCTATCAGTAGATTAAATTAATTCTTAAATATGATAAAATGATACTCTTTGGGGAGATCTAGACCTAATTTATTGAAATAATGGAATGATATAAAAACATGAATGAGCATAGAACACATTAAATTAATTCTTGATTGTAATAATCAAATGAAAAACAGCTTAAGTGCTCTGTACAATTCTAGGAGTATAGGATATATAAGGCAAGTATGAACAGAGGCTACGTGTGTCTTGCCAACATCCACCAGCAGATTTGAACACCTAGGCAATAAGAGTAGTAAGTCCATGGACATAATTTAAGGCACTCATCCAGTTGTCTGAGCTATGTTTGAATGATGATAAGGAATCTTATTGCTTGAGATGGAGGGCAAATCTGTTACAGAGCTAACATGATGATGAACATATCTCTCCATTTAGTTTTATTTACTCCTTAGGTAAGGCTGAGATCTCTGGCTCTGGTATTGGTAGCACAATTTGATTTATCAAGTAAAAGGAGGCCAAGAAGAACTGGAACCCTTAGGGAATTAAGCTAGGAGAAGTCTTACTTCAGGAGCCTGTACTACACTAAGTACAAAGAAAAAGCAGCCAGTCTCTCCTGATAGTTAAGGGTTTTGAGACTAGACAACCTTTTTGTTAGAAACCTCTGTGGTTTTGCCAGGTGTGATTTTAATGTGCCTGGCTAGATATATTTCAAAGGGTGCAATCTGTTCTACAATAGGTCTGACTAAGACAGAATATAGGGAAACAAGGGTCTATATCTGAAGCTGGAATGGCCAAATGAGCAAAAACATGAAACAGCAATTTTTTCCTAGGGGGGGAAAAAAAAAAAAAGGAAACACAGTAAAAAGTGCCCCCTACTTAAATATACCAACTCCGAGATTGCACCACAGTGGAGGAAATGTCAAACTTCCGAAGATGGACCAGCAATTTTTTTCCCAGGGGAATTTAGTGCCTTCGATCTTTAGAGCTTGCTCAAAGAGCGTTCACTCTTTTGACCATTCCAGCTTCTGATATACACCTGGGAAACAATGATTTCCTTGGACTAGAAGAGATTGCCTTGGCAATTAGTTTTGAAATGATGAAGGAGTTTCTAAATGCACCGCATAATGGTCACAGGAGAAGTAAGAATCAACCCAAGTGCCCATATGGTAATGGGATGTTTTCAGTGCAGTAAGATGTTTCCTGAGGGGGATGATGCTACTGTCTTGGTGTTGACTTTGAGCCCCTTTTCTAAGCAATGGTAATTGACATTAGTAAGCTCTTTTTGGGGGCTAGATGTATTAAATGAGGATTTGACAAACACACTAAATATGCAGACATCATCGAACTTTGTTAACCAGTGATCACTGTTATCAATGTGGATTTAAGAAAAATAGATGCAAACAGAAGGGGGTCCAATACAGATCCCAGGGGATACCACTGGCAACCTACGGCTTTCTGTCTGAGGAAGCATCGCCTACTTGAAGGAAGTGTCCTCTACTAGTTGGCTAGCCATCTTACCCCATAGAATGTATTTTTCAGCAGTCTCAGTAGGTGAACAGGTAGTTCTATTCCCGCACATGGTAGATGAATCAGTTTTCTGTTACTACAGTACAACATAAGGGGGTGGGGCTAAGAAAGCTTGCCTGAGTGTGCCATCTTTCAGATGAGATATTAAACTGAGATCTCATCTGTATGAGTTGTTGGCAGCTCAGGTGAATGTAAAAGATTCTATGGCACATATAAAAAAAAATTAGGGAAACAAACATGCAAAAATGTGAGTACCAAGTCAAGAATGTTTATGCCACTGGTGGGTTTAAGGAGTCTACAGTATTGGGCATTTTTGTTTACCTAATCTAATAAACACTGAGGATGCCTAACACCAGAAGTGTAGGTGCTCCAATCAATGGGAGGATAGTTAAAGTCACCAAGGATTAAAGAACTCCTGCTTTCAGAGATATTCTATAAGAATTCAGGAAATCATCATGGTCATCTGAAGCCAATAAAGGTGATCAACAGCAGGCTATGAGTTGGACATTTGATTTTTCTAAGATAAGATGTAGTTCAATAAACTATTATCTCTGATGAGCAGATACACTCCACTGAAACTGTGGTGAGTCTGAAGAAGTTATGTGGACAAAACCCAGGAAATTAATGTGTACTCAGTAAGGATTTGAAACATGTCTCAATAGCAATGCATTCATGGAAGAATTATAGATCTAACACTCCCTCAAATTCAGGTTGTTTTTGATTAGGCCTCTTTGTGATGAGTAAAGCCAAATTGGTATCATCTGGTTTGGAAATTGCAGCCATTTTCATATTATCCAGTTTGGAAATGGTTATGTTTGTCAGGCTTTAATGCTCACTTTTCCATTCTACTTAAAAAAGGTACAATGGAGATTACAACTGCTTTAGCCAGCATGCAAAAGCCCTTAAACAAGATGTGTAGATCATCTTTTGCAATGTGTGATTCATACTGGATCCCCCTGAAAAGACTTAGCCCATTATCAAACCCATTTATCTTTTCTTAAATCTAGGCATAAGTTTGGGCAAAGGGGGCATTTTTCTCAGAACTATTGTTTTATTCCAGCTGAAGATAGTGTGGTAAGCTCCAACATATCCTCCTACATGGACTTAAGGGGTTAGTGTACCATGTAATTTACTCACATATGAAATACAGTCATGGCACAGTTATACTTTGTGAAGGAGGGGGATGTTTTGGGTACTACTTAGGTTCATAGGTTCCTGTGAGGCAGCTTACTGAATCCATGTTCTAATCCAGGTTTGTGAGTGTGGAGCTTTTATGCATAGCAATATAGTCATAAAAAATGTTGGTATTCTCAGGAGCTGAATTATACCTACAAGACATGGGATTGGTTTGGTCTTGGTGTCATATTGATGTCGGTGTTGATGTAGAGGTATGCCAGGAAAATGTGTCAATGTATCTATGCTGTTGTCTAGTCTTAAAAGTTCTAGGTGACATGGGGGGAGATTTTTTTACATAATCAGCATAAGACAATTTTGTATTGTTAGTATAATGATGTTGTATTTGTATGGGTGGTGGTGTGTCAACACTTTGCTCATTACAAACAGTAAACTGTGAGGGGGAGATTGGTTAAGTATTTGCACTGCTCACAAATGGTAAAAGTTCATTATCAATGAGCATGAGACAGTTTTTACATTCCCTTAGCATACAAAGTGAAAGAAGAATGCAATAGAAAGGGGGAGGCAAATTTTCTACCACTCCATGGTGCCCAGTGCTGATGTCTAAAAAAGGCTCTTTTGGAAAGTAGGAAGGACTATGGGGATGATTATATAATTTTGCCTTTTTGGAAGGACTTCTGCAGTATTGATGCATACTGCGTTATTTTGAGAGGACCACAGAAGGAAATGGCGAGGGTAAAAATGCTAAGGTGATAGAAACACCTGGATACTATTGTTTAAGAGCTAGTTCACAAGACCATTTGGCTCAGAAACATGGTCTTTTGTAACCAATAAAGGCTGTATGCACTTTAGTGCAAAGTTAAATGACCAGAGCACATTCAAGCTTAGTCCTGAAAAGTTAAATGTAAAAGTATTTCTGACGGCAGGGAAAATTTGAGTTGCATGTGCCTCTTACTCTTCAGCTGCACCTACAGTGGCACTGCATATTGCACAGCTGAGTGCAGTATATGGCAAACAAAAGAAAACAACAGAACCAAAGTAAAACATCTATAAATTCAAGCTAGTAGTGCACATCTTACTAGGAACATGTGCAAGTAATCTTTGTCCAGTGGAATAACCACTACACACTCCAAGATGGACTCCACAAAAATGCAAGAACAGACTGATATCAAACTAAAAATGAACGGATAACAAGATGGCCCCACACTAGGCCAGAAAAGGCCTATACTAAACAAAAGTTATACATGGGGAAATAAGTGAAACTTTGATAAAATCAATTTACAATCAAAAGAAATATAAAATTACTTTAAATATAGTAACAAACATGCAAAAACAAACTTTGATGAGTCTTCCTGAAATCCAGAATCACTGTTAAGCTTCTCAGTATTTGTGCACAAGCATAGCTCTCTGCGCTCTTACTGGAAAGACAACAAGCCACACCACCAAGTACAGTATATAGCAAACAATTAAAACAAGAGAACAAATTAAAACGCAGCTATAAACTTCAAGCCAGTAGTGGCTAAGCACCACTAGAATTACTATTACTCACTCAAAGATGACACCAAAACAAGTCAGAACAAGCTGATATCAAGTAAAATTAAACAATAAAAAGGTGAATCTCTGATAAGAAGAATTTTGAAATCAGCAAAACAACAAAATGACTTTAATAAAGTCAAAAAAATAAGCTTTCCTCAATCATTGTGAAGTCCAGAAAGGTTGGTAAGCTTCTCATTGTTTGCACATAGGCACAGCTCTTTTCTGTTTTGCTGGATTTTACAGATTTCATAGCTATTCCAAGGCCATTTAGTTTTTGACCATTCACACCTTGCCAGTACCCGCCCCCAGGCACATGCCTTACCAGACGGAACATACCAGTCAATCTTGGAGTCAATCTGTGAATATCAATTCAGTTACCTAGGTTATATTTACAGGAAGAGACTGAGTCACACTACTTAACATGCAAGGGCAATTTATTCTAGTGTTATAAACCTGTCCCTCCACTGTATTTTATTTATCTTTAGGTTCTTGATTCTAATTTTGGTGGAACCATTGGACTAGCTGAGATACAGGAGGTCTAAGGCAACTGAGTATCTTATGGCATGTTAAGTAAGTTAGAGATTTCCCTTTAAAAGCTCAAATGACACTGAATAAAGAAATTGAGCTGATACCTTCTTGCAGTAGCTAAGGAACTTTTAGCCCTGTGACCTTTTCTGGGGTCTTTCTGTGTGATATGGTTAATGAGATAGATCCTTATCAGTTTATCGAAAGAACACAAGACCGAAATTTAAATGAATGAGATGAAAATAATGAAATATAAAAAGAACAAATGTACACAAACTAGAAATCTGTATAATCAAAATCCAGCTGTGAATGTTTCACAGCACTTTATTTTTTGAAACCACGAAGCATCTCAATGGAGATTGTGGTAGAGTGAGGATTGGGAAATTCATCATTTTCCCCACTGTAGTGTGATATCTGAGCTGGTATATATAATTTGCAGGGGGTTTGAGGGGCTGCAAGTTGTGCAGGTAAGTAGAATATTACTTACTTTGTTTTACTGTAAGTTTTGTAAGTAGAGATGTGGTTCGTGTATGGCATAGACGTTGACGTGCATTGCAGTGTAGTTTAAAGGGGAGGTTTCTATTTGTGTTGAGTGATTACTTATAGATATGAAAACATTATGGATTAAATGAGTATGTTTTGATGTTCTACATTTCGGGTTTGTGACCATTTGCTGTTTTGCCCTTTTGATGTTCTTGTCTTGATGTTATGCATTTTGATCTTATGTTAATTCAGTCTACTGAAGTAGATCCAGTGAAATGCATCCGGAAGATGGCATTATATTCAATAACTAGTCTGACCAATCTTGAGTACAAGGGAGTGATTATCTCTTTCGGCATTATGGACATTCATTTTTTTCAAATAGTTTTGCTAAATAAATGGTTTTCTGAAAACCTTTGTTACATGATGGCCATAAGAGAGGGAGTTATCAGTCCATCGCCAAGGTCACTGCCTACATTTTCATTTTGATATGATATGTTGTCTGTATAATATGATGTGAGGAGGAGGAGTTGTCTGCTAAAAGCATCAGTACTACACATTTTACCATATGTTCTGAGACTGTTTAGTACACAATGAGTTTATCAGGGTAACTTCATACTAGAGGGTTTGGGTGTCAGAAGTTGACTTAACAACAAACCCAGTTTGCAGTTGTCTACAAAGTTTGTTAGCCAGAGATCTTGGTTCTTTGAAGATCAGAGAAGTAAAGGCCAGAAAGTTGAGGTACCAGCACTGTGCTGTGGTGGACACTGTTGGCTACTTTCATACATCTAATGAGTCTGCAACTCACACTTTGTGGGTCCTGTCTTTCAGACAGTTTGCTATCCATCTTATCACATATTTTTGAGACTTAATGCATTTATCTTCTGTATAATGTCCACATTGGGAATGTCATTAAAGGCCTTTCCCAGGTCAAGATATGCAATGTGCACTGCATGGTCACTGTCTACTGTCTACTGTCAGCCTTTCAAAAAAGTTAATCAGATTCTGTAGATATTATCTACCTTTAACAAAGCCATATTGTAGGGGGGGGGGTCAAGTCAAATAAGATTTTTAATATCACAGCTGAAGTCAGTTACAATACATTCCTTGATTTTGTTGAATATGCTTGAATGATTGATAGGTTTGTAATTACCTGGGTCAGTTGTAAGGCCATCCTTATCAAGGGCCATCATGGCAGATGGCTGCAGTGTGCCACTCACCAGAAATAAAACCAGTAAGTAACTTAGATTGATTAGTTTAATAGATGGGTCTGCAGGGATATGTTTAGCACTAATAATTAAGAACCCAGGTATATTATCAGCTCCCATGGAGGAAGGATTTTTGGTCTTGGTTATCATTTTTAGTAAGTGATGTTTAAAGATAATTGGGGGCAAGGGATGCAGGTATTTTACAGCTATGTATCGAAGTTTCAGGTCAGAAGCTAACACTGTATTTATTTACCAGGATGTTGGCAATGCCAATTGTGTTGGAACTGGAAACATCTCTTTGAATAAGTTTAGAGCAATGCAAAACATATTATCTTAGTTTTGTAACATAACTAAATAAATAATTATAATTATCTTTGGCAACAGAGCCCAGGCTAAGTTTGTGATCTGTTTAATGGACCTGCTAGTGTTTTTTTTTTTTATTTTTTGTCAAAGCTTTTAATATTTTCCATATGTTATATAATTTAAGGAGTTTCTTTCTTTTGTTGTAGAGTTTATTAATGGTAATGGACCACCAGGGTGGTTTATTTTTGAATTTTCCATAATACTTAGCTCTTGCTGGGAATGCTGCTCTATTTGTGTTCTTTCTGAATGGATCTAGAATTCAGTAGAGAAGCCTGCTGCTGTAACAACTATCATGGCATCTCCCTTCTCTGTACCATCACAAAGCTGTTTGCACGTGTTGTCCTAAAGAGGCTCCATGTTTTTTGCAGATAGAGTTTGCCCTGAGTCTCAGTGTGGATTCAGAGGTAGACAGTCTACTATAGACATAGTCTTCTCTGTTAGGCAAGTACAAGAAAAGTGCAAGGAGCAGAGCAAACCTCTGGATGTTGTCTTCATTGATCTGACCAAGGCATTTGACTTCATCGGTAAGAAGGGTCTGTTTGCAAGATCAAAAAGCACATTGGAAAAGCCACCACATTTTCCGGGCTGACAAAGAGAATATGGGCTAATAATAAGCTCACTTTGCACTCCAAGGTGCAGGTTTACACAGTCTGGGTTTTGAGCATCTTACTGTATGCCAGTAACACATGGATTCTGCTGGGGCTCAATGTATTCCATATGTGCTGCCTTAGGCAAATGCTTGGTATCTCATAGAAGGACAAGCTCCCCAACAGCACAGTGCTTGATAGGGTAGGCATCACCTCCATGTTCACTCTCTTGAAACAGAGATGTATGCAATAGTTGGGTCATGTCTCATGTATGATAGATGGCCAAATACCAAAAGTCCTTTATTTTGGAGAGTTGGAGTCTTGAAAGGGACTAAAAGGGGGACCCAAACTGTGCTACAAGGATATTTGCAAGTATGGCCTCAGTGATCTCTCCATCAGTGTAAACACCTGGTATTCTCTTGTCTCAGACAAAATTGCCTGAAAATGGAAAGTGAAGGAAGTTCTCACTATGTATGAAAACACCTTGGCAAGGAGAACAGAGGATAAGATAGCCCTCAGGACGATCCATGCCTGTGATACCAGGCTGACATCTGCTTACTGATGCTCGGAGTGTGGAAAGGACTCTCACTCTCAGATTGGATTGCATAGCCACAGAAGACTCTGCTCAAATCAGTCCAATAAAGGTGCAAACCCATGATCTTTTGGATTGAAGGATGCCTACCTTAGGCATTCCAGTTTACAGAAGGACAGTTAAAGTCACCCAAAATAAATACGTTTTTCCTGATTAGGAGATAATTTAGAACAGTGAGGAATCTTACCTGGCCATCAAGAGACTAGGAAGGCATTTTGCAGCAAACTAGTAACTGACAAATTAACTCTATTTAGAGTAATCTGTAGAAAAGCTGCTATGTAGACATTCTATCTAGATGTTAAGATTTCATCATTTCTGAACTATGGTTATTGAAACATATAATTCAAGTCCACACCTTATTTGACTGTACCATGGTCTATACCCCAGAGAAATGACTTCAACTATTCCTTGTGATAGTACAGAAACTATATTTTCTTGATGTTGAATTTATTTCTGAGCTACAGTTTGTGGATTTGGTTAACATGTCCATGTAATTTCCTGGACTGGTCCAAGCCCTTTCAGTTCTATCAAAAGTCTTTGGCATTAATAAGGTCAAGTGCAGCAGCATGAGCCAGTTGGAACAGATGCCTACCCCCTCCCCACAAAAAGCATGACCATCCTCTAAGCTGGACAAAAAAACACCTAGACTAATCAAATATGGGACATCATGGCCATAGTCAGGGTGTTAACACTGTAGGCCGCGATTATGGATTTACAAGCAAATTATACCTAACTTATTCTCAATACATTGTCTGTCATAAGTAAATTTGTCCCACCCATTTGCACTGTATGTGATGATAACTGTACAAGTGATACATTTAATATATTTTGGTAATGTAAATCTGTGAGCACAGTTTGCCATTTTTATCTAAAAAATATAAAGAGTGTATGATTTGAAAGTAATAGTGAGTATACAACTATTTTCTTGTTGTTACTACCTTAAGTATCTCTGAGGTAAACAGTTTACTAATATAGGTTCATAGGTTCATAGGTTGGTACTAGGCTATCGACCCAAGGGCCTATGCAAGCCTAACCATAACAATTCCCTCGATATTTCTTCCCACAATATTTACTTCTCTGACCCCTGTCTAGCAAGGTGACTGACATGATCCCCAGGGTGAATTTCCTATCTCCCATCCAATCATTAAGGTTCCTTTTGAAGAGGGCCAGTGAGGCGCTCTGCTTGACATATAAATCCACAAAAATGAGTGTAGAGGAGGCAGACCACTTCTTAAAACCACCGTGCTTGGTGGTTTTAAGAAGTGGACTGCCTCCTCTACACTTATTTTTGTGGATTTATTCGTTGAATTGGTTTTGAGCTCTGCTTGACATGTATGGGCAGTCTATTCCAGAGTATGGAGAGTCTCTGGGTCAGGAACCTATCCCTCCAGCATGTTTTGTTCATTATGATGACGAGGTTTAGATCCCTGGAGCGTGTGGCTCTGAGGGATTGGGATTTCTTTAAGTGGAGCATGTCCAGCAGCTCAGGGTTTGACATGGCCTTGTATGTTAAGCAGAGATCGCCTCTGAGTAGACGATATGCCACAGAGTATAGCTGGAGTTTTTTTAGACGGTCAGCATATGGCATCTGCTTTAGGCCTGTGATTCTTTTAGTGAGGTATTTCTGTGGCCTTTCCAGCTGTTGCAGATGTCTTGTGAGGTACATTCCAAATGGGGCATTATACTCTATAATGGGTCTAATGAGGGATGAGTACAGTGGGACAATGACCTCCTTTTTTCTGGATGAAAAGCCCTTACTGATGAGGTGTGCCACATGGAAGGCTTTCCTGACTGGTGTGGCGATGTGGTTATCAAAAGTGAGACCACTGTCCACCTGTGTCTCTTAGTCTCTCATCACACTTTTGATGTTTAGTGTCCTGCCACCTATGTGATAATTCATGGGTACATATTTTTTTTCCAAAGGGGGTAACTATACATTTCTTGGCATTAAGCTTAAGACCATGGCTCTGGCATCAGGCATCTGTTTCTGTCAGGCCCTTTTGTAGAATATCCACATCATTTGGAGATTCAATAATGGCTCCCAGTTTGCAGTCATCTGCAAACTTTGTTAGCCAGAGTCCCTTAGTGTTGGCCTGTACTTCAGAGATGTAGATGCCAAACAAGAGTGGTCCCAGGACTGAACCCTGAGGTACTCCACTTGTCACTTGTTTGGAGCTGGATTTGGAGTCGGCTACTTTTACAGTATGGGTTCTGTCAGTAAGTCAGTTGGCAACCCATCGAGTGACATAGGGATTTATGCCCAGCTTAGTAAGTTTATCTATGATTCCAGAGTGGGGGATGGTGTTGAAGGCCTTGGCGAGGTCCAGATAGGCTGTGTGGACCGCCTTACCCTCGTCCACAGCTCTGGAGACTGATTCAAAGAAGTCAATCAGATTCAGGAGACAAGATCGGCCCTTCACAAACCCAAACTGGGTGGGGTCCAGTGTTTGAAGGTTGCCAATGTCTTTGTTTATAAGTTCCATGATAATGCGTTCCATGTCCTTGCAGATCAGGCTTGTCAGACTGATGGGACGGTAATTCCCAGGATCCAAGGCAGATTCTCACTTAGGTGAGGTGCCAGTTCATTTTGTAGTTCATGTAGTACACAGCCTGGGATGTCATCTGATCCCATGGATGCTGTATTCTTAGCTTCGGAGAGTGTGGTTTCTACCTGTGTGGCTGTGATTATCGGAATTTGGCAATCTTTTGGTATTAAGATGGGCCCTTTAGGGGTTGAGAGGGGGTGAAGTTGGCACTAAATCGATCTGCCAGGATATTGGCAATATCCTTGGGATCAGTATATTTAATACCATCATGTTGTAGCTCAGAGCAGATCTGAGCATTGCCATTTAGATTCTTGACATAACTATAGAATGCCATGTGGTTGTCTTTGGAATCTTTGGCAATTTTATTTTCGTAACTAGCTTTTGAGGATTTTATGAGGGATCTCAGCTTTTTACTGAGGCTGGTGAGGGAGTTTTTTGCATCCTGGGATTTTCCTATTTTCTGCAACAGTTTCTTTCTTCGGTTGTATAGTTTGTTTATAGCAGGGGACCACCAGATTGGCTTCCTTTTTTAGGTGAAGAGCATCTTGGTTCTATTTGGGATGGCACGATTCATGCACGAGTGGATGTGCTCGTACAGTGCCTTAATGTAGGATTCTGCAGTCGAACTTCCAAATCCCATCTGCGTGGGTGTTGTGAAGTCTTTCACTTCTGACTTCAGTAGCATGAAGTTGGCTTTGGAGAGGATTTTTAAGGAGGTTTCCTTACTGGGGGGTGGGGTTGGAATGTGGATATCAAAGGTGATTTGCTTATGGTCAGACCTGACCAAAGAGGGGGTGACCACTGGTGTGGAACATCTATCTCCCATGTTGGTAATGACCAGATCTAGGATATTGGAGCCCCTGGTGGGACTATGGATTAGTTGATCCAGGGCGTTGGAATTTATGAATTCCAAAAAACGTTGGGAAAAGGAGTTGGTACCCAATTAGTTTTCCCAATTAATGACAGGATAATTGAAATAACCCAGTATTAGGGTGTTTGGTTGTATCTAAATATTTTCCAGTATGTTTAGAAAGGTGTAGTGAGAATATTGGGGCATGGTGGGGGATCAGTAGCAAGCTACAATTTGGACTGTAGTCTTAACTAGTGTTAGTTGCACCTGGAGAATATCAGATGCATTGTGTTGGGCAACTAGCCTGGAGGTGTGAATATCCTTGGTGAATATGGACACTCCTCCACCTTTAGTGTTTTGGTCTTGGTTTTGTGGCAGAAATGTGTGGTAAGAATTGTAGTCTGGTATTGCAGGGTGCTCTCTGGAGCCTTGAACCAGGTCTCAGTTACTGCACAGATATCAATGTTCTCCATTTTTAGGAGTGTCTCGAGAGAGTGCATTTTGAGGTTTAGACTTCTAGCATTGAGTAGCATTACCTTCAGATTTTGCATGCTTGTATCTGTTACAGTGGTGGTTTTATCCTTTGAACCTTGCCTAAAAAAGGCACTATAGGGGTGCCAAGAGCTTTAGCCAGTAACCTGAATCCCAGGGGTGACAGGTGCAGACCATCTCTGGCAAAGCATCATGGTTTGTCGATCATGTCTTCCCAGGCAGACAAATACTGGATCCCCTTTGAATGACACCAGAAGCTTAGCCAATTGTTGAAGTCAATCATTTTGTCCTTATACTGTGGGGTCATTCTGGGCTAAGTCAGGATGCTACTCAGGGCTAGGGTCATACCTGCCTGGGTCACATGATCCAAGAGCTCTTCAATGTCTCTTTTCATGTAGTCCAGGGAGGTACGTCTCAAGTCATTCACTCCAGCATGGACAATGACAGAGTCATATTTGTACTTGTTGTGGAGTGACTTGAGTGCATGCGTTATGTGGTGGATCCTGGCACCCGACAGGCAGCTGACTGTAATTTTCTCCTTGTTCAGCCTGGTGAATGGGACATCAGCGTGCCTGACTATAGAGTCACCTATGACTAAAGTGTTGGGTACATTGTCTTGCCTTAGGGGCTGTTGTTGGGTGGCACACTGGTGTTGTGAGCTATGTGTCACTTTGGTTGTGACTGGTGTTTGTTTGTGTTTCAGCTTCAGAGGTCCTTGTTGCTTGGGCAGGTTAATGTTAAGGGCTTCCACATATGTGGGTTTAGTGTTGCTATCTGTGGGTGTTGATGGTGTGGGTTTGAAGGGCTATGAGTTGCTTGAGGTGTATTGCAGGTGTTAACCTGTTCCTCTTGACTGTCTAGCACAATCTTGGCCAGAGAGAGCTTTGCTTCCAGTTTGGCTATGTAAGTGCATCTCTTGCAGGTTGTAGTGTTAGGTGGTAGGAGGAGAGGATTGTCTGTGTACATGAGGCAGTTGCCGCATTGCCCCAGTATGCTCAGATTCACCAGTTGGACAGGAGAAATCACCGGAAGCTGACCCTTGGACATGCCTGTTTAGGTGCTTTTTTGTAAAGTTTAAGATCTGTTTTTCCTTACCTTTGCAAGGTACTTTGCAATTATAGGCTGTTTAGTGCCTATGATTAATTTCTCCTTATTGACAAGGAGAGCTGAGTGCTTGAATCATTTCCAGGCTTCCTAGTGCTTTCTTGTAAAGTTTAAGAGCTGTTTTCCCTTACCTTTGGAAGGTACTTTGCAATTATAGGCTGTTTAGTGCCTATGATTAATTTCTCCTTATTGACAAGGAGAGCTGAGTGCTTGAATCAGTTTTAGGCTTCCTAATGCTTTCCAGCAGGTTCTAAAGCAAGTGCTAGTCACATGGGTTTAGATTTTAGTGCTACTACTGAGAAACCAGCTAGTTCTAAGGGAAAATTTGAAGTCTTATTTCTAACTGTTAGAAACATTTTATTTCAGAACTCTGAGCTAGAAGACTTTGGGCTACCACAAGACTGCCCAAATCTGCTTTCTTAAGACCTTGTTATATGCTTTCTCCATGTCAAGATGTGCCCACTTGGACTCTTGCATTATCTACAGCCTCTTTTCTGCTATCTATCGGAAATGCAAGTACTTGGTTGGCTGTGCTACATCATGATCTGAATCCAAAGTGGTCATCTCCCATCTTACTTTCTACTACTCTGAGCATTCATTTATCAATCACTATCTCTATCACTGTCATGCAATGTGACAAGCATTTCATACCTCTGTACTGCCCACAACTGTGAATTGTCATTTGCTCTTGTACACCTGCACACTGCCTTTTACTTTTCTCCATACCACTATGAGTACCCTAAGGAGCAATTCCAACACTACACAGCAAATCTTGATCATTTATGCTCTTACTTCATCAGAAATCACTGTTTTCCTTGACTTTATTTTCCTTTGTGCTGTTCTTACTTCTTCTAGGGTGGGATCTTCTTACGCTTTCATTGTAGGCTGTGTATGGAGCAGTGCAACTTCTGTGCAGTTTCTGGGTTTTTCTTCATTCAGAAGCTTCTGGAAGAACTTATTCCATTTGCATGTGCCTTTAATGAACATTGGATTGATAAGCTTGGTTGCATACCTGTACTGTAGGACCATCAGTGGAATTAGTGCAGACTATGTATAAGGACCCAGTGACACAAGTCTGACCAGTGTTCATACTTACTGAGAGTTTCAGACTAGGAGTAGGTGTGCATCAGAGTTCATCTCTGAGCCCACTGCTATTCATACTGGTGATTGACTACATTAGTAAAATGACTGACTGAGACAGATTAGCAAAGTTCCAGAATGCAAATGATGTGGTATTAAAAAAAGAGTTGGAAAATGTCTTTCATCAAATGATAGGGGAAGGGACTGCAAAACTGAAGGTACCTGGGATGAAATTGAGTACAGACAAGAGAGCAGTTATGGCAGTAACAACCTCATGCAGACAAAGGGTGGAAAAAAGGTGCTTGATGATGATCATCATCATCATGGTAACAACTAGACTAGAAGAGGAAAGGTGTTGTTCAAAAACTGTTATTCTTGTGTAAAAGTTCTCTCATCATGTAAAATTTCACCAACATTTTTTCAGCTTACCAAGATGTTTAAACATCTGTGGTCTAACATTAATATGGTTTGTTGGTCCAATTATGGAAGCACTTAGTCATTTTGCTTATTTTAACTTGGGAGTTATTTCTGTGCTGTTATCTCATGCTGATACATGTCACCCACTGAATCTGAGATGATTCTATTATGCTTATACAATGGGCACCAAGTGATAGGAACCTTTTACACTATCTTTTCCTATACCTGGAATATATTGCTGCATGATGGGCATGTGTTAGACACTATTGTCATGATGCTATACTTCACTATCTCAAATGTCTGACTTATGTTCCAGTGTAAGCTCATTGGGCTATGTAAGTCTGTTACACAGTTTTCATAGAGAATTCATGAATAAATCCTGATTTTTAGAAATATACATTATTTTACTATTTCAGCAACAGAAATGAGAACAGCTTCTTTCTTATTTTCTATGGTTCAGTATTTTTCAAGTGACAATTTATCTGTGCGGAAATACTCCTGCCCTTTTTCAACCATTTTCATAATACCATAAAACTCACAACTTTCACACAGTATACTTTTTTCCCAGTACAGAAAAAAAATTAAAGCTGGATAAAACTTATTCACACCCCCACTAGGGGCAGCAATATCCTAGACCTGGTCATTACCAACATGGGAAACCAGTGTTCCACACCAGAGGTCAATTCCTCATTGGTCAGATCCGACCACAAGCTTATCAGCCTAGACATCCACATCCCACCCCCAGCCCCAATTAGGGAAACCATCGTAAAAAACTTCTCAAAAGCCAACTTCACACTTCTTAAGACAGAAGTGGCAAACTTCATGACACCCATGCAGATGGACAATAGAGGTATGACTGCCGAATCCTACACAAATGCACTTTATAAGCACTTACACGAGTGCATGGATCATGCTATCCCTAATAGAACCAAGATGTTATCCTCCAAAAAAGGAAGCCAATCTGGTGGTCCTCTGCCATAAACAAACTCTACAACAGAAGAAAGAAACTGTTGCAAAAAAGAGTAAAATCCCATGACTGGAGGAACTCCCTTGTCAACCTCAGTAAGAAGCTGAGATCCCTCATAAAATCCTCCAAAGCTAGTTACGAAAACAAAATTGCCACTGACTCTAAAGACAACCACAAAGCATTCTATAGCTATGTCAAGAATCTAAATGGGAACACTCAGATCTGCTCTGAGTTACAGCATAATGGCACTAAATATACAGAACCAACTGATATTGCCAACATCCTAGCAGATAAGTTCAGTGCTAACTTTACCCCCTCTCACCCCCTTCTCTATACCGGAAGAATGCAAAGTTCCTATAATCACGGCTGCACAGGTAAAAAACACACTCTCCAAAGCCAAGAACACAGCATCCATGGGACTTGACAATATCCCAGGCTGCGTTCTACATGAACTACAGAATGAACTGGCACCCTACCTAAGCACCATGTTCAATCATAGCCTCACCTCAGGCTTTGTACCCACTGAATGGTGCACTGCAACAGTTATCCCACTCCACAAAGGGGGAGCCACAATGGACCCCAGGAACTACCGCCCCATTAGCCTGATGAGCCTGGTCTGCAAGGCCATGGAATGTATCATCATGGAACTCATAAACAAAGACATTGGTAATCTCCAAACTCTGGACCCTACTCAGTTTGGATTTGTAAAAGGTTGATCATGTCTCCTAAACCTGATTGACTTCTTTGAAGCAGTCACCAAAGCCATAGATGAGGGTAAAATGGTTCACACAGCTTATCTAGATCTCGCCAAGGCTTTCGACACCATCCCCCACTCTGGAATTATAGATAAGCTCACTAAACTAGGTATAAATCCCTATGTCACAAGATGGGTTGCCAACTGGCTCACGGACAGAACCCACACTGTGAAAGTAGCGGATTCCAAATCCGACATCAGACCAGTGACAAGTGGAGTACCACAGGGTTCAGTCCTGGGTCCTCTCCTGTTTGGTATCAACTTCTCTGAAGTGCAGGCCAACACAGAAGGTCATTGGCTAACAAAGTTTGCAGATGACTGCAAACTAGGAGCCATAATCGAAACTCCTAACGATGTGGACAAACTACAAAAGGGCCTCACTGAGACAGATACCTGGTGTCAAAGCCATGGCCTGAAGCTCAATGCCAAAAAGTGTATTGTCATCCCCTTTGGTAAAAACTCTGTACCCATGAACTACCACATAGCTGGCAGTCTACTTAATGCCAAAAATGTGATAAGAGACTTTGGGACAAAGGTGGACAGTAGTCTCTCCTTTGATAATCACATCGCCACAGTGGTCAGGAAATCCTTCTACGTGGCTCATCTCATCGCAAAAGGATTCTCATCCAGAAAAAAAGAGGTCATTGTTCCCCTCTACTCATCTCTCATTAGACCCATTATAGAGTACAATGCCCCTTTTGGTATGCACCTCACAAGACATCTACAACAACTGGAAAGACCACAGAAATACCTCACAAAGATGATTACTGGCCTCAAACAGATGCCCTATGCAGACCGTCTCAAAAAGCTACAGCTTTACTCCATCGCATATCGCCTACTCAGGGGTGATCTCTGCCTAACATACAAAGCTATGTCAAACCCAGAGCTGTTGGACATGCTCCACTTAAAGAAATCCCAGTCCCTCCAAGCTACACGCTCTAGGGACCTTAACCTTGTCACCACAATAAACAGAACATGCTGGAGGGATAGATTCCTGTCCCAGAGACTTCCCATACTCTGGAACAGACTACTTATCTATGTCAAACAGAGCTCCTCATTAGCACTCTTCAAGAAAAATCTTGATGATTGGATGGGAAATGGGAAATTCACCCCAGGGATAACTTCTGTGGCTCTGCTCGACAGGGGCACAGGAAAATTATTTTCTTGGGTGGCGAAAGCCAGGGTATATTTTTTGGCTAGGCTTGTATGGGCCCTAGGGCCGATAGCCTAGTACCTACCTATGAACCTGTGAACCTATGACCTCCATACCAATACCTTTATTTTCTTATTTACAACATTAGCTCTCCAAAACCAAGAACAAGAATAAGAAATCCAATAGGCCTGGGATGGACTGCACAGGAAGGAGTTTAGTGATGTATGAAATCATGTGCTTAAGTGTATAAATAGTCTTGATAATATTAGTACTGGTTTTGATGAAGTCTTGCTATATGTAAGACAAAAACGCTTAGTTGTTGCTTGAATAAATGACTTTTGTGATATATCCCAATCATACTAGAATGCATGTTCTTGGTTTTGGTCGTGTTCTTTTTTCACTGTATTTTTCATTAATTGTTTTTATACATTTAAAGTTCACTAATTCTTTGTATTCCAATCAACCCATTCAAACATTCCTAATTTTCTCTTTACGTAATATTCTAGCAAATGTACTTGTATCTTTTGTCTCCATTTTCCGACAACATTTCAGAAAGACGTGTCTATAAGCATAGTTAACGCTGTTTCTCAGTCTATAATCCACAATATTCAGCACTGAAATTTCAGGACACTCACAATGGGGGAACTACTAATATTTGTCTTTCTTTTCTGCAACACTGCACATTATGTGAATAGCCAAATACACCAGCATACAATCATCACCTTTCATTGTTCGTTCCACTCGGTTACAATATTCTTTTATGCTTTTCTTTGTTCACCATTCTGTCAGTCATGGTCTCCATATAAAGATCACACATTTGGTATTCCTGTCCAGCTTTCCATTTTATTCATTGCATTGTTTATTTTCTTATCTACAGTGAACAAACAAAAATTATACAAAAACTGTAAAGCTTTCCAATAATATTACTAACATATTAGTAACTTATATCATTACGCAACTTCTGTTTTTCACGTTTCCATATTTATTACAAACCTTTATAACATTATTTAGTTTCATAGTTTCATAGTATAGTACTAGGCTATCTGCCCTGGGGCATTTGTAAGCCTAAGATAGAGCAAGAAGTTCTCAAAAACAACGAAAAATCACAGAAACGCCAGTAATTTATTGAAGCTTTCGGGCTCTCAACCCTTCATCAGCATACACAATACCAAATACTTTACATTTAAATAGAGGGAACATTTCATATCCTTAATAGCCTATTTATTAATTTAATCTATATATAACTATTATGTGTTATAAATTAACCATCTGTTGTCTTAATAAAATAGGTTTTATACTAATGGCGTTATTTAAACCAGGAGCGGTATCTGCATGCAACCTTATTATCCACTCTAGTTCCTTTATTTCTAAAAAATTGTTAATTTATAACACATAATAGTTATATATAGATTAAATTAATAAATAGGCTATTAAGGATATGAAATGTTTTAACTTGTTATAAACTGTTATGATATTATTCTTCACATTTTAAATGTTTTTTATGATTTCTCTCAATAAGTAATTGTTTTTTGAATTTAATTGAGTGAATTTTATTGGCTGGTTTTGTCATGAGTTCTTAACTGTTCCCTCTATTTAAATGTAAAGTATTTGGTATTGTGTATGCTGATGAAGGGTTGAGAGCCCGAAAGCTTCAATAAATTACTGGCGCTTCTGTGATTTTTCGTTGTTTTTGAGAGCATTTGTAAGCCTAGCCATAGTGATGTGGCTTTTGCCACCCCATGAAATGGTACAAAAAATGTACAGAATAAATTTAGAATACTGTGCCTCTGTCTAGTAGTGACACAATGAAGGTCCCCTTATATAATAGAATTAGTTTACTGTGCCCCTGTCTAGCAGTGACACAGATGTGACCCCTGGGGTAAACTTATGATCTCCCATCCACTCATCAAGATTTCTCTTGAAGAAAGTCAGTGAGGGGCTCTGCCTAATACAAACTGGGATCTTGTTCCAAAGCATGGGAAGCCTCTGGGTTATGAATCTATCCCTCCAGCATGTCCTATTCATACTTGTGCCAAGGTTTAAGTCTTTAGCTCTTGTGGTCCTGATGGATTTGGATTTTTTGAGGTGCAGCATGTCCATCAGATCCTGATTGGACATGGCCTTGTACGTCAGGCAGAGATCACCTCTGAGCAGGCGGTATGCTACTGAATAGAGCTGAAGTTTCTTTAGTCTGGCAGAATAAGACATATGTTGGAGACCCTTGATCCTCTTGGTGAGGTACTTTTGTGGTCTCTCCAGCTGTTGCAAATGCCGGGTGAGGTACATACCAAATGGGGCATTGTACTCAATCATGGGTCTGATGAGGGAGGAATATAGGGGTACAATGACATCCTTGGATCTGGATGTGAATCCCTTCATGATGAGGTGTGCAAGGTAGAATGTTTTTCTAACCACTTTGGCAACGTGGGTGTCAAATGAGAGGTCGCTGTTGACTTGGGTCCCTAGGTCTTTGATTACTTTTTCCGTACTCAGTGGGTTGCTGTCTATGTGATAATTTCTGGGTACTTTGTTTTTCCCAAAGGGGATGACTATACATTTTTTGGCATTTAGTTTAAGGCCGTGACTCTGGCACCAGTTGTTCGTTTCTGTGAGGCCTTTTTGTAGGATGTATGTGTCTGCTGGTGTATCGACTATGGCACCTAGTTTGCAGTCATCTGCGAACTTTGTCAGCCACAGCCCTCCCATGTTTGCTTTAACATCTGAGAAATAAATGCCGAACAAGAGTGGTCCCAGGACAGATCCCTGTGGGACACCACTTGTGACTGGCTTTGAGTCTGACATTGCTCCAGCGATTTTAACTTTATGAGTTCTGTCCTTTAGCCAGTTTGCAACCCATCTAGTGACATAAGGGTTTACTTTTAAGCTGTTGAGCTTATCTATGATACCTGAGTGGGGTATTGTGTCGAAGGCCTTAGCCAAGTCCAGGTATGCTGTATGGACTGCTTTGCCCTCATCAATGGCTCTAGTGACTGTTTTGAAAAAGTCAACCAGGTTTAAAAGGCAAGATCTGCCCTTTACAAAGCCGAACTGGGTGGGGTCAAGTGTCTGTAGGTCCCCTATGTCTCTGTTTATGAGTTCCATAATGATTCTTTCCATAGCTTTGCAGACCAGGCTGGTTAAGCTTATGGGGCGGTAGTTTCCAGGGTCTGTAGAGGCACCCCCCTTGTGGAGTGGGACGACTGTTGCTGTACGCCAGTGTTCAGGTACATATCCTGAAGTAAGGCTAAGGTTAAATAGCATTTTTATGTCTGGGTTTAGCTCCTCTTGGAGTTCACGAAACACGCAACCCGGGATACCATCAGGTCCCATTGATGCTGTGTTGTTTGCTTTGTTTAGGGCGGTTCTCACTTGGACATCTGAGATGACAGGGAGATTACATTCAGCTGGGATAAGTATTTCTTCTTTTGGGGGTGAGGGAGGGGAGAAATTTGCACTGAACCTGTCAGCCAGAATGTTGGCAATATCTGTGGGTTCAGTGTATTTTTTGTTGTTGTGAACCAACTCTGAGCATATCTGAGGGTTTCCGCCCAGGTTTCTAACATAGCTGAAGAAGGCTTTGTGGTTATCTTTAGTGTCCTTAGCGATTTTTCTCTCAAAGTTGGCCTTGGATGTTTTTATGAAAGAACGTAGTTTTCTGCTAATGTTGATCAGAGATGTCTTCCCTTCATGGGATTTTGCTCTGACGTGCAATAGCTTCCTTCTTTTGTTATACAATTTGTTTATGGCTGAGGTCCACCAGACAGGACGCTTACCGTTGGTGGAGAGGGACTTGGATTTATTTGGGATTGCATGATCCATGCATTCTTGGAGATGTCCATAGAAAGCATTTGTGAAGGATTCGGCATTGTGGGATGTGGTATCCACTGGCACAGTGGGCTTAAAGGATACCATCTCAGTCTTAAGAAGAGTGAAGTCTGCTTTTGTGAAGTTTTTCACTGTGGTCTTTTGTGCTGGGGGTGGAGGTGGGATATGTATATCCAGGGTGATTAGTCTGTGGTCAGATCTCACTAATGAGGGGTATACTTCCGGTGTGGAGCATTTTGTCCCCATGTTTGTGATGATCAGGTCTAGTATATTATCTCCCCTAGTGGGAGAGGTGACTAGTTGTTCCAGTGCATTTGAATTTATGAATTCCAGGAACCTTTGGGCTAGGGTATTAGGGCTAGAATAATGTACCCAATCTATGTTTGGGTAGTTGAAGTCTCCCAGTATGATGGTATTTTGTGATACATTCATATCCTCCAATGTCTTTAGGAAGGCTGAGTGGGGTTCTTGAGATTGGGAGGGTGGTCTGTAACATGCTACCAGTTGTATAGCAGTTTTGCCTATGGTTATTTGATCTAAATCCAGACTAACAACTGAGTATAAAATTTACTTTATTGAGATACAGACATCTAAAAGGCAGCCTTTCACTTTCTTTAATACAAAAACTTCCCCCAACATGAATAGTATTACCGGGCTGAAAATAGAATCTTGATAAATCCTGGTAATTTGCTAACCTATACAAAAATATATATTATAAATGGAATCGCAAACAAGGAGCCTTATAATTTCATATTTCCAAATAACCTATTATTCTATCAGTACAGTACTCATTTTAAGCATAGTATTTTTTCTATGTCAAATGTACCCATATACTAATATAATCAGTAATTAAGATAAACTTACAGAGCAAGTAAAATGTTACAATTAAAATATATGTAGGTATTTGTAACGGATCATAATTTTCAATACAATATCTTTTCAAATGCAAAAATTGCATCACACACTAAAGAACAGTAAGTGGGTCTTTAGAAAAGGCTAGGAGTAAAATATATAGAAAAAAAGGGAAATTGTGTGAACAAAAAATGTAGAAAAATATTCTGGAGGATTAGGAATGAGATATAAGAAAAGGCAGGAATTGAATAATGTATGTAATATTGCTTAGATTATAGAATATATGTGTGCGTCTGTGTGTGTGTGTGTGTGTGTGTGTGTGTGTGTGTGTGTGTGTGTGTGTGTGTGTGTGTGTGTGTGTGTGTGTGTGTTGTTATAAATCCTGTAATGCTTGTAAATGTGAACTTATTGATATGGTTTGATTACTTTTATATAAGTGTAAGTTTGCTTGTGCCACAAGTGAGAATTCAATAAAGATGTTTAAAAATGTATTATGCACTCATAATGTTATCTTCCACATTGCAATACATTCCTGCAGCCACATGAGTAAAATTCCTCAAGAGATACTACAACCTATATTCAATATAAGGAATGTATTACAAATCAACTTTTTCTTTTGCAAAGCAAGTAAAATACTCACACAGAAAGGAAAATCTGTCTTTTTGCATATTCATTAAGGAGCAGAAATTAATCAACTTATTAATACTTTAAAGTACAAGGGAGAAAATGTCAGCGGTTTCAGGCATTTATGCTCAGATGCCCTTACTGCACCATCAAATAGAATAGCTCCTTAAGATCACAAACTAAACAGTTCTGATCTACAAATACCAATCTACAATCCTGATCCACTTTCCGTGCCTGGATGCTACAATTTCTACTTGTTCACTCTTTTAATAAGTCAAAATCTTGTTCAGTATTAATCAACTACTTTTGTGCATGCCCTCTCTTTTCAGAAACTGAAAGTTTGTTTCTCACATAGTGCACCAAATTATTTGTAATCTTAAATTACCTGTTCATGGCTCATTGTCCAATTAGTGAGACATGACTTAATTTGACCAAGACTTTTAACTGTCGCCAGTGCCTATTCTTGAATCTCCACCAACTGCTGCTTAACAGGCTCCATCACTGCCTCTTGGTCATGCATCAAGTGTCCTCAACAGAGGCAACTTCCAGCTTCTTCATGTAAATGTCAAACATTTGCATCAAATCCCATAGCTCAATTCACATTGCTCATAGCTGCATTCAGGATGTCGACCACCTCGTTCAGATTCATTTATAACACCATTTAAAACTGTCTGCATGGCAAACTCTGAGGACCATGGAAACTCAGCACTAACTACTGGACTTGCTCCAGTCAAAATATCCTGCTTTGACAAGCTAGACCATAGGCCAGGTGAATATAACACAAGCATAACTCCCACCTTCTTCATCCTAATTTTAGTTTTCCTATTGTTCATAGGTTCATAGGTTGGTACTAGGCTATCAGCCCTAGGGCCTATACAAGCCTAGCCATAACAATTCCCTGGCTATTTCTTCCCACATTATTTACTTTCCTGGACCCCTGTCTAGCAGGGTGACTGACGTGATCCCTGGGGTGAATTTCCTTTCTCCCATCCAGTCGTCAAGGTTCCTCTTGAAGAGGTCCAAAGAGGCACTCTTGCAGCCTTAAAAATTGAGGAGAATCATAATGCTGTAGGTTACGTTTACACTTAGTTTAATCTTTTGGAGTGAATAGACAGCACAAAAGATCTGGTATAGATATTCTTGAATACAGAATATATATATTTAGTGTGTACTTAGTGTGGCATTCATGAATCCAGACCCATATTTTCTATTACTAACCATTCACTGACCCTTTTATCTGTTTCTCTGCATAATTCTATCTGTCAGCACAGAGGATTAAGCTTATGAAATATTGCATATTTGTATTTAGGCCAGGATTTGAATCCCTCAGCCACCATTTGCGGCCTGTGTGAATATATGCAAGTCATTTGATTTGACAGTCATCCTCAATCATGCATGAGAAGGAGCCCTTGGGTTAAGTTGTTTTACCAAGTTAACAAGTAAATAAAAACAATGCTGAATTTGTCTAACTATTATAATACCATTATCAATCAAAGTATCCCATAAAGGATAAGGATAAATCTTTAAACAGTATCCCAAAACCACTTTCAATATCAAAAATATTTTAAGATGTTTGTGTCCAGCAGACAGTATATACTACTTTTACCCTGATTCTGTAGTCCTCTCTGTTTCTAAGCTTTCAAAGTACCAAATGTTATCAATGATTTACTATATTGCATGTATATAACAAACTTTTATTTATTTCTACTGCTAGAATGCATTTTTTCATCAAACAGGACCAAATAGATGGAGGATATTCAAGTAATAACTACGAAGAAGTAGAACCAGTAGTTTGCAGTCTAGTAAGTAATTATTTCCAATTTCTTTACATTTGTAAAGTAAATGTAATAATCAGGGACAAGTGCTGGATTTGCCTTCCTCTTAAATAAATATTATGCTTCCTATGTATATTAAGCAAAGGTAATAGTCTTGTATGTAATACATGAACTGTCCACGTTCAACATGAAAAGTAAATTTTATTTGTATTTTATTTGTATTCATACACAAATGTGTGTGGTGGGATGATGGTCTTAGATAGATGGATAGAGAGATAGATAGATAGATAGATAGATAGATAGATAGATAGATAGATAGATAGATAGATAGATAGATAGATAGATAGATAGATAGATAGATAGATAGATAGATAGATAGATAGATAGATAGATAGATAGATAGATAGATAGATAGATAGATAGACGTATACATTTTCAATCAGGGCTATAGCTCATAAATCCTAACCTGTTGTTTAAACTCATTACTGCTCAAAACAGCATGAAGTGAAAGGGTTACAGAGCCAGAAAATGTACTACTGGCAACTATTATGAATGCTGGCCTTAAACGCATATGGCAAATGCAAATTACTGTCTTGGGTTATGAGTGCCATCTGTCACATACATTGCCAGCTAAAGAAGACAATCATGGACCTCTAGGATCATAGGATCATAGGAGATTACTAGGCTATTGACCTGGAGGTAATTTTAAGCCTAGCCATTTCAACCCAATGTAATACTGTATAAGTTCTAATCAATACCCGAGATTGCATTGAGTGATGACTGCCCATGTCCAGAAGGATTGTGGGCACTATCTCTGGTAAGAATTTATGGTGCCCCATTCACATGTCCAGGTTCCTCTTGAACAATGTCATAGAGATGCTCTGTTTCACATGAATTGGTAGCCTGTTCCAAAGACGTGACAGTTGCTGGGAGATAATTCTGTCTCTCCAGCAAGTTCTACTTAATTCATAGGCCATATTTAAGTCCCTGCAATGGGTTTATATTACAACCACGCAAAGTCAGTTCAGCAAAGGGCTTTTACATCGCAAATGCCATTCATCGAACTCGGTCTTTTGGGGGCTGCACCCCCATATATATATCAACTCTGAGTTTGCACTACAGTGAGTAATGGGCAACTTTTCCAAACTTCACTGTACTGCGATCTCACTATAACAGTTCATTGAATTGCATTTTCGATGTAAAATGCCATTCGCTGAACTGACTTTTCATGGTTGTAATATAGATCTCCTGGAATGGGTAGCCCCAGACCCATTTGATTTACAGATATGCAGTAAGTTCATTAGATTTGGGTCTTGGGTTGCTCTGTAGGCCAGGCATAAGTCTCCCCTAAAAAGTCTATACGATATGGAGAATAGTGACAGGGACTTTAGTTGGTCCATGCAGGGCACATGCTGGAGCCCCTTGAACTTCTTTGTTAGAAACCTCTGAGGTCTCTCTAATTGCTGTAGGTGCTTAGTATGGTATATACCAAATGGGGCATTATACTCAATTATGGGCCAGATAAGTGCAGAGTATAGGGATGTTATAAGCTGTTTTGCTCTCCTGAAGCTTTCACCTACCACATTCTGAGAATGGTGCCTTCTACCATAAGAATACCAAAGGTAACTGAGACTTAAGCATGCTATTTTTTCATACACTTTCTCGTAATGTTTCCCATGTGAAGATAATGATACCTTTCCAATAATAGTACATCTTTCCTTTATTTATAATTACAAACTGCCACCAGTCAGGATTTGTAACCTGATACCAAGATCTCAGCTATTAAATGTTCTTCCAGAGATCTAACCAATATTAAATTATAATAACCTTTAGCCAATCAATCTCCCTTCAGAAGGGGAAGATACTGATAGTTATGCCAGTGCTGTCCCAGTACCCTTCATTAATATAATAAAACATCTGCCTCAAGCCATTATGAGTGAACAGATGAAAACTCTTAAACTTTTAAAAAGATCTGCTTATACATACAAGACAGTATTGTAGTTGTACAATGAAAGAAAAGAAAATGTTTCTCACAGATAGACTGATGACAGAAAAGCTCTGACCGCATCTGCTATATTTATTTCCAGTTACATACAGCTACACATTATCCTAATATATCATGCAATGGAATTGTGTCAGCAGGAGTACACTGGGACTCAGTCCTGAGTCCAGTGTTCTTTTTCATATTCCAACCTACTATTGGCCACCTACTTTTTTATATACTACCACCTAACTGTACACTTTACGCAGGTGACGTCATCGTATTACTCTCAGAAAAGTCACACAACAAATTACAAGAAAAACGCCAACAAGACTTCATCTTACCAGGGAACTGGCTTTCTGACAGACAGCATATATTAAACTTAAAAAAAATTCTTACAAAAACTAAAATCTAACTCCACATTAATTATCATCAACCCTCAAGTCAGTGAATAAAAATACCTAGGTATAACTTTGGACCAACAGCTCACTATGGTTCACATATACTTAACATTACTAAAGAGGTATGCAATCAGCTGAAGTTAGCATACAAATACTCACATCTGCTTCCAAAAAAACCCAGCAGAGCTCTAGCATTATAAATGATAATGCATAAAACAGAATAGAGTCTATCACTATTTCCTGTAAACTCTGCACAAAACCTATATATTCTGTAAATGATTACAACCAAGATCTACAGATTCATAGCCTGAGGTAGACCCAGAAACCAGCATTATATCTAACTAGAAAAATCCAAATGGTTACCAGTAACTTCAAGGCCATTATGCTTCTCAACTATTTGAAATTCAAACTAATTCATTACTCATACTACCCACCTCTAGCACATGCGCGTACACTGCAACATAGCCAGACAGACTACTTCCTATGGCAGTGCTATGTATAATGACTACAGTACTACAGATTATGGCATCGGCAGTCAAGAATTAATTTCAACAAGACAAGGAGCCCACTACCTCAGGAAGTCTGAAAACAAGAATTAAATGTGCTTGAAAAATTTCCTTCTTTATTAATGAACACAATCACTAATGTTTTGAAAATGGCAAATTTGGGCCAGTAGCAAGTAGCTCATATTTTCATTGTTAAAGACTAATTTCCAAACGTTTTTAATATAGTTGATTGATACATGTTGCATATATTTTAATACTGACTTTTATTCCTTCTTTAATCTCTTCCAGTTCTTCTTTGTATACACATGTATGCTATTTTCTCTAAATGTAAACTATACTTGTCATTCCCATTTAATTGATTCTTCTACGTCACTCCATTGTCACACTGCTTGAATTGTACAGTATCATGTTCATGTTTATTTATTTTACCTAAGTCACACTTCTGCTGGTCAGTTGCAAATGAACTATCACACTCTGAATTGTACAGAGAACAAAGAATTGCAAGAATCTGTTGAAACTTGCGGCTGGTTAACTGACCAGGTTGTGGCTTAAAATAGTATCAGGACCAGTCTTCCTATCTGATCAACAAAGTTAATAAACAAACAAACAAACAAACAAAACAAACTCAAACATTTCTGTGAACTATAAATCCATGGCTTATCTTTTCCCAATTTCAAATAACATCCCAAGCCGAAGAGAAAGAAAATGACAGCAGACAGCAGCAGCTTTGGCTCTGTGGACTACACAGCTGTTACAGAGATTTTTAATTCCAAACAATAGCCTCCGACAAAACATAAGAAAAATACAGAGGCGCTTGTAGTTCAGTATACTCTTTATAGGTTATAATTTTCAACACGGATACAATCTATCTTTCCTTTTAAATAAGCTGCTAGAATGCATAGATTGTCCAGTTCAGTTGTGAAGTAATATGGGTTATGAAAGAAACATTAAACATTTCAACAGTAATCAAATCCATATTATTAAAAGAAAACAGTCACAAGTTCTGAACAAATAATGAGCTACCTGACTATTTACATTTTAAATTCCGGAAGTATACAAATAATCTGACATTTCTTCCCCCTTCCAGACAACAAGCAAGCTTTAATTAGAAAATCCCAAGAAACCTTGCTTGGGGAGAAACCATATTTCCAGCTAAATTACCAATTTGCCTGTCTTGCCAGTCAATTTGCGTGTGCAGTACTGTCATCACCCTTGTATATGACTGTAATCTCAAATTGCATATAATTAACATGCCATTTTCCCAATATCTTGGCATAATACCTTCAAGAGACTATGATCTGCGGATGCTGTGAATTTGCCATCATACAGATAAGGCTGAAGCTTTTGAAAAGCCCACACCCTCCCCAAACATGCATTCTCCTCAGCTGTATATAGATGAGACACTGGCTGGAATATATGACTAATATATACTCCTGGATACTCTTTTCTTTTAGGGAAAAAAACTGGGAAAAAATGTCCAAACTGACAGCTTGAAGTACTCATCTGTATAATGAATTTTTGGTTATAATCAGGGCTAGGCCACCTCATGGTTTCCTGAAGATATTGGAGCACCTGCTCAAAATCCTTTGTCTAGATAAATTTACCCTGCCTGTTCTTTTGAAAGAAATTTGGAAGAGGAATGGCTATTTTATTAAAGTAAGTGACAGGTTTTCTATAATACCCTTCCATTCCAAGAAATGCCCTTACCATCTTTTTGGTAACAGAGATAGGCTATATCTATATAGTTTCTACCAAGGGAATGTCTGGAAGAATCTTGCCATCACCTACCTGATAAACAATATATATTAATTTGGTTACTCCTATGTGGTGGTTAACTCATTTTTTTACTCTGCTCCAGACCTCTCACATTTTGGATATGTTCCTTCCATAACTGGCTATAGATAAGATAGCGTTTATGTAAACAAGAGCATAGTCTCCAGCTGCTACAAGGATGCAGTCTAATTGCTTTTGAAAAGTAGCTGGGACATTTTTTCATCAAATAGGACATCTTGGTGAATTTGTTAGATCTAGATAGCTTGAGGTATATCCCAATATCCTTTGACCAGAATGGTTGTAGTTAAACAATTAGCCTCAGCCAGTTGATCTAAAGATTCACCTCTTCTGGGTATGGATGTAAGCATTTAATTCTGTGCAACTGTTTAATTCCTATACAGTACACAGAACATGGGAGCTCCATCCTTTTTCTTCATCGGTACCAATAATTCCTTGGTACAAATGGATTCCTAAATCTTGCACAGATCTAACATTTTCTACAGTGCTACCCACATGGTGTGCTTAATTTGCTCTGGCACCATCTCAGAACTGTAGATTACCAGTAAACCTGTATCCAAACTTGTTTAATACTTCTTAGGTTTCCAGAATAGCTCTTTCTGACAGTATTATCTTATTTAAAAATGTCATCCTGAGCTTCTCTGAGAAGGTCTTCTACAAGATTCCCTCTATTTTCCCTGTAATCCACTGGAAGTACAGTGTAGGAATGTCTTTCTATCATGGAATGGCTTCATCGTGTTATCATGATAAATCCACTATACAATTATCAGTACCTGCCTTCCTTTCTAGAATGAAATGTCTCTCTCTCCATGCTGCTTGACCCTGATTTTGATGAACAAAAACAAACATAATTATCTTCTTCTGACAGTATTCACAAACATTTTCCTGCAGTATAGATTCAGCTAGTTGCATCTGTGTTGGCTCCATGAGCTCTCCAAGTTTATCCCAAAAATGTAGTATGTACTCTACACCAGACACTTTTTGGTAATCACTTTCCCACTTCTCAGAATTAAATCTCGAGTCCCCCCCCTTATGACCACAAATATATCAAATGGTGAAAAACCTATGGATTTCTAGGGCTCTTCTCTCTATGCAGACCATTGTCTCATGGATTCATAGGTCCATTGTTACTTTGTAGGCTATTGAACATAAGAAGCTTAGCCTTACATACTCAGGATAGTTTTTAGACCTTATAGTTTGCATACCAACAGCCCAGAGGTGGGCAGATCAAAGAAATGCTGGGGCATTTGCTTGTTACCCCTATCCATGAAAGAAATGGATTATAAACCAGAGGCTGATTGCAGTTTCCCATCTATTCATCCAAATTACATTTGACTAGAGGAAAATAAGTATTTCCTTTTATGCAGAGTGGAAGACAGTTCCACAGTAGAGGTATTCTTTGTGATATATACCCGTACAGCATATTCTATTTATGTTACAAAGAGATTGAGATCCCTTGAGTGGGTGTTTATGCTAACACTGGACTTTCAGTTGTACAGTATCCCATACAGAATGGGATCTGTTGAAACTCTATGCATGAGGCAGAAGTCATACTGAATCACGGGAGAAATCTTTCAGACAGCCTGCATAGTTTTTGTGATTTAGTCCCTAGATTTTTTTTTAGTGAGAAAACTTTGTAGTCATTCCAGTTGTAATAAGTGTTGAACAGGTATATGCCAAATCGGGTATTATATTTAATGACTTCCCTGAAGAAAGCTGACTACATTAGAATGATTACATCTCCGAATGTGCACACCATACCTTTAGGTTTAAGCAGTGTGATGAAAAGGGACTTCCATACTATAGTGGATATGTCAGGATGCTGTCAATGTGATAGTTACAAGGGAAGTCATGCTTACCAAAGAACACGATTATACATTTCTTGTCAGTTAGTTTTAGTCTGTGGTTTTGACACTAGCTATTGGTTTGTGAACAGCCATCTTGGATGATTTTGGTGACCTCATGGCAATTTATGACAGTACCAAGTTTATGGTCAACTAAAAATAGGTCAGTTATAAACCCGTAAATTTGTTCTGACCTTTAAGAAGGACTGAAACCTGAGTGCACCGCAAGATACAGGTCTTTCGGTGGAGTTAAAGCTAGTCATCTTTATTTCCTGAATTCTATCTGTGAGCCAGTTTTCTAGTCATTAAGATATTTAAGTATTTACATTTAGCTGGGAGTGTTTACCTATAATTCCTGAGTTTGGTACGGTGTTGTTTGCCTTTTTGACACCTAAGTATATGGTGTGTTTTGATCTGACCTCATCCCTTGCTTCAGCAAGGAATTCAACCATTTGAAGAAGGGAGGATCTTCCCCTGATGAATCTGAACTGGTTGGGTCAAAATTATAAAGTTTACTATGTGCTCATTTACTAATTCCACAAAGATCCTTTACATAGCCTTACAGATGAGGCTGGCCAGGCTAATGGGTTCTATAATTACCTGGGTCAGTTGATACCCCACTTTTCTGCATGGGAATGACTGTTGCTGTCTTCCATTCATTAAACATGAAGCCTGTTTGGAGAATGATATCAAATAACTTCTATAGTGCATGTGACAAGTTATGTTACAGGCTAACTAGTAGTCAGCACAGTATGTTATTTGGCCCCATATAAGCAGTGGCCTTGTTTTTGTATAGTGTCTTGAGGACTTGAGGCAATTAAGCCAAATACTGCTACAAGTCCAGACATCATTATAGGATTCTGTTTTGACACACACACACACACACACACACACACACACACACACACACACACACACACACACACACACACACACACACACACACACATATATGGTTCCACTTCATATCATCGAATTTCAAAACATCGAGACCAAATCATTGAAAACCCAAATTGTCGAAAACCCATATCATCGGATCTCAAATCATTGAAAACTAGAAAGCAACTAGAAATAACATCCCAGACACTGTTTACTACATTAATGCAGGGGGGTAAGCCCCCCTGCACCCCCCACCCCCCTGTAATTAAATATACCAACTCCCAGGTCGCACTACAGTGGGGTTAGGAAATTAAATTTTTTCTCCCACTGTAGTGCAACTTTGGAGTTGGTATATTTATTTATGGGGGGTGTGGGGGTGGAGCCCCCCACATGGGGGGTGCAGGGGGGCTTGCCCCCCCTGCATAAATGCAGTACTAACTCTGTGGAATGTTATTTCTAGTTGATTTCTAGTTTTCAATGATTTGAGATTCGATGATATGGGTTTTCGACGATTTGGGTATTCGACGATTGGGTCTCGATGTTTTGAAATTCGATAAAATGAAATTTTATGATATGAAGTGGAACCATATATATATATATATATATATATATATATATATATATATATATATATATATATATATATATATATATATATATACATATTAACTACCCCATAGTTATTTAATCTTTTTCAGAAGTTGCTCTTTATAGGATATGTTCCTAGTGTTTGGAAGGAAGCATTAGTTGTTCCAGTTCTAAAAGGTGGTGACTCTTCAATACTTGTGAATTACAGCCTGATTAGTTTGATACATACACTAGGAAAGTATTATTAAAGGGTGCCTTTACAATATATAATGTAGATTACATGAAGATTAAGCAAGTTGTAAATGTCATTAATTTGCTATATTTCTACCAATATGTTTGGAAAGAATTAGATGTTGGATTGACAATAGATGTTATCATTTTGGACATAACAAAAGCTTTCAGCTCTGCATGGCACTCCAGGTCTTGTGAATTATGATGGGATATAACATAGATAATAATGCGATAAGGTAGATGAAAAGCTAGTTGGAAGGTAGAAGATAAAAGGTAAAGATTGGTAATTTTACCTCAGATGAGAAGGTGATTGGTTCTGGTGAACCCCACGAGTCTGTGTTTGGGCCTCTACTGTTTGGTATCTTTATGTCTAGTTTTCCGACACAGTAAAATATATGTTTGAGTAAATGTGCTGAGAATTCCAAACTAGGCTCAGTAATAACCAATGTTAGTTATCAGTTTGATATATGAAGTCACACAGATAAACTTGATTTAACAGTAAAAAGAAAAATGTCATGCATTTCAGTGAAAGTAACTGTTATTACCCATACATGATGAAAATTTTTACACCAAATGAGTTAGAGATGAACAGAGACCTAGGTACTAAAATTTGTAAGTTCACTTTTGGGTTTGCACATTTTAGAAATTATTAAAAGATGTTTTAGTGAGATTGGAAATATTTTCTGACCTATTACCATGTGGGATAGGAAAATTATTCCTGTACATAAATCATTTGTTCTCCCAGTTTTAGAGTATGGAGCTGTTATCTGTATATATAATTATACTCAGTTGCACAGACTAGAGAATGTGCTTTGGTACTTTACTAGAGAAATTAGATGATTGAGTGAATCAGGACATAAAAATGACTTGAGGTTCAGCTTCTCTATACAGCAAATTATAGATTTGTTAGACATAATTTATAAATGTATGTGCAATGTATATTATTATGAATGTCTTAGAAATACTAAAGGGGACAGTTATTATCTGTAAGAAATAACAACTTGCCTATAGATATGAAAGTTAGTAAAACAGAAATTTGGGGGAATTCTTTCCACTTTTTGCTTCAGAAGAGGTGGAGCTCAATCCCACTTCAAATAAGGAAACAGGGTAAATTAAGCTTATTTAAAGCTGTTTGCCAGTTGGATGGGGGGCACAGTGTTTGATTCTAAGTATACGAGTGGCAAACACTTTGACGGCCTTTCAAGCCTATGAGTTTGATATAGCAACATCACACATTGAACACCAGACTTATTCTTCTAAGAACAAATTCAGTAAACAGAACTGATTCTTGGAAGATTTGAGGGCAACGTAGATGCTGGTAAGTTATCTGGGAATAAAGGAGGGGAGAGGGTGGTGAAGTTTAACTAAATTTGGCTGCTAGTGTATGTCATTTGGCTCCAAGTATGTGATAGAGTTCCACCATATGAGGGTGTATTTTTAAAACTGGCATTGTATTTACTTCTGAGGGGTACAGGTGCAATTATGCAACTATATACATTTGAATGGAATTTGGTGGTAAAGGGATAAGCAGTAGGTTCATCAAGATGGAAAGGACTTTTGAATTAAGCTAGGTGATCGCTCAGCTTTAGTAGATAAACCTTGACTTAATCTTGCAATACTGAGGTATCAACAGATGCTTCAGACTTCAGTTGTAAAGTGAATGTGACTGACATGTGGTCCAATTTGACTAAAGGAGAAGTTATGATTCATGGGAACAAAGATGCCCCATATTAATAAGTACCAAATCCAGTATTTTATTGCTACTCCATAGATATTGTATTGATGAAATCCAGAAATTTCTGAGCATATATTTCTGAGGATGTAAAAACTTCCCAGTTAATGGAGGGATAGCTGAAGTCTCCTAGGGGAATGTTGTTTGTTGGTGTACTGCTTAGGGTCTGTATATTGGTTTGGCAGGAAGAAGTGGTTGAAAGGGACATACAGAGGGTTCTACTGTTTGTTATGAAATTATAGCAGATTTTGTTAAGTATAATATAGAGGAGTTCCAGCTCATTATCTTGTGTAATAAGTCTGAAGATAAAAACTTTTTAAGAATATAGATACACCTCCATCTTTAGTGCCTAGGAACTGAAACCATGAGGGAGTACTTTTATTGGTTCTGTATCATTTCTCCATGATAAGATGTGCGTGTAGGCAATGCTTTTTTTGTAAGGCTCCTACTGTTAAACAACAGTACCTTTGTGTTATTAAGATTCTGTTTTGCTATGTTGGCATAGTTAGAAGGATTGACATTGCTTAAAAAAAGCTTTGTAGGGGTGGACAATTTTTTAGCCCCAATTTACAAAATTTTTGGAGGTAGTTGCAGGCCATCCCTAGTAAAGCAGTTAGGTCAGTCTACCATCTTCTCCATGGCTGATATATATTGTACCCCCAGAGAATTGCACCAGAAGCTAAGCCATTTTCTGAACTCAGAAATTGTTACTTGCATGACAACATCATTCTTAATGACTATATAATGCTACTCAAGGCGAGGCTCATACTTGCCTCAGACTCATATTCTCTCTTCACATAGTCTAGGGAGGTAGGCCTTAAGTCATTTACACCCACATGCATTGTGACTATGACAGCTTGAATAAGAAATCTTACATCCTGGCTCCTCTGACTAGTTTTCTGGATTTAGTTCTGTAACAATCAATGAATGGAAAGGAATTTTTTTTACATTTGACCTGAGTCATTATCTTTTAAGATAGAAACTTTAAGGTAAAACAAAATTAAACAAAATTAAAAATAAAATAAAGTCTAATATAATATAATAAATGTTAACCTCAAGAATAATGGAAGTATACAAATGTGAAATGAAAAAAATCCAATCCAAAAATCCTATGCCATCACACACCAGCAGTAGACTCAAAGTACTTATAGTTAGATAAGAATGCATCTAAATACCTTACATAAGAAAACTTATTTCTCAATTCTTCTCACTAATTAGCTAGATTTAATTCCTTAGCAATCAATAAATTGGAACGATTATTTTTTTTCTAGCTGACACTAACCAAGAATGTTTAAGAGGCCAAAAGGAAATGTTTAGGTTAACAAAATTAAGAAAAAAATAAAATTAAACAAACTGTAATATAATAAAAGCAAAATAGTAATAACAATAATTTATTTATATATTTATTTATTTGTTTGCATTTGTTTACCAGGATGGTCCACTGGCCAAAATGAGCCCATTTTCAGTGGAGGCCCGTGGAGAAAAGTTCCACAATGAAATGTACACTAAATCAATCAATACATAAATACACATATCAATGAAATGTATTAATACATTGCCAATACATGAATACATAGGTTCATAAGTTCATAGGATGATACTAGGCAATTGGCCCGGAGGCCTTTATAAGCCTAGTCAAGAATTTCACCCATGTTCCCTCAAAGTCAGCACCTGCTTCCCCTGGGCAGCAGAGACACAGGTGGGATCCCAGGGGTATATTTTCTGTTTCCCATCCAGTCATCCAGGTTCCTCTTAAAGAGAGCTAGAGAGGTACTCTGCTTGACATGGAAATGGAGTCTATTCCACAGATAGGGGAGTCTTTGGGACACAAATCTATCCCACCAACAAGTTCTATTAATGTCACAGACCAGGTTAAGGCCTTGCATGTGGACTGCATGACTGGAGTTTGTCTTACAGATATGCAGAAACTCCATCAAGGCTGGGTCTGAAATGGCCTTGTATGCCAGACACAGGTCACCTCTGAGGAGTCTGCATGAGACTGAGTAGAGGGACAGGGCTTTTAGCCTATCTGTATAGGATAGGTGTTTGAGACCCTGGATTTTCCTGGTCAGGAACCTCTGTGGTCTCTCCAACTGCTGCATGTGCTTAGAAAGGTACATGCTGGAGGGGGCACTGTACTAGATAACGGGTCTGATAAGGGAGGAATACAGAGATGTTATGACCTCCTTGTTCCGGGATGAAATACCCTTATTTATGAGGTGGGTCATGTAGAAATCCTTCCTTACAATGGAATATACATAGATATCATGTATATATCCATATATCAATACAATACATCAAATCACTGCACATCAAAAACATCAGTTTACAATATGTACAAGAAGTAAATTGTCACAATGAGGATAACAATGCAAGAGTTGCATAAGCAGTTGAATGAGCAAGGTAATAATCAGAGACATTATTATGTTACTATCTAAAAGGTTGAAATGTTTTGCTCAAACTGGTATATGCTTAGTTAGGATAAAGCTTGGTATAATTAGTTGCATCTCTTGATAGAAGATTCTTAGAAATATTATGCATCCACACCTAAGCAGTAATCATTAGCTTACATGCATTTAAGCCAATATGAACCAGATGGAGTCATAAGCTAAAAGCTAAGAAAGGCAAAATGATAGAGGAGCTAGAATGAGATTGTACAGAGAAGTGGTTAATGTGGATTTCAGGTATTAGAAAGTTGTGGAAATGTACATTTGGCACAAGTGCAGTGCCATTGAGAGGAAAGGCGGTGTTTCAGGGATTTTTTTTAAAGAGGGCTCTGCATTACTGGTAGTCCTGAGCGATGGTAGCAGGGTGTTTCATAACTTGGAAATAGTAAAAGAGTAGAGCATCTGAACAGCAGAAACACTGGGCTTTTCTACATTTAGGAGCAGTTGACCTTTAGATTGAAGGGGTCTATTTGGATGGTACTGGGTGAGTAGAGAAGAAAGGGAAGGGCAATTTGATAGTTTGAATATAAGTTTATGTGTAGTGGTTAGCTGTAGATATGTAAGATAGTGTGGGAGTTCTAGCCAGGTTAGTAGGTGTAATGAGGCACAGTGGCAGGACGAATATTTTGCATTGGTCACAAATTTTGCAATTTTATTATACCATGAGTCAAGCTTGGATTTAAGGGAAGACTGGATGTTGGGAAGAAGACGGGCAACATATAATAGAGATGGCAGCAGAAAGGAAATGGCCAGGGATTGTTTAGTGGGATGATCGAGGAACTATTTGTGTCTATAGAGTATACCAAGTTTTTGGTGTGTTTTTTTGATGTTACTGTGAATATGGAGGTCAAAAGTTAGGTTTTCATCTATGATGACATCTAGTAGTTTTGTATTTCGGACAACCTCAATGATAGTTGGTTTTGAGAGTAAATAGAGAATCTGCCCTTGTTCAGGGAGATGTTTTTAGGGGTAAATAGCACAAGTTTAGTTTTTTGGGGGTTTAGGGCAAGATGATTATTGGTCATCCATGTTTCAGTGGTAATGAGGGCACTTTGGTTGAGTTGAATTTCTGATGTGGAGTTGGCAGTACAGATTATGGCTGAGTCATCTGCATATTGGATGATAGCGTCTTGACTAAGGGTGGTGTGGAAGTTGTTGATGAAAATAATGAACAGCAGGGGCCCTAGTAAAGATCTTTGAGGCATGCCTGTGGTCATCTTTAGGAATTGCAAGAATGATCGATTGCTGCCACTTAGTTGATTGTTGCCTATCTGTGAGGTAGTTTGAGAAACAGTTTAGGGTAGAGGGAGTGATGCCTACGTTAGACAGTTTGGTGAGAAGAAGGGGGTGAGAGATAGTATCAAAAGCATTGGAGAGGTCAAGAAAGAGAGAAGAGACCATTTTTCCAGCATCTAGGGTATGGTTGCCTTTGTCCAAGAAGGATAAAAGAGCTGTGGTAGTACTGTGCCCTGGCATAAAACCATGTTGAGTGGGAGGAAGGATTTGGTTATGTAGCAGGTGATTTAGAAGTCGTGCATGCATGCATTTTTCTAGGATCTTAGAAATGTGTGAGAGGATGCAGTAGGTCAAAAGTTGGCAATATTTGTGTTGTTTCCACCTTTGTGGAGAGGGAGAATATATGCTTTTGCCCAGATTGTGGGTATATAGGACGCCTGGAAAGATCTATAAAGAATACTGATGGGATACGCAATAGAGTTGGTTGATAGTTGAGGGAATTCAGGAGGTAGATTATCAGGGACATTAGTGCCAAGTTTGAGTTTTAAAAGTAGTTTTTTTATAGTAGCTGTAGGAGCAGGTGAGAGAAAAAAGCTGGGCATGGGGGAGCTAAATGTATTTTGGGATGATGACTTTGCAGGAGTTAAGCTGGTTTGAGGAAAGTTGGTGGTGAGATTGATGATGGCATTTATGAAATGTGAGTTAAAGAGTGAAGCTTTTTCAGTAGGCGTCTTATCTGGAGTTGGACAGGGATTGTTATTGGAGTCTGGTTTTAGTAAAGAATTTATGGAGCTCCATATAATAATAATAATAATAATAATAATAATAATAACAACAATAATAGTCATAAGATGATTATGAGTGGGTCGCTGGGGAAAAATAAGTTTAGAATGAATCTAGGCATCTATTTTGAGAACACATAATAACAGGTTATGATCAGAGACCATATCATAGTTCTTTGCAGTGCATGGAGCTTTACCTTCTCCATGTACTGTTAGTTGCAAAAGAATATGTTTTGCAAACAGTTGCTATCAGAAAGGCAGTGTAAGACATTCTGTTATGTTACAAAAAGTTAGGGGCACGTTGCTAACACAAATAGCAGGCAGAAACAATTCTGCTTCTTTTATGTTATCATTTGCTGATCATTACTGGCAGAATTAACTGCCTAGCATGATACCCAGTCTTAATAACTGAAGAAGGGGGTGCTTTTAACATTTACTAAGATTGAGCCTTGGCCTATAGAATCACTTAACTGCTTTGTCTTTTTCCAGATATTACATCATGCTCACTGCAGTCCATGCACTATAATAAAATAATGGAATTGTCCAAACAGATAATTGGTGCAGGCAGTTCTCCCCTTCACAGTTAAATTTTGTCTCATTTCTCACTGTCCTTGTACCTCAAACTGCTTATCTCTATTATCTGCTTACAGTCATCTCATCTACAATTAGGGTTACACACACTGTAATTTTAGCTACATTTTAAGATCACTAGCGCAGGTATTGAATGGTACTCTGGCTACATATTCCATACCTACAGTATTCAGCTGTGCAGCATATGTGTAAGCAAGTAATAGAACACTCAAGTACACACACAGCCTAGACATGCACAAACACACAGGCATTTATATGGGTACATGCAGTGACACTCACCCACACATGCAATTGCAAAGGCAGACAGACAGTCAGGCACACACACACACACACACACACACACACACACACACACACACACACACACACACACACACACACGCACACACGCATACATGCACACATGCACACACATGCACACACTCACACTATTATCCAATACACAGCAGCTTACCCAAGAAACTGTCTGAGAAAGGAAGATGAGTAGAGAAGAGTTGCTGTAGTCCATAGCTGTGCTTCAGTCAGCCTTCCCTATCAGTACACACGTACAAACAGACACACAGACATACCCATTTCTACACAGACACACACACACACTCTATCTCACACAAAATGGTGTATACATACACACACATGCACACACACTGCACTAATCTGCATAAATCTTGTATAGTTACCATGTCTATAAATCTGTGTACATGCAAAGACTGACAGAAAAATCCAGTGCCACAGAGAACAATTTTCCAAAATAGCAAGAACTTTGACATAGTCCAGCAGTTTTAGTCTTGTTTGTGTATTTTAAAAAAGGAATTAGAGTACTCTGACTGATAACAATGATATTAAGAGTATAGTAAGTGAGGTATTGAGCTCTGAATATAAAAATAGAAAGAATTTAAAACAGGTTTTTATGTTGTACTAATATGAATATGGAAATTAGTAGTAACCACTCTGTAGACCTCCATGCCACAATGTTTGTACGCAAAGCAACCACTGAAGTCCAAGCTGATGAATAATCCAAGCGGACTTTATTAATATCCAAACACAATAAAAATCTTTGTCAAGCATTTTTGTCCCTACACACTCAATATGAGACTTCTTCAGAACAAACAATGTATTGTAACACATCCATTATATACTAGTCCCTTTAATTAATTATTAATTAAAGTCTCCTCCCTTTAAACACATAAATACTGCCCCCTCTTTTTTTATCAAACTGTTAAAACATGAATATGTATGAAAATATAAACACACTATGTAAAAAATGTTTTAAATTACACAACTTTGTCACATTTAAATAATCATTAACAATTATGTAAATGTATGAAACAAACCCCAGCAGCAAAACGAACAAAGTAAAAATGTAAAAAATCCCTTGTGCAGAGGAAAAGTAGACAATCCAAAAAACGAAATCCACAGAGGCAGTATATCAATAAAAACAGTTGATTGATCTGTAAGCACTTTCGCAATAAAAATTGCTTCATCAGACCATTTGTCTGATGAAGCAATTTTTATTGCGAAAGCGCTTACAAATAAATCAACTGTTTTTATTGATATACTGCCTCTGTGGATTTTGTTTTTTGGATTGTCTCCTTTTCCTCTGCACAAGGGATTTTTACAATGATGTAAATGTACTAAAACTAGATATAAAATGTTTGTGAAATACAATACCTTAACTCATCACACTTGATATACGTTTACCCATTTCCTTCCATAGATACAGCATTTAAATAAGTTGAGAAAAACTAATAAAAATAAAAATATCTTCACATACTTTTTAACAAATCTTGTACAGATGTTTTTTGTTTAACCTTACAACACTAAAGCCCTCTTCTGAAGGCTAGGGAGCATTGATAGACATTCATTTATACCAGGGGAATTTGTTTCATTTAGTCTTATTTGCCATTGTAATTCTTTTAATTCTAATACTAATTTCCATCACCCCCCCTCTATGGTTTTAATCACAAAATCTAATATGCCAAACTTGAAACTAGTAAAGTCCTGACATTCTATACTGTGCCTAAATAGGGCATTATTAATGTTCACTTTTTGTATAGCATATAGATGTGCATATATTCTTTTTCATCTGTCTTTCTGTCTTGCCTACATAATAATATCCACAAAACTCACACACTGCAATGTAAACTATCCCCCTGATGTTGCAATTTCCCTTTTGCAATTTGACCTCAAATGGTATTCCCTGAAGAACCAGAAATTGCTAATTTAAAATAAAGGGACATTGCCTACAAGCTCCACAACTATTTGTTCCCATAAAAGTAGTGGTAGTTCTTGTTAAATTTGTTCAAAGAAGAACTTACAGCTACTGTCAGTTTTTTATATAAACTGTGATTCCATACTTACAAAGTTCAGAATTTCTGTATTCCCCTAAAGATAGTCCAGTTTTTGTTAATAATGTTCCTAATTGCTTTACAACTAGACCCAAAGACGATTATCATCCCCCTATTAAAGTTCGTCTTACCCTTGAACGTTTCTTCGCCTTTATTTCAACCACTTCTATCACTTAAGAGGGGCTTATATTTGGTTCCCCACCCAGACTTTCCAGCTTCACTCAAGTCCTGTACTCATTTTTTTAGGTAGTCTCTCTCTAAAAGCATTCTGGCTATGTTACAAACTTCTGACTCAAAAATATCCATATCATAACACATTCTGCAAGCCCTCACAAGTTGTCATTTGAGAATGTTCCTTTTCATGTGTCCTGGGTGGTTACTCTGAAAATCCAAATAATTATTGGAAAATATCTCTTTCCTATCCACTTTAGTGGCAAATTTCCTATTTAATTTATCTTTACTCAATGTGATATCCAAAAAGTCAATAGTTTCTTCAGAAAATTTTCCAATAAACTCAAAAAATGGTGAAATATTGTTTAGATAATCTAAAAATAATACTTTTTTCTGATTTTTCCTTCTATATATTAAGAATATCATCTAAAAAGTGGAAGTATCCCATCCATAACTTTGAAAATTCAAACTTAAAAACATACCTAGCCTACCAGGTATTAAGAATCATAAAAGCAAATATGGGTGCACAACTTTCACCGATCGCTACCCCCTTCAATTGTTTAAAATAAACAGCATCAAATGTAAAATAGTTGTTATCCAAAATTAACTCCATAGCCATCACAATGAAATGAATTAAAGGCTCATCCAATCTTGTGAGACTTCTGATGGATTCATGGAACAAAGTTAACCCCTCTTGGTTTGGGATTGATATAAAAAGGTCTATAACATGTATAGTAGAAAAACAGCATTCATCTTTAAACCAACTTGTGTTGATTTTTGACAACATGTCCAATGAATCTTTAAGTATATAATCAACAGGAGCAATAGAATTTTTAAGCACCCTGTCTATAAAAGCCCCTAATGAATAAGTGGGCCCATTTTATGCCAATACACTAACTCTAAAAGGTGGTTGGGACACTAGTTTATGAACTTCCAATATACTGAATGCTACTGGAATGACTAGGTGGGCAGATTTTGAAAACTCGTAAATTTCTTCAGAAATTACTTCCCGAAATAAAGCATCTTCCAGTAGTAATTGAATTTTTCTATGGGCTAAATAAATTTAATTCCTAGACACTTCCTGATAGCTGACTGTCCCCAGGATTCAGCAAGCTCTGCATGGTGTACAGGAATATTGCAGGAGATGCTGGAGGCAATATGACCACCAAGAGATCCAGGAACAAGCTCCAGGGATGTGCACGAATGCTCCTGCACTATTCCTGCATGGACACAGCTCCTGTATACTAAGCATTCCATTTTCAGGTGAAAACCATCTGAATGAGGTGAATTAGCAATCCAGAAAACTGGCAGCTGCCCGTGCAGGATCAGTGTAACCTGGAGAAATGTACTTTGTTGGTAACCGAGTGCATTTCTGCAAACTACAAAATGGAGCCATGACAGCTCCAAATAAAGGGTTATATAATGTGTAAAGCATGCAAATGGCCAAATATATGTTGCAAAATAAAATAAAATAACTTAATTTTTTTGGCCGACTTCGGTCGTTTAAGCATAGGGCAGCAGCGCTCAAATGGGATCGGCTGGAAAATAGAAGTAAAACCCTGAAAAAAAGCTTTTTCTGCAAAATAACAATTTTGCCATTATAGTCAATGGTAGCAAGAAGACAACAAGGCCAGTGAACAGTGGTTGCTAAGGGTGAAGGTTCAGTGTCAGACCTGTAACTCGGCATTAGCAGGCAATTCTATGCAAATGAGGGGAATGATACTGAATCACATATTTACCCTCATTGCTAGCCTGTAGCCAACCGTGTAAGTGAGGGAAAAACCATGGTGCAAGCCTAAGAGTTAGCTGACATCATAGAGGGGTGTGTCAGGAATTCTGTAAGCTTATTGGAGCTCTGTGGCTTGGGTTTGCCCTTAGCTTAGCAGAGCTAAGGAAAGGGGTGTGTCTGAAGCTGCCAAGCACACTTTACTTTGCCTAAATGAGTATGCGTGCCACTCACTGGGTTTTAAACAAAAAAAAAAGTAAACTTGGAAATAGCAGCTTTGTGCACATCTGAGCACTGTGTTTGCATGGCGCACCTTGCAGCTTAAACAGGAAGGCAATGGGAAGGCAAAACAGCAGTAGGAAGGTAATCAAGGAGAACTAGCATAGCTGGCAGGTGAAATGTATCAGAATTAGCCAATTACACAGGCAGCAGCCCAGCCCAGCACAGTACTATAAACTATGCAAACACCTTTCCCTCTGATTTTTCTCATAAACTCTACACCAACAGTGTACACAAATGAGAAAATTTTACCTGACAAAAGCAGCAAAATGATAGTGGCTGCACTTTGCTCTCATAAATCAACATGTGGAAGAGGCTGAGGGTGCTGAGGATGAAAATGTTGGTGAACAACACACAGTGAGGACAAAGAGAAGAGTGTACAGACCAAGGGAAACCTACCAGGGGCTACATGAGCTGGAGATAGTGGAGCGCTATAGGGCAGTCAAGGACCTCCTACAGCAAATTGTTGAGCTGTGTCGGCTACGCCTCACACACAGAACCAACAGTCAGGAACCCATCCCAGTTGATACCAAGGTATGTGTAGGCTTAAGATGACTAGCCACAGGTACCTTCCAAAGGCCAATTGGGGATATCATGGGGATCTCACAGCCATCAGCATCCAGGGTACTCCACCAGTTCCCGGATGCCATGTCAGCACATGTCAGTGAGGACATATATTTCCTCAACACCCATGAGGTGTTGACCAGCAATATGCGTGTCTTCCATCAAATAGCAGAATATCCGGAGGTAGTGGTTGCTATAGACTGCATGCACATGCACATCAAAGCACTATCCGGTGAGCGGGGTAGAGTCCACATAAACCACAAGGGCTTCCCCTCCATCAACTGCCAGGTCATGTGCGATGCCCAGGGCATTATAATGAATGTATGTGCTGCAGCCCTGGAAGATATCACGACTCCCACATCTGGCACATGACACAGCTGTACCAGAGATTTGCTAATGGGGTCATCCCATACGGCCACCTAGTGGGGGATGCTGGTTACGCACTGGAGCCGTGGCTGATGACACCCATCAGAAATGCACACACACTCAAACAAGAACATCATAATGAGGCACACACACAGACCAGAATCATAATAGAGCATGTGTTTGGGATGCTCAAGTCATGGTTCCTGTGCCTGGACATATCCGGTGGAGCCTTGCAGTACTCACCAGCTACCTGTACCTAAGTTGTTATCATATGTGCCATGCTACACAGTATGATCCTGTAGAAACAGCTGCAGCAGGAACAGCATGGGGCAGGGCCACACAGCCCTCCCCCCCACCATTGCCAAGGTCTGCACATGCACAGAGTGACTCGGAGGAGGAACAACCTTAGCCTGCCCCAGTAGGCAGAAGTTGGCATGCCCAGTATGCCTAGGCCTTGGCAAAGAGGCAATGCATAGCACATACACTGACACGGTAGGAACCCAGGGAATGACACCTCACTCCAACTTGCACATACAGTAAAAGGGATGACAATCATGACACTACCTGTGCTTAACCATGTATAGGGAGTGTACAATGTGCATCCGACATAGCCAGCCCTCCAGCACCGTCCTCACTACTGGCACAGCGACAAGGTAAGTCACGCTCACTATCAATTGCTGAATGGAGTAGAATATTCTACTACCTGTATCTATGGTATGGATGTGAGCATGTTAGGGAATCGGGTGGCTGAATGAGATGCCAGCAGATAGTAGACACATATATCAGCAGCATGAAATCCATGCATGTCAGTGGGGCTTACATACCCAACAACAGTTTCAGCCAGCAGGACAGGTGTAGACAAACACAAAGAAAGGCTGTGCTAAGGCCTCTGATTGATAGCTATGGAGAACAGCCCCCCTCCAAACCTACACAGACAGACTACAACAGGTAAGGCAGTGGGATGTTAGTGCTGAAGGGGAAGAAGTCTGAAAATGAAATGTAAGTCAATAAAACCTAAGAACTGTAGTACACGGATATGCCTCTACTTTGCATGATAGGTCAGAATACAGAATGAAATGGAGTACCTGAAATACCAGTACAGTCATAGCAAATTTGTACAGTTGTCAGTTGTGCCCCCCTCCACACACACACACACACACACACACAATCCTATGTAGAAATGTAGTAACATGTATGTGTCGGCATAATAACAGTGGAGCACAGATTACCTGAGCTGGCCAAAGTAGCAGGATAGATTGTAGCACGTTTACAATATGCAGGACTGTGTGTGTTAGGTTGGTGTGTGTTGTATATTGTGTGAAAGTGGTCAGCATGTAGGTAGGGTGATTTGTGTCCTGGTGGCCAATTACCAGTACTGCTGATGACAGGACCAAGTTCTCATAACTGCAGTGCCAAACACAATGCATCCCAGCAAGACACATTCCAGCAGTAAGCCATGCTAATTGTTCTGATGTAATATCTCTCACCATCTGAAAGATGGACATGGCATGAATGTGGGACCAGACATACAAACAGTACACAGGTGGAAGTACCCTAGACAGAGAGTGTATAAAATGTTACTGTCACATGGACACACCTTTGGAATTGTACATACAGGTTAGCAGCACATTAGTTGGGTTTGTAGTATGGAAGACTGATGTTGTCTGGCCAAACACAGGTAGACCACAAAAGTTACAGGTATGAAGTAGTAAGAAACTGCTGATGTCCCTGCACAAGCCAGCATAAGTGGAATGCCCACGTATATCTGTGAGTCAGCTGCAATTAGCGTCCATAGCACACACTAACCCAGCCCACCCCACCATCAGCCACAGGTACCTCACAGGTCTTATCCCTGCTGTTGGGAATGAGCACAATATGACCCCCACCTATGTATGGGAATAGCCACAGAATGCAGCATGCTGAAGAGGTGTTCCATGCAGGTGTGTCCCTAGCTGTAAGCAGCAACCTGCCAGCATCCACACCACTGGATCAATAAGGACAGAAACTATTGACATTAACACCTTGCACACCTACCCTGTCACCTCAGGGGAATATAGTGGCTTGCAGCCTGGGACTGTAGGAGTGACACAGTGCACAGGCAGATGGCTTGCATCACTACCAAATGCCCTACAGTCCTCTGTCAAAGGCCTGTGTTCCACCCATACTGACAATGTATGTTATCTCATGGACTCCCAAATATCAACATAACACAGTCCACAGAACCCAAATGCAAGGCCATGTGGACAATTCCCAGTAACATGTCCACCATGTCCTACTGCATGAACTGTAGACCAACCCCTAAATGCTGCCGGGATGAAGTGATAACTATATGGATACTTATCAGATAATGTTTGCATAATGTTCAGAAGAGGATGGAATAACAGGGGGGGGGGGGTAGAAGCATGGATGCCATGGAGTGTATGAAGTCTGAAACTCAGCTGTGTTAACATACTATCTCTGCCTGCAAACACAGGAATGGGTGGCTACAAACCTGCTTGTAAACCATAGTGTGAAGGGGTAATGACCAGAAATATGGGCCCTGCCTCTGGGTAACCTGTGTGAATCTGTACAGCTGTGAGGTATGGCCAAAACAGGATATGGCCATACTGTCATGTCGCTGGATGTACAAGCATAGGATCCTCAGCCACCACTGTACCAAGATGCTGAACCATTTACACAGGCCAACCAGCAAGTGTCTGCAGCTCCCCCTCCAGAATGGCATGATTGTGCAAGAATATGTAGGCTGCAGACCACAATACTGGACACAGCTTCATTCACCCTGTGTTCCCCAGGAAATTAAAGCAAGCAAATATATATACCTGACAGTAGTTGATGACATAAAACATCACAGTGTAAAACAGTACATATGTCTGAATATCTCTGCTATCACCAAAACCATGTAGCAGAAGCAGAACAGACACAATTACTTACAGTAACCCACTATCCTTTGCCCATTGTGACCCCATATTGTCAACCGATCTACAGATATCCTGCAGAAACAGGTTGCTAGCTGTAGGTGTAGAACACAAAAGCCTGCACTGGAGTACAACCTATCTAGAATGGATTCACACATTCAATACAGAAGGTCATACTGGGCATGCTCCCACACTTAATGAAACCCATGTCTCACAACAAAATAATCAAAGGTCATACTGGGCATGGTCCCACACTTACATAAATGAAGCCCATGTCTGGCAAAAACAGTGGACTATACATATCTGACAGTTGCAGATGTTTGTGCACACACTCCACATTGAACACCAGTCATGATTTGCACACACATCAGACAGGAATACACAGATATATCCAAGGACAACACACTATAATAGGCCAAACTTACACATACATAGATGTGTGGAAGAGAGTGACAGACAGTGACAATGAGCCTCCCATCATGAGGCCTGTCCCACCCAGCACACATCCAATTGGCTAAAACCACATGATGTACAAATGTCAATTACTGTAGACATTTGCTTCTGGTATCCCTCAGCAGTATAGTGTCTGTTGTTCTTGTGATAACAGTGTAGCATCACTGTACAAGTAATTATTCATCCAGTAGTTGTATACATGTTCCTGTTAAATGTAAACTAGTATGTGACTGAGTGTTGTGTGCGTGCTTCCAGGTGAATGGTTTATGGCCCATTCACAAACACTGTACTCCCCATTGCCCTACTTTGGCAAGCCTGCTGATGTCATTTACCTTGAAATACACTTTTGGGGAAAACTAGCCTTATGAGCTCTGTGGCTTGTGCTATAACTACGTCATGCTATGGTATACTGTACTAGTGAGGTAGGAATTGAGTTCTACCCCAGACATGACTCCTGTGAGAGTGTGTGTGTGTGTGTGTGTGTGTGTGTGTGTGTGTGTGTGTGTGTGTGTGTGTGTGTGTGTGTGTGTGTGTGTGTGTGTGTGTGTGTGTGTGTGTGTCTAGGGATCAATGCTTTTTTAGCCATTCACAGTCACTACACTCCCCATTGCCCCACTATGGCAAGCCTGCTGATGTCATTCACCTTGAAATACACCTTTGGTAAAGGAGTAGCCTTGTAAGCTGCGTGGTGCATGCTATAACTGCATAATACTGGACTGTGATGTACTTGTTAAATAGGAGTTCTAATCCCAGACATGGCAACTGTGTGTGTTTAGTTGTGTGTGTGTGTGCAGGGATCAATGCTTTTGTGGCCATTCACAGTCACTAGGCACTCCTAAAAATGGAGAAAATTGATATCTGTGCAGTAACAGAGACCTGGTTCAAGGCTCCTAAGAGCATCCCTGCAATAGCATGCTACAACTATTACCACACTTTTCGGCCACCAAACCAGGACCAAAACACTAAAGGTGAAGTAGTATCCATATTCACCAAGGATACTCACACAACCAGGCTAGTTGCCTCACACAATGCGTCTGAAATTCTCCAGGTGCAACTAACACTAGGTAAGACTGCAATCCAAATAGTAGCTTGCTAAAGATACCCAACCATGCCCCAACATTCTAAATACATTTTTCTAAACATACTGGAAAATATTAAGATACAACCAAACACCCTAATATTGGGTGATTTCAACTACTCTGCCATTAACTGGGAAAACGACTTGTGTACCAACACTTTTGACAACAGTTCTTGGAATTCATAAATTCCAGTGCCATGGATCAACTAATCCATAGTCCCACCAGGGGTTCCAATATCCTAGACCTGGTCATTACCAACATGGGGAAATCAATGCACCACACCTCTGGTTATCCCCTCGTAGGTCAGGTCTGACCATAAGCTAATCACCCTTGAAACCACATCCCTCTCCACCCCCCAGTAAGGAAACCTCTGTAAGTAAGTTCTTCAAAGCCAACTTCATGCTACTCAAGTCAGAAGTGACAAACTTCAAGACACCCATGCAGATGGGAACTGAAAGTTTGACTGCTGAATCCTACACTAAGGCACTGCACGAGCACATCCACTCATGCATGAATCATGCTGTCCCAAATAGAACCAAGATGCTCTCCTCCAAAAAAATGAAGCCAATCTGGTGGTCCCCTGCCATAACAAAACTTTACAACAAAAGGAAGAAACTGTTGCAGAAAAGAGGAAAATCCCAAGATGCAAATAATTTCCTTACCAGTCTCAGTAAGAAGCTGAGATACCTCATAAAATCCTCCAAAGCTAGTTACGAAAATAATACAGCCAAAGATTCCAAAGCAAACACAAGCCATTTTATAGCCATGTCAGGAATCTAAATGGCAATGCTCAGATCTGCTCTGAGCTACAACAAAATGACATTATATATACTGATCCCAAGGATATTGCCAATATCCTGGCAGACTGATTCAGTGCCAACTTTACCCCCTCTCACCCCCTAAAGAACCCATCTCAATACTGAAAGATTGCCAAATTCCAGTAATAATGGCCACACAGGTAAAAACCACACTCTCCAAAGCTATGAATACAGCATCCATGGGACCAGACAACATCCCGGGCTGTGTACTACATGGACTACAAAATGAACTGGCACCTCACCTAAGTGCCATGTCTAATCATAACCTCACCTCACGCGTTGTGCCTGCTGAGTGGTAAACAGCTACAGTTATCAAACTCCACAAGGGGTGATCCACCTCAGATCCTGCAAACTACCACCTCATCAGTCTGACGAGCCTGATTTGTAAGGCCATGGGACGTATTATCATGGAACTTATAAACAAAGACATTGGTAACCTTCAAATGCTGGACCACACCCAGTTTGGGTTTATAAAGGTCCGATCTTGTCTCCTGAACCTGATTGACATATTCAAATCAGTCTCCAGAGTTGTGGACAAGGATAGGGCGGTCCACACATCCTAGCCAGACCTCGCCAAGGCTTTCAACACCATCCCCTAGACTCAAATCATAGATAAATGTACTAAGCTGGGCATTGGTCCATACATCACTCAATGGGTTGCCAACTGGCTTACTTATAGAACCCACACTGTAAAAGTAGCCAGCTCCAAATCCAGCTCCAGACAAGTGACAAATGGAGTACCTCAGGGTTCAGTCCTGGGGCAGCTCATGTTTGGCATCTACTTCTCTGCAGTACAGGCCAACACTAAGGGGCTATGGCTAACAAATTGTGCAGATAACTGCAAACTGAAAATGATTATTGAATCCCCAAATGACGTGGATATTCTACAAAAGGGCCTTACAGAAACAGATGATTAGTGCAAGAGCCATGGGCTCAAGATCAATGCCAATTAATGTATAGTTATCCCCTTTGGAAAGAAACATGTACCTGTGAATTACCACATAGGTGGCAGTACACTAAACACCGAAAGTATGATAAGAGACTTAGGGACACAGGTGGAGAGTAGTCTCACCTTTGATAACCACACCGCCACAACAGTTGGGAAATCCTTCTATGTGGCACACCTCATCACTAAGGGCTTTTCATAGAGAAAAAGGAGGTCATTGCCCCACTGTACTCATCCCTCAGTAGACCCATTATAGAATACAATGCCCTGTTTGGTATGTACCTCTCAAGACATCTGCAACAGCTCAAAAGACCCCAGAAATACCTCACTAAAAGACTCACAGGCCTAAAGCAGATGCCCTATGCTGACCGTCTAAAATTAATCCAGGTAGACTCTGTTGCATATTGTCAACTCAGAAGTGATCTCTGCTTAACATACAAGGCCATGTCAAACCCAGAGCTGTTGGACATGCTACACTTAAAGGAATCCCAATGCCTCAGAGCCACACACTCCAGAGATCTAAACTTTGTAATCACAGTGAACAAAACATGCTGGAGGGATGGGTTCCTGACCCAGAAACTCCCCAGACTCTGGAATAGACTGCCCATACATGTCAGGCAGAACACCTCTTTGGCCATCTTCAAAAGGAACCTTGACGATTGGATGGGAGATAGGAAATTCACCTCGGGGATCACGTCAGTTGCCCTGCTAGACAAGGGTCCAGGGAAGTAAATATTGTGGGAAGAAATAGTCAGGAAATAGTTATGGCTAGGCTTGTATAGGCCCTAGGGCTGATAGCCTAGTACCAACCTATGAACCTATGAAGCTATGAACTACACTTTCCATTGCCCTACTTTGGCCAGCTTGCTGATGTCATTCCCCTTGAAATACACCTTTGGTGAAGGAGTAGCCCTCTAAGCTCTATGGCATGTGCTATAACTGTGTAATGCTGTATTGTGATGTACTAGTTACGTAGGAGTTCTAATCCTAGAAATGACAACTGCAAAACTGTCTGTGTGTGTGTGTGTGTGTGTGTGTGTGTGTGTGTGTGTGTGTGTGTGTGTGTCTCTGTGTGTCTGTGTGTTTGTCTGTCTGTTTAGGGATCAATGGTTTTGAGGCCATTCACAGTCAAATCACTTTCCATTGCCCTACATTGGCAAGCCTGCTGATGTCATTCACTTTGAGGCAGAAGTAGCCCTGAAAGCTCTGTGGTGCATGCTAGAACTGCATAATTATGTAGTATGATGTACTAGTAGGTAAGAGCTCTAATCGCAGACATAGGAACTGTGACACTCTGTGTGTGTGTATATTTGTTTGTCTGTATAGGGATCAATGCTTTTGAGGTCATTCACTTTGAAATATACCTTTGGAAAAATAGTAGCCTTGTAAGCTCCATGGCATGTGCTGTAACTGTATTATCTAGTAGTAGATACGAGTTCTAATCCTATGCGTAGCAACTGTGAAACTCTGTGCGTGTTTGTTTTTGTGTGTATTTGTCTGTGTAGGGATCAGTGCTTTTGAGGCCATTCACAGTCAAATCACTTACCATTGCCCTATGTTGGCAAGCCTGCTGATGTCATTCACTTTAAAATAGACCTTCAGGGAAGGACTAGCCATGTAAGCTCTGTGGTGCATGCTATAACTGCATAATGCTGTAGTGTGATGTGCTAGTATGTAGGTATTCTAATCACAGACATGGCAACTGTGAAACTCTGTGTGTGTGTGTGTGTGTGTGTGTGTGTGTGTGTGTGTGTGTGTGTGTGTGTGTGTATGTGTGTGTGTGTGTGTGTGTGTGTGTGTGTGTGTGTGTGTGTGTGTGTGTGTGTGTGTGTGTGTGTTTCTTTGTGTAGGGATCAATGCTTTTGAGGCCAATCACAGTCAAATCACTTTCCATTGCCCTAATTTGGCAAGCCTGCTGATGTCATTCACTTTGAAATACACATTTGGGAAATTAATAGCCCTGTAAGCTCTGTGGCATGTGCTATAGCTGCATAATGCTATAGTGTGCTGTACTAGTTAGGTGGGAGTTCTAATTCCAGACATGGAAACTGTGTGTGTGTGTCATCAGTATCCTGTGTGGAGGTAGCTGTGATTGTGTAATAACAGGACTCATTGTGGAGTGGGTTTTGCAAATTTATTATATGGAGGACCTATTATATGTCACAATGTCCACCTTACAAGGACAACAGATGTCAAACAGCAGAGAGGCTGGTGTGGACAATCCATACCCCTACATGTGGCATTATGGATTGGGGAACAATATAGACAAACTTTGTATTACCCAGAGAACACTCTCCACCTATGTCTCACACACAAACACACTTGGTTTGGCAACAACCACTATGTTGGTAGTTCCCTGCATATTGCCCACAAATAGTAACCATGGTGTGATTGCAGTGACCTACAGAGGACATGGCACCCTGTTCCATCCCTACAATAGACAAATCATTCCATACAGTGGTCCTTTGCTATGTTTCCCACTGGACTCCTGCATCAACTGTAGAGTCAGAAAATGTAACCCACAAAGGAAATACCATGCCTTATACACATGCCCTGTATGGACAGATGCCTCTAACATCAGTGAATACCTGTATCATCCTGTCAGTGTAAGTGCAGGATCATTGTGAGTTCCATTGCCAGTCCTCACCACATAAGGTCAGGAATGTCACATCAGATGATAACAATCTGTCCACACAACATACCCCAGATACCCCAGGTACACGTCCACATGTCCCAGAACATGCATGTGGGACATGTGCACATCCCAGACACCGTCCATGTTATGGAATATAGAACACATACATGGCAAGCATTGCTCAACACTGGCCAACCGCAATAGTAACCCAGATAAGTGGATGGTGAATACAATACCCACCTGTGTGGGCCAATCCAGAGACTACAACCCTCAGCCACAATGCAGACAATTGTCATGTGGCCTGATGCCAAGGTATACCCTTTGCCTAGCCTTGTACATCCTTCTGGCATAGTCAACCACTACAAACCTGTGAAGCAATGAACCCATGCATGTCAGTACTGGCATACCTATGTCTGTGTGTGGGTGGCGATTAATGATTTGGAAGCCATTCACACTCACTACACCTCCCATTGCCCTAATGAAGCATGGCTTCTGATGTCAGTCACCTTGACATATCATTTGCCCATATATCAGCCTGATAACCTCTGTGGTGCATGTGATACCTGAGTAATACTGTAGTGTAGCAAACTAGTTAATTAGGAATTCTAATCCTGACCCTGCCAACTGTGATAATGTATGTAAGTCCCTAAGACAGTGTGGCTTTGTTGTCCTTGACACCTGTTTTTGTGGACAGGCACATGTACTACACCTACCTTATCCCGCCTTTATCACTGTTGCTGATGTCACTGACCTTCAAATATACCGTTGGATAGCTCTCAAACATGTAAGCTCTGTGGTGCATGCAATAACTGCATAGAAATGTAGTAACAATACACAGTCAGGCAGGGGTTTGAAACCCCATACTGGTAAGTGTGTGACAAAAACATGCTTAGCTTTTACTCTCCTACCCCCTTCCTTTCTAACTTTGTCTTTGTCTGTCTCTCTCGCTCCCTCTCTGGTGGATGTGGAGAAGTACACCTGCTTTGCTTAGGCTGCAACTTGTGTTTTGTAAGTGATGCTCATGATCAGCTGATGGCCTGTGCACGAATTGCAGTCCCCCACTAGCTGAATGCATGTGCAAAAGCTGTGGTAACATTCCCATAGCCAATTGCATGGAAACACACTCCTATAACTAGGAACATCATGTGGGTGTTGGCCTTTTTCAGTCACTGTGAGCAGGACTTCATGTAGGTGTTTGGCAAACAGAATCTCAGAGGGTAGTGGGGTATACCTCTTACAACATACACTGTGTAGACAGGCCAACAAACAGGAGGGGGATGTTCCAGACATTAGTACACAATGTAAGTCTTGCTCTTCTTCATTAGAAGTAATGTTGGTTTAACAGGGTTTGTGTGGATATGGCTGGCCTACATGATTTAATACCTGCCATGACAGTGTTATGTGGTTGAGGAAACTCCCACCTGTAGGGCTATCTGCAGACTGGCCAGTGTTTGGAGTCTTACGTGTGTTGTGTTACTCACAAATGACCTATTTTAAAAATGCAGTAGCATAGTCTGAGGATTGAAGTCAGTACATGGTGACAGCCATAAGAGTTACTGACTTCATATCCCCCAGAAGACATATGTCACAACAAACCCTGTTACACCAGTAAATGTATGAGGTTATCATAGCAACATGCCAATATTGGCCCTGTGTTTGTGCCTCCAGCCACAACTCCATCAACCTTTGTACATATGTCATGCAGTAAGAGGTGCATATGTTCAGTACACCATTATTTATTGACATCATACTTGATAACAAGCCAGTGAGATATCAGACTGCAAGACATGTTATGTATCCTTGGGGTTATATTTGAGGACAAAACCTTGACATTCTCTTTTAGTGTGTACATTAGTAAGGTCTGTGTACTTATGGTGATTGTCGACAGAGTGTGTATTTTGAATATGTACCTTGGCCTGTGTACTGACTGTGGTAGATATTATTGTTCTTGGTCCTGTTCTAGCTGATGTTGCATGCTGCTCCAGTGTATGGTACCCTATTGGCTTACATGTTTGTAGGGCCAAACACACACATGTCCCATACCACAGTCAGACATTGGAATACACTGTGTATTGGCCCAGTATATGTAGGGTTAGTGTGTGAGTGGCACATATGAGGATGGTATTGTTCAGACAGTCCATATACTGTAATATTAAGCATGCTTACCATATGTGGCTGTGGCTGTGTTCACATTGGTTGTGGGTATGCACTTCCACACAGGTGTCGGTTACTCTGTGCTGTTACATGCCTATAGAGTCTGCTATATTTGCAGGTACATGTGTATTCCCCTATAAGAAATGTAGGCCAGTGTTGTGGCAGTCTGCCTGTAGCTTGCACAGTACTTTGTGACATGCCTAGAAGCTCAGTGTACTAACCCAGTGTGATGTTATGTTCAGATATTTGTCAGATGTACTGCTGACAGGCAACCATAACTGTTGTGTATTTCTGACAAAGCTGTGGGATGCTATACAGATGTATATCACTAACTAGTGGGTAGTATGTGGGCTTGTGACCTCTGCTCCCCTGGTTATTATGAGTCAGGACAGACAGGATTGTGTGAATGCATAAACTGTGCGAGCATATGTATTGCAGCATTTATGTGATATACCCAATTACATGTCTGTTAACATCCACATTGTCAGGCTTGGTCCACACATCTTGTAATAAGGGGTTCTGTGTATACCTCTCGACTGACCAGAGTGTGTCAGACTGTCCACATTTATTGGTCATATCTCTGCTGTATTCCACAGGACCATTACTGTGATATATGCGGTACTGTACTATGATGATCTTCGGATGTCTGTCAGTAACTGATGGTGTACATGTCAATATAACATGTGACCTCCCACACACAACATTTCTGTTAAGACAACCCTTATTACAGTAGCAACAGCCTACATTTATACCTGCAATACTTTAATGACATCCCCTTGCACTAAGAGGTTGCGACTATTGGTGCTGAGGTATAACTCCTCTCCATGTTCTGGACATAGATATATATATATATATATATATATATATATATATATATATATATATATATATATATATATATATATATATATATTTATATATACAACCAACTTTACTTTACTTAATTGTACACCTCCTCCCTTTACCTACTCTTTCCTCTTTCTCACTCTCCTCCCTTCTCCCCCCTTTTAGTTTTTACTCTTTATACTCCTCAGAATATACCCAAACTCCTTAACTACATATCTTAATGGCCCTAACACACAAATCTATACTCACAAACCTACTACTCTTAACTTCAACTCTTACTTCTCTCACAATACCATACACATTAACTTTGTTTGAATACTTCTCTCTTCCTGAACACCACCATCCCTACCAGCAAACACTACCAATTTCTCCCATAAACAGCCTCAACCACAATAACATAACCTCCTCTTCTATCTATATATTACCTAAATACCATAGAGCTACCCATGATACTTACTTCCTTATAAAGAAATGCCCCAAAAAATCTACAAAATCCTTAAGTTTATACAATATCCTCACCAATACCCCCTATTAGATGGTGGTATTCATCCTAACCCAGGCCCCAGTACTGCCATTTCCAATAACCTACACAACCTAACATCTCTTCCGATCACTACTTTAAATAGATCCTCTAACTCCCTCCTAATAGCTCACCTTAACATCCATAGCATTAACAATAAACTTACCCACTTACATGCACTCTTAGATGTGCACTCATTTGGTATTCTCTGTATTACAGAGACATGCCTAAAGTCCTCAACTTTGGACCAGGAGATCACCCCTCCTGGATATAATATCTTGAGACTTGACTGTAAAACCAAAAAGGGTGGAGTTGTATCCATTCTATATAAATCTGAACTCCAAGTTTCACCCTTCAATGTGCTCCTACCATCAGATACCAATTCAGAAACTCTTAGTGCCAAACTTCAAATCAACAACTCCAAATCCATCTATCTAATTTGCGCATATCTCCCTCCAGGAAATAATATCAACACTCTTGAAAACTTACTTAGTTACCTCTCTACCCACCTACCTCAGGAAACCATTGTATTAGGTAATTTTAATATAGACTGGGCTACCTGCAGTTCCCTTAATCCTCCCAATCATATAAATCTTTACGGATTCTCACAAATGATAACCACTCTTACTAAAATCCATAAGCCAAGCAGCAAGGAAACAACTCTAGACTGGATACTTATAAACAGCCACCATGATACTTATAAACCAGGAACCCTTCCTGACAATATTAGTGACCACATGCTAACCTATATTATTAAACAAAGAATCCATAGCCCAACTGCTAATAATTTTAAAACCTCACGTTCCAAAACATTTTTTAACCAAGAGAGCTTCCAAAATGAACTGAAAGCATGTGACTGGTCACCTATGTCTCATCTTCCACTTGATGATGCAGTGACCTACTTTAACACTAGATTCCTTCAGATCCTAGATTCCCATGCTCCCTATCGTTCTTCCCAAATAAGGAACATAATTGCCCCCTGGCTCACTAAAGAAACTAGGCAAAAGATCCTCCTCAGAAATAACATTTGGGCCAAATGGAGAGTCTCTAAATGTCCATCAGATCACCTTTACTATAAACAGATAAGAAATGCAACCAAGAAAGATATTCTCAGAGACAAAAGACTATTACCTTCACCTCCAACAAACTCATCAGCAAAAACACAAAAATTCTGGTCTGGCATAAACAAACTTCTTCAGCCAGGGCACTCTAAATTTCCTGCCCCAACAGGTTTCAACCAAAATAACTCTAACCAAATTCCTGATGCCTTTAAAAACTTTACTGAAGCCATTCGAACCCTAGCCAATACCTTACTACCTATTACCACACCCCCATTAAATACCACAAAGACTCCATATCCTATCTTTCCAATATAACTGGTACCTATTTCACTCATTTGCAAATTCCTTCAAAAACTAAAACCATGCACCCCTTCTGCTGACAGTCTTCCAGCTGAATACCTGCAAATAGC
>NC_056736.1:161917405-161977405 GCF_019279795.1 Protopterus annectens
CTCTATCCATGAGCCAGTTGGCAACCCATCTCGTGATGTAGGGGTTTATGTTCAAGCAGGTGAGCTTGTCTATAATACTAGAATGGGAAATGGTGTTGAAAGCCTTTGCGAGGTCTAGGTAGGCTGTGTGGACCTCCTTTCCCTCGTCTAATGCCTTGCTAACCATCTCAAATAAGTCCACCAGATTTAGGAGGCATGATCTGCCCTTAACAAAACCAAACTGTGTAGGGTCCAAGGTTTAGAGGTTCCCAATGTCTCTGTTAATGAGTTCCATGATGATGGGTTCCATAGCCTTGCAGACCAGGCTAGTCAGGCTTATAGGGCGATAGTTCCCAGGGTCCATTGTGGCTCCACTTTTGTGGAGCAGGATAACTGTTGCTGTGCACCACTCTATGGGCACATAGCCTGTACAGAGGTTAAGTTTGAACAGTGTGTTTAGGTGAGGTGTTAGTTAATTTTGGGGCTCTTGTAAGACACAGCCTGGGACACCGTCTGGTCCCATTGAAGCTGTGTTTTTGGCTTGGGATAGGGCTGTTTTAACCTGTGCATCGGTGATTGATGGAGCCCTACATTCTTCTGGTATACTTATGGGCCCTTTAGGGGGTGAGAGGGGGGTGACGTTTGCACTAAACCAGTCCACCAGAATGTTTTCAATATCAGTCGGTTCAGTGTATTTTGTGCTATTCTGCACTAACTCAGTGCAGATCTGAGAGTTCCACTTAGGTTCTTGACATAGCTAAAGAACGCTTTGTGGTTAATTTTGGAGTCATTGGCAATTTTTCTTTCAAAACTAGCCTTGGATGATTTAATGAGGGACCATAGTTTCTTGCTGATACTGATCAGGGATGTCTTTCCTTCTTGGGAATTTACTCTTTTCTGTACTAGTTTCCTCCTTCTGTTGTATAGCTTGTTTATGGCAGGGGTCCACCAGACTGGTTTCCTTTTCTTGGAGGAGTGAGTCTTGGTTTTACTTGGGATAGCACGATCCATGCATTCCTGCAGATGCTTATAGAGTGCCTTTGTAAAGGTTTCAGCAGCTTAGACAGCATTGTCCTTTAGCATGGGGGCTGTGAACCTTTCCACCTCAGTCTTAAGTAACGTGAAGTTTGCTTTTGAAAAGTTTTTCATGGTGGTTTGCTTGATTGGGGGTGGGGACAGAATGTAGATATACAGAGTGATTACTCTATGGTCTGAGCTAACCAGCGAGGGGTTGACCTCCGGTGTGGAACACCGGTCGCCCATGTTGGTGATGACCAGGTCTAATATGTTGTTCCCTCTGGTGAGGATGTTGATCAGTTGATCCAGGGTGTTTGAGTTTATAAATTCTAGGAAGCGTTGGGCAAGAGAGTTAGTACTTGAGTAGTTCTCCCAGTTTATGTTTGGGTAATTGAAATCATCCAGTATTAAGGTGAGGACCTTCATATTTCCCAGTGTCTCCAGAAATGCGGAATGGGGGTCCTGGGCCATGGTGGGTGATCTGTAGCAGGCTACAATTTGGATTGCAATTTTGCCCATTGATAGTTGCACATGGATGACCTCTGACACATTGTGCTGCATCACTAACCTGGAGGTGTGGGTATCCTTGATGAATATGGATACACCCCCGCCTTTTGCGTTTCGGTCCTGGTTCTGTGGCCAAAAGGTATGGTATGAGTTATATCCTAGTAGTGCTGGGGTGCTCTCAGGAGCCTTAAACCAGGTTTCTGTTACTGCACAGATGTCAATGTTCTCCATACTGAGGAGTGCCTCGAGTGCATGCATTTTGAGGTTTAGACTTCTGGCGTTGAGTAGCATTACCCTCAGTTTTTGGTTACTTGTGCTATTTATTGTGGTGGGTTTGTCTTTTGAGCCTTGCCTAAAAAAGGCACTATGGGGGCGGCAAGAGCTTTGGCCATTATTCGAAAGCCTAAGGGTGACAGGTACAAGCCATCTCTTGCAAAGCAACGTGGCTTGTCGAGGCATGTCATCCCAGGTGGACAGATATTGGATTCCCTTTGAATGACACCAGAAACTTAGCCAATTGTTGAAATTGATCATTTTTTTCTTTATACTGTGGCATCATTCTTGGTGAGGGCAGGATGCTACTCAGGGTCAGGGACATACCAGCCTGGGCTACATGATTAGAGAGCTCTTCCATGTCTCTTTTCATGTAGTCCAGGGAAGTACATCTCAGGTCATTTACACCAACATGGACAATGACAGAGTTGTATTTGTACTTGTTCTGGAGTGACCTGAGTGCTTGTGTTATGTGGTGGATCCTGGCACCTGACAGGCCATTAACTGTAACCTTCTCCTTGTCCAGCCTAGTTAGTGGGACATCAGTATGCCTGACTATAGAGTCACCTATTACTAGTGTGTTGGGTATGTTATTTTGCGTTAAGGGCTGTAATTGCGTGGCACACTGATTATGTGAAGTGTGTGTTTCATGGTTGGTGATGGAGTGTGGAGGTTGCTTGGATGTCTTGTTTGGTGGTCTCTGTTGCTTTTGCAGATTTTTATTTAGAGCCTCCGAGTATGTTTTCATGTATTCATGTGTGTTATTTGCCGGTGTTGGTTTATTAGGTCTATGTGAGACTGGTGGTGTGTTGCAAGTATTACCCTTCTCCTCTTGACTGTCAGTTCCAGTCTTGGGTTGAGAGAGCTTTGCCTCCAGTTTGGCTGTATAATTGCATTTCTCACATATATTAGTGCTTGGTGGTAGGAGGAGAGGGTTGTCTGTGTACATGGCTACATCCATTTGTGTTTCTAACTTCATGTTCCAGACTAAGGGTATGTTGCAAACAATCCTGTAACACCAGCAACTCTCTCAGTGTATAACAACAATATTGCAAATATGTACCTGTGTTCCAGCCTCTGTCCTCCACCTATACCAGGCTTTGTCCATATGTCATGCAGTAAGAGGTTGTTAAGTAGTGGCCTATGATTATGTCATGCTGCCATTCCTGCAGTCATTCCAGTGATGTTGTGGTCCCCACACATATTGTGGGGTAGGATGCATATAAATGTGAGCTACAGCTGGACAAAATGTGTGTGCCCTTGTGCAGTTCAGAGGTCAGTGTATATATCACTGTTATATGCCCCTGTAAGTCAGTATATGGGGGAGGGGTATGCACCCTATGTAGCCTAGGCTGTTACAACATGTGTGGGCTATCAGTAGTATGACACCTTAAGGTATATGGCTGCACATTTTCATACATTTCACTTTGAGAACATTGGTGGCCTAGTGCTTACTGTCATACAGACTGTTCTGTTTGTCAGTTTGATAATGATGTTTTAAGTTAAAAATTATGTAACAGATAAATCTTCATTGTGACAACTTAATTCCTTCCCCCCTAGGGTTGAGTACACAGTGTCTGGATTTGAGACCTGCAAAGGCTGTTTATTTTGTTGCTGGGCAGAACAAGGGCCATTGGACACAGAGTAATTAAGGCACTGTTAAGCAGTTGCAAGCAGGTTTGCGCAGGTTTCCGTGACTGTAAGCAATGCTAACTTCTGGTTAAATATTTTTACACTCAGCCTCTAAATTCCTTATCCTGTGTAGGCATTGCTTACCCCAGTGCAAACAGGATTAAACCCCCTTACTGATGCTTAAAAGTGCTTATTCCTGCTTACGCCCATGCTAATTTCTTTAAAAGAAAAGAAAAAGGGTTGATAGGAAAGTGGTGAAAAAGGGGCACAAAGAGAGAAAGACAGTAGGGAAAATAGCTGGGGATGTGCAGGATGGGTGTCCATAGCTGCCCATTTCTTCTATAGCAAGACCTGTGCATATACAGTGAATTGGAGGTAGATTCAGACATTCATACCCCTGAGAGAGTGGTGAGGACAACAATAATATGTTGTGAAGCCAATTAGACCAGATTAGATGTGTCCAGTGGACACATGTGCAAAATGGACAGCTATTCATGAGGGTGAGATTTATTTTTTTTGGGAACAGATTGCCTTTTTTTTTAAGGCGAGAGTGGGATGTTGGGGATGGATATTAGGTATATTTGGGGAGGTAGGTTGGGTAGGATGACAGAAAAGAAAGACCAGACAGCATGCAGGGGCAGTATATGACACATGTGGGGGGTAAACGCCTTAGATGGGGAGAGGTGTTTGGAAGTCAGAAGCCCATGAGCCCCAAAATGGAAACAGAGGGACTGAGGTCCCCCACCTATGGGCAGTCACCACTGCACCTTCATGGCCTCAAAGGTGGCTGTGCTGGGGGCTGGTTAGGAGGGGCAGACTGACCCTCTAGATGTGCCACACAGCCCTGAAGCTGGTGTAGCTGATCTCTGAACTCCCTGTGGAGCTCGTTATGCACCAGACCCCTGACCTGATGATGGGTGAAAGTATCCTGTCTGTGCCCCCTCCCAGAGGGTGGTGAGCCCCATCCCCTGAGGTGGTTCCACCCAAAGGTGGTGCAGGACCCGCAGATGAGGAGGTCCCGGAGTGGGCCCCAGATGTGCTGGTGCCTGGTACCACGGCCAAATGAGGTAGGACAGGTGGGTCTGCTGGGACCAGCCTCTTCCAAATATGCTATGGTATTTCAATTTTAAAACATATGTGGGTTAGTAATAGTCAACACATTCCAGGATTAGGTATAACAGCATGCATAGATTCCCATTAACCCAAAACACCAGATATGGAACAGTTGCACAGCAAACAGAACACATGCATATGTGGAAACACAGTGGCCATTACAACGGCATGCAGGTACATTGATGGCAGCATTTTTCAGCATGGCACATGCATAGAAACAAATTTCAATATTTATCAAACAATAGGACATATGTCCTAACAGTAGATTTAATTGTACATATAACCATTGAGTTGTGTATTTAGATTACTGTTGCAGATATGGTCGGGGGGGGGGGGATGTCAATTAACAACGTGTATATCCCTGTAGTTCTCAGTACTTTCTTAGTCAGTGTTGTAGACTGTACCTTACAGGTATTATTACACTACCCTGTGGCCTTAGTTTGGATAGTGGTATTGTTGTAGACAACTATATGCAGGAATTGTGCTTAACCTGCAGTATACACCTCTTACCTGATATACCTGTGGAGGTATTATTTGTTAACACTACCTGACTGTTTCTACGTATATTCCCAGATTCCAGGTTGATGTTATGCCCATACCTTTCAATCTCTTATTGCACACACTCTGGGTAAGTCTTGACAACATGCAGGTGAAACTGGGACATATTTTGTCTATTGCCCTCATAAACCTTTGGTGAGTTGCTACGACAGGTTTGTTTTCATATACATTTTCTGAATATTTACAGGTCTGACAGTCAGTTATGTCATTAAATGCTGCCTAAATGTCAGAGATCATCACACTGATTTGCCAGGGGGACAGGGTAACAGGCAGCAGATATGGGCCAATTATCTGGACATTCTAGACAAAACTGTACAGTTGAGGGGTATGATTCTGCATGCAGCTTACTACCACTCGCAGGATTCGAACCATGGCTGTGTCTGCTAAAAATAAAACAGTATACATCACAGTTGCTTGTGCTATATAGATATTGCTGTGTATCTCTTCTCTGATTTCTGTCTATAAGTCTCCCGTGGTTTTACAATCTGACCTTATAATTACAACAGTCTTATACAGGGTTTCCTGGAAAGTTTTATTATGTAGAACCGTGTGGATGACAGTGATGAGTAATAGAGAAACTGCAACACTAACAATGCCATACAATACCAGACAAAACAGTACCAGTCCAGGATTTCAATCTTTTATTTCTAGGCACGTTTTCGTATCTGACAGACCTGTGGATGGAATGTTTGTTAACACTACCTGAATGCTGCCACACATATTACCAGATTCCACATTATTATTATGCACATACGTCTCACTCTTTTACTGCACACACTCATGTCATAGCTTCACAACATGAAGGTGGAGATGGGACATACTTTGCATATTACTCTCATAACATTTTGGTGAGTTGCTAGAATGACAGGTTTGTTCTTAAAGATATATTTCTGACAGTTATTATGTCTGACAATCAGTTGTATGCCATTATTTGCTGCCTAAACTTCTCAGATCATCCCACTGATTTGCCAGGGGGACAGACAGGGAAATTAAGCCTATTATCTGAATTTTCTGACAATATCTGTAGAGTTGAGGGTTATGAATCTGCATACAGTCAGTTATACAATATGACCTTGTAATTACAACAGTTGTATACAGATATCCCTGCACATTTTATTTATGTAGCACAGTGTGGGTAACAGTGCTTAATACAACAGTACCATTAAGAGAATGCAACACTACATTACCATATGATACCAGAGTAAACACAAGCAGTCCAGGAGTTCTTTATTGCCAGGCTGTTACCCTTTTATTTACATACAACCTACATGAGACTCTTCCTGCCATATTGTCTGGTTTATTCAGTACATTACATACACAATACAGGTTTTATACTGGCAATTAACTTTCTACTACTTTTAGATTTATTTCTTATAACAGTACATGCAAGATTATTACTAACCTGCCTCGCAATGCAGCCTCTGCAACCTACAGGCATGGGCTTCCTGATTCACAGCACGACCTGCTGCAGCTGTCAAAGACATAAAAGGAATATTTAGCCATACCTATACATAATATACATGGGCTGGCAATTATTAAACAGGTAGTTTAATGAGTACTTACACATGGCTGGGACATCACCCATCTGCCTAGCTCCTTGTATCCACTAATCCAATAGCTCCCTCTTCCTCCGTTTCAGGTCAGCATAGTGATGTCTGACCTGTTCACCAGTTAGAGGGATGCCAGTGGCACTGGTGAGGTCACGGGCAAGAAGGTCCCAGGCTTCCACTTTTTTATTGGGAACCCTGGTACTGGCACTGCAGCAGTCTCTCCTCATGGTCTTTTACAAGGAGTCCTGCTATGACTTTGGACTCCTGAATGTCCCAGCACTGTGCTTGGAAGCGCGATCCTTCTCGGACACCAGCCATAATGCCTACAGGAGGAAGCTGCAACCAATTATGAGATGTATTCCCACCTGTAGGGTTTAAATAGGGTCGATTTCCCACACTTTGCCATGATTGGATGGTTTTGAAAATGCTAAGCTATGGGCAAACCTGCTTACCTAAGGTTGGCATTGCTTAAAGGGGTATACCATTTGGCAAATTGATTTGGCTAGGCTGCGTATTGCTTACACCTGGTAAGCAGAGATGTGCAATGCTTAGTGTTGCTTATTTTTAAATTTGTACACTATTTGCTTTTTGACATTGATTTATCATTCATTACATGTTATATATTTGTTTAGTATCTGTGATTTATGTGTACATACACTGTATGGGGTCCTTGTGTTTATTGGGGGATTTCACCACTTTATTACAATGACACCTCACATCTGGACTTAAAGCAGTACTCCAGTTCACATATATATGTTATGTAGTAGGTTATACAACATAACACTGTGTATAGATTCCTTTTACATATAAGCTGTGATTTTGTTATAGTGAGGATCTGTTGGGTATACCTTAATTTTATGCACAGCCATGATGGCTTAATGGTTAACTGCTGTGACAATAGTGTACAGAGTTCTGGGTTCAAGGCCTGGTTATTTTGTTGCTGGGCAGAACAGAGGCTGTTGGATAGAGAGTGATTAAGGCACTTTTAAGCAGTTGCAAGTGGGTTTGAATGGGTTTGCGCTGGTAAACAATGCTAACTTCCAGTTAAATATGCTTACAGAGAGTTAGCTTCAAAATTGCTTAACCTGTATGTGCATTGCTTACCCTTGTGCAAACAGGATTAAACCCACTTACTTCTGCTTAAAAGTGCTTACTCTCGCTTACCCCCACACTAATTTAGAAAGTAATGAAACATGGGTCTTGGGAAAGTGGTAGATTTGGGCACTCTATGGATTTATCATTCATTACACATTCTAACTTCATTTAGTATCCCTGATTCATGTGTAAGTATACTGTATGGGGCACTTGTGTTTATCTGTGGATTTTACCACATTATTACAATGACACCTCACATCTGCACTTAATGCAGTACTCCAGTTCACAAATATATGTTATTTAGTGGGTTATACAGCAAAAAAATGTTCATAAATTGATTTCACATGGAAAATAGAATCTACTACAGTGAGGATCGCACCAGGAATGACTGCGTGCAAAGCAAACACTCTGACCACTACACTACCGCAGTACTGCTTCAATTGAATGTATCTTGCTATTTATCTTCTTGTGCTATTTAAGCTACAGTCTGCATAGCTAAACAATGGGCAAACCCGTGCACCTGAGGCTAAATTTAATCTCTTTGATAAAAAAAACAATTCTCTACTGTTATTTAATATAGAAAGGGACAGGTTTCACTTATTGCTGTGGATTTCTGCATATATCTGCACATTTGGCAGACATCCTAGCAACCCCCCCATACCTCTTAACTTCTTCATGAAAACTGTTTGGGCAAAGCTTGACAATAGGAGGTACAACTTTGGACATATTTTAAATATAGCTCTTATAAACTTGGGAATGTTGCTAGAGTAAAATGATTTGTTTTAATATACATTTCCTGATGTATTTGAAGCTGAAACTGAAATGTATGCCATTATTTACTTACTTCAATCCTGAGATCATCTCAGTGATTTGCTAGCTAAGTGAGGTACAGGACAAACGTATGGGTGAAATATCTGGACATTCTGCAATGATCTGTACATTTCAGAGGTGTGCAACTCCCTATGAGTATTCTCACTCGTAATTGCTGAATGGCAATTCTTCATTGCAGGGGTGTGTGTATTGTGAGAGCTCTGCTCTCAGACACACTCTCAGCACTCATCCATGCTCCATGTTCATTTAGGAGCAGAGCCAGTGGGCCTTCATTGCTATGCATGGCACGCTGCTGTGCTGCTCTTAAATGGTCATTTCCATGCAGGAATAAGCTATTCCTGCACAGAACCTTACAGAATCCTAGGGTGTGTCATAAAAGATTTCAAACAATTGATTAATATAATCAATCCATTTTTCTATATAAGACAACTCCCCTGCCTTTATCTGGCTTCATCACTCTGAAATCATCATTGTTTCTTAAGTCCTTCATTATTTCAAATTTGTCCTTTGTTAAATTAAAATGTTTGTTCTTATTATTATTAACATTTATAAATGAGTATATGTCCATCGAGCAAGCCTTTTCAAAAGTTGATACAATAGGATGAACCGAGGGGTTAAAGCAACTTTTTTTCTTAAATAATTCACATGAACTATTCTCCATATCCCTTTTCTGGTTCTTGAAAAATATTTTTAAATTTAGCCTTCTAGTAAACAACTTGAGTTCTGTTAAAATATCCACCACACCTACTCTAAAATATGGTACAAACTTAAAACTTTTTTTCAAAAGGGAAATTAATTTTTATAACCTATGAAATCTGTATAGTTGAAAATCTTGAAGTCTTTGTAGTTGACCACAATACCCCATCTGTTGTTAGAATATCATCTACCATATTTTTTGTCTCATTGTTACATGGACTTACTTGTTATACCTCAACCCCCTACTCCTACCTCTCCCTCCTCTTGGAGTATAGGGCTGGGGAAAATTTTTCTGTCTGTTTCTGTTTTCTAAATTTTTTGATCTTCTTAGTGTTAGGTAGATAACTTCATAATCAACCGAATCTCTATCATGTGCGTTACCGGTGTAACTTTCATATTCTCTACATTATCCATGTTCATAGTGTTCCCTGTCCACATCTACTATCGTGTTATTCACATCATAATAAGAGTTGGGTAATGGGTAAGCAGTTTTTTTTATTATAGACATTATCACTCCTAGCCATATTTTTCTTTTTCTGTTCTAAATTTACTTTCACATAATTTTCAACTTTCTTAAAAATATTGTCATATTTTAATGCATTTGTCACAAACAATAAATCATTGAGCATTTCATTGTTAAAAATAACTAACTCATTCAACAGCGTTTTAATGTTTGTATTATTCAGTCTAATAATGTAAGACATAAGTTCACAGGCAAAATGATCAAACATATTCAACAACTCTTCTGTCCCCCCCCCTCCGCCTTTAAGCCATTTGCATATGTAAATATTCTCAGACCCTTTGGAACATGTTTGTTCTTAATGCTTTCACTCAAATATAAATTGTCGCATTGCAAACCTTGTACATTAAAAGTTTGTTTTCAAGTTCATTCAGCATATTTTGAAATATTTCAGATGTTTGTTAACACTATTCAAACCACTGGCTGAAAAACATACATCTGTTTTAATCTAGTCCTGGAAGTTGAAGTTCTCTCTCCAGATACCATCGGAATCACTAAAACTCCAATTCACTGTATTGTTTGCTCCTTCCACTCCTGTTTGCTCTAAACCTCTGTCAGAAAAATCTGCTTGACTGGGCAACATCTCAAAGGTACTCTTTCCTTCTCATCTTAACTCATCACCAGTGCATCTTGGGAATTGTAGTCTTTCTAGTTTAGACTGCATGTCACTAACTTGTTGTGATAACAAAGCAACCAACTGTGTTAATTCACCAACACTTGTGCATTCAGCCTGGTTAAAACCATCCTGAGAATATGAAGGGTTTGTAGCAATACTGCACCCCAATTGTTGTGTGTGAATGTCTCTACTGCTCTCCACAGGGTATAATTAAGCACATCTTCTGCAAAACTACAATGAGCATTGATCCAGTTGGAAAATCGCACTTGTAAAACCACAACCCAGCAAAAAAGTGACTGAAATAAACTAAATAAAACAGTAGTAATCAATCTGTAGACCACCGTCTCACACTGTTTGTATGCAAAGTAACCACTGAAGTCCAAGCTGATGAATAATCCGAGCCGACTGTATTAATATCTAAACAGAATAAAAATCTTTTTCAAGTGCTTTTGTCCCTACACATTCAATATGGGACTTTTGCAGAACAAACAATGTATTGTAACACATCCATTATATATACTAGTCCCTTCAATTAATTAATTAATTAATTAATTAATTAATTAATTAATTAAACTCCCCCCTTTAAGCACATAAATACTGCCCCTCTTTTTTATCAAACTGTTAGAAACCTGAATATATATGAAAATATAAACAAACTATGTAAAAAATATTTTAAATTACACAACTTTGTTACATTTAAATAAATAATCATTAACAATGCTGTAAATGTACTAAAACTAGATATAAAATGTTTGTAAAATACAATACCTTAACCCATCACACATACTATATGCTTACCCATTACCTTCCATAAATACCTTCCCATACTTTTTTAACAAATTTTGTAGAGATTTGTTTGTTTAACCTTACAACACTAAAGCCCTCTTCTTAAGGATAGGGATCATCGATAGACATTCATTTATACCCAGGGAATTTCTTGCATTTAGTCTTACTTGCCATTGTAATTCTTTTAATTCTAATAATCATTTCCACCATTCCCCTCTATGGTTTTTAGTCACAACATCTAATATGCCAAATTGGAAACTAGTAAAGTCCTGACATTATATACTGTGCCTAAATAGGGCATTATTAAAGTATATTTTTGTATAGCATATAGATGTTCATCTATTCTCTTTCTTAGTTGTCTTTCTGTCTTGCCTACATAATAATATCCACAAAACTCACACACTGTAATGTAAACTATCCCCCTGATGTTGCAATTTCCCTTTTGCAATTTGAACTCAAATGGTATTCCCTGAAGAACCAAAAATTGATCATTTAAAATACAGGGAGATTGCCTACAAGCTTCACAACTATTTGTTCCCATAAAAGTACTGGGGATCCTTGTTAAATGTTGTTCAAAGAAGGACTTACAGTTTCTACCAGTTTTGTATATAAACTGTAGTTCCATACCTACAAAGTTCAGAACTTCTGTTTTCCCGCTAATGATGGTCCAGTTTTTGTTAACAATGTTCCTAATTTCTTTAAAACTGGATCAAACGGGGATCACCATCCCCATATTAAAGTCCTACTTACCCTTGAACACTTCTTTGCCTTTGTTTAAACCACTTCTATCACCTAAGAGTGGCTTATATTTGGTTCCCCACCCAGACTTTACCTCTTCACACAAGTCCTGTACTGATTTTTTCAGCTAGCGTCTCTCTAAAAACATTCCACCTATGTTACATACTTCCAGCTCAAAAATATCCATATTTTATTTGACTGTATTTATTTGAAGTTTGTTTGCCAGGATGGTCCAGAAAGAGCCTATTTTCAATGGAGTGCTGGGGAGAAAAACTCCATAGATACAATGTATAAAAAACAGGTTGTTATTATACAAGAAGAGTACATGAAAGCAAAGTATTTGATGATACAATTTAGAAGATAAAAACAAAATTTATATAACAATTAGTAAAAGTTTACAAATATATAGTGCCTATCATATATCGCACACATAGAATTCATATAAACTATCTATTGGATTTTAATAACAGGAAATTATTATTTTTTTTTTTTTGTCTGATGAAGCAGCTTTTGGCTGTGAAAGCCCTCACCTATCTGTTTTTGGAATAAATTTAATTTATGGTTTTATCTGCTGTGGTCTGATGCCTCCTTCTGTTTTGCTGTATATTGAGATGTCTTTTAGTGTAATGAATGCAGCATTTCATCACCACCAAAAATGGCTTTTGCTAAACAGGTAAGGCCTGAAAGGTGTATGCAGTGGCTAAATATAAAGAAAGACTCAGCATTAGTACTTTATGTGCTCAAATGATTAAGCAAAGTAAAAACAAACTAGTATATGGGAAAAGACACTGAAAGAAATGGGGAAAGACAAAAAAAAAGCACACAGCATTTAAGAATGTTTATGTTTATTTTTCAGTTTTTGTATGTAGCTAATGTCTGAATTAATTAACAGGCTATGAAATATATGTAAGCAAAAAACATGTAAATCAATTTCATCACAGTGTCACCAAAGTTGTTACAAAAGTATTATTCATAATGTGCAAATTAAATTATTCACATGTATAATTCATTAAAATATGAGTATTACCACAAGCTGAAAACATCTTTGTGGAAATGTGGATACTGGCTAGAGTGCTTTGCATCCATTTCTTAAAATGCCCACAAATTCATATTAAATTCAACTACTATATACTCAGCTTCTTACCACCTGTAAAATTATCCAGCATCCATTTTCCTGTCCACCATTAAAAAATAGATTCTACACAACTATGTTCCCAGTTGGTCATTGCAATGCAGTGACCAAACACTCCCATCTGTTTACAGTCCTATCAAATCTGCTGGGCATTGTCTGTACTCGTACTAATGCCTGGAACTCCTTACCTATATCCTTCAGGTCAATACCCTCCCTCTCATCTTTCAAAACCACTCTGAAAGACTTCTTAGCTAAAATCTGACTTTGTTCTTGCTCAAAACCAGGGCAAAGTATGTCCCTAAATGTGAACAAGTACTTTTTCATTCCTTATACCATCTTATTCTCCCTTCTTCACTTACTTCCTTACTTCTATCAAATTCTTTTCCCTGACTTTCTCTCTAAATATACCATAAGCTTGTTTTTCCCTCACTTTGCAATTCCTGTTTGTATTAGACAATGTTCCCTTTAATTTTTCTACAAACTATCTAAAATTTCTCTAAGTATTAAATGATTGTAATATAACTTGTATCGATTCTTAACCAATGTTTTTATAGTATGTCTAATTTGTTATAATTATTTAGAAAATGAGCAAACTGTACCTCAGCACCCTGACTGGAGAGTGAAAATTCTCCAGCAGCCTATTAATGTACAGGTAATGCCCACTGAAAAATGACTCTGCTGCTTCATGGCAGCATATCAAGCTGCTGTGGAGCTTGAACTGAAAAAAAAACAAATTGTTGCCATTATTTTATGTGCAGTAAGCAGCACTTCTGCTGTTTAGTGAGTGTAAAATATATTAAAGAAAAAGAAAACTGAAAAACAGAAGAGTGTGTGCGTTTATGTCTCTGTGTGGGTGTATGCGTACATGTAAGTGAAAGTGAGAACAATTGAGACATTATTTTGCACTCGCTAAGCAGTGCTTTTGTTGTTTTGTGAGTATAAAATCTAAATATAACAGAAAAAAGTGCACATGTGTGTGTGTGTGTGTGTGTGTGTGTGTGTGTGTGTGTGTGTGTGTGTGTGTTTGTCTTCTGTGAGTGTGTTTATATTTCTGTCTGTGTGTGAATTTGTGCATGAACATGTGTGTGAGTGACAGAGAGCAAGAGGGAGAGAGAGACAGTGACGAGTGAGTGTGATCCAACACTAGCAGCAGCAGTCAAGAGGTTGGAAAAAAAACTAACACCTTACAAGGGTGAAAACAGTAACCTTAGAAATTGCAACCTTGCAGTCAAGACATTCAATGCAAAATATAATTCAGGAAAGTCAACATCACTGAAATAGTGTCAGGGAGATAATCATCAACCAAATAGATGTCAACCACGTGAAGGGTAGTAGGGGCTGGTAACTGCATGTTAACCAGACTGAACAAGTACTTGCGACATCAGCCTCTGAATGAATGAATTTTCATAAATGAAGTGATTTCTTTTAATATGTACATCTTTGTATCCACTGTTAGATTTCTGTTAGTCCCATCTTGTAGGACAGATCTGTCCCCATGCTGTTGGACAGACCATTTGAAATCAATACCTTTAAATGAGCAAAACAAGTGCTCATATATGGAACTTTGATTTTGTATTCCCATCTGAATACACAGAGATGATGAAGTCAACACACTGACACATACCTGTCACCCATTAGATAAGTTAATTGAAAAAAACATAAAATAAAGAGGGAACAAAGGCTCAAAACAAGAATATATTCCTGTTTAAAAAAATAATAAAGTTGCTGCAATAATAGGATTTGTGTTAACATGCATTTCCTGATCTATAGGTGTGTATGTGGGGGGGGGGGTCTGTCTGATAGAGGGAGAGACAGTGAAATCGATTGAACACTGGCAGCAGGACCAGATAAGAGCTTTACATACCGCATGACTTTTTAGCTCAAGAAATGTGGATAAAGCCTAAAATAAAGGGGGACAAGGGCTCCAAAATAGGAACAGATTTTACATGCTATACTTAAAAAAATTAAAACGCAAGTTAAACAACTGGATTTGTGTTAACATGAATTTTTCTGAAGGAAATAAAGTGATTTCAATACCCAATTACTGGCCAAAAAAATAAAGCAAATATCTAGATATTTTTTAAAAAGGATATATTTTGGATGTAAAATGCTTCCTCTAATGCAATTTACATATGCTACAGCAACTTTGAAACATTAGGTGGAGGAACTATTTTGCATCCATCTTCTTCTTTTCCCGGTTAGGGGTCATCACAGTGGATCACCTGTCCCTTCATGAGTGGCAGCAGAGTTTTACAGTGTCAAGTTGCCAGCCCGATACCCAGCCTTCCACAGAAGGCACACACATGCATGCACTCATGTCTAGGGCCAGTTTAGAGTGTCCAATCCACCTACAGCATGTCTTTGGGAGGAAACCCACATGGCCACAGGGAGGACATGCAGACTCCGCACAAAAGGCACCCCAGCCAAGGATTGAGCCAGAGAACCTCTTGCTGGAAGGCAACAACACTAGCCACTGCAGCAGCGTGGCTGCCCAAGTATTTTGCATCCATAATATATAAGAAAATAATAAAGTAATAAAAAATATTTATATAAATAAGTAAGTAAAACACAACAATTTTACAGATAGCTCATTCTTTAAGCACAATAGTGCCCTCCAGGGTATGTGTTAATGTGTAATTAATGTCCTTCCAGGGGTGTAGAGGCACTCCACCTGCTGCGTAGAGGCACTCCACCTGCTGCGTCGGGCATCACAACACCCCTGGGCAGACATTAATTACACATTAACACACACCCTGGAGGGCATTATTGCTTGCTTAAACTGCAGATATGTTTGTTTATTTTTGAAGATTGTAAAATTATTGCTAAAATGTTTTGGAATAATTTGGAGCTTTTCTCCCAAGGACTCTACTGAAAATGGGCTTCTGCCCATTTGGACTTTCCTAGTAATTAAATGTTAATAAATAAATAAATAAATAAATAAATAAGATGACAGCATTTAAAAAGACAAGAAATTGCTTTCTGTTTTTCAGTAGTAGTAGTTTTATCTGTCCAATAGCATTCCATTTAAGCTGCATAGAATGGCTATTGTAGAAATGTCCTACATATTATCTTTATGCATGAAGCCCACCAGTTTCCAAATGGTTATTATACTTCAGGCATTATAAGTTCATCAGTCCTTATTCAAGCCCAGTGTCAACTATAAACATGTCTCACAGTGTTAACAATGATTTACACCATTGTTTTTTTCTTGTGTTTATTACAGCATAAAATAAAACACTAGTGCAGATTATATCAAATATTTACTTTTCCATACTGAAACTTTCTAATAAAAACATTTTGCTCAAAACATATTTAGTTTGCCAAATAAATCAGTAATAAAAATGTTGAATTCATAAAGAGTAGCTCAGTCTATAATGCCAAGTAATAAAAATAATGAAAACAAAATAGAATGGGGGGATACGTTTCTTATTTGAGGAAAACATAAACTTATTTATACTTGTAAGTCACTATCAGTTATGTGTTACATAACCATAGACTGAGCTGAGAATGCATATAGAAGACAAAGAAAAGAAAACTTCATAAGTGTTGTAGTTGTGGTGAGAAATGTAAATAGTTATGCTCTGAATAAAAATAAACATTGTATTGAGGTAACTAGGACTGTATGATGAGTAAATGAAAAACATCACTTTATCAAGGTTCCACTTTTGACACCTGAGTAGCAATGCCAAAAACTAATGCAATGAACAGGCAAGGGTGAAACGCTAAACTGTAAGCATGTTTTGCAGGGGCAAACTGCTCTGTACATGTCGAAATGAGGGCAGCCCCACAAATCAACTGAACATAGATATACCATCTCAATGATCAAATAACATGAAGGAATGAGAAATTTTCAGAAGGTAAAAAAGTCGAAATTCTACAGACTATCTGAGGGCGTGGGGTGGGTGTTGCTTATCCACCCCTTCCACCTTGATAAGAGGAGAAAAAGGGACATACATAAAAATGTCAAATGGATAGTCCTGAAGAGGACTGTTAGGAAGCTACAGACCTTAAAAGAGTTTTTTTTTTTTAAAGTGAATTTTCCAGTTGCTCTAACCTACTTGGAGCTGCTTGCCTTCTCTCAATAAAACACAATGATGATTTATGAGACTGAGATCCAGATCCTTTATTAATGATGATGGATGAGTTTTTTTCATACTTTATCAAACCAGTGAAATGCTGACTTATATACAATTAGGACTGCTAGGAGTAGAGCTTGAGACTGGAGGAGGGCTGATTGGCTTGAACTTGTCTCGTATAAGATCGAATGTCTGGCTTCCACCTAATTACCATGTGAGCTATGATTAGAGTGGGCTTGTCTTACATCAGATTGGGTATGTGGCTTTATCCTAATTAGCATTTATTGCTTTTTCAGCCATCCAAGCATGAACAGGTCTACTCTCCATGGCTGTACCCCCAAAGTAAGTGAAGAAAAGAAATAAGTAACAGAATTTTAAATTTTAGACCACAACCATGTGTTATCAAACATCAGTGTACTACTTGAAAGCACCTTTAGCCATGTTAATCATATCTATCATTTTGAGAAACTATTCAAAAATAAGCACATACAAAAACCTAAAAAAACATACTGCAAATGATTATAAATTTCTTTAAAATTATGCATTCACGTTCTGGCATACTTTATGGGGCTATTGAACCTTTCATTCAATAAAAGTTAAAATTAGAAATAGAAATAAAAACAAATTCCAGAAATTCTGCTTACACATAACAAGCTCATAATTGTAAATGTGTTCTAGAATTGCAATACAGTCATATTGCTGATGCTCACCATAGTAGCTCATTGAGTCAGTTTGGGTGAGAGCCTTGTCCATTGGTAACCAATATTGCTGTGGAGAGAAGATTGTAGAAAAACCTGTTTGAGTGATTATATAGAAATGAATTATCACTTGCTTCTCAGAGACAGTAGCATATACCTGGAACAAATAGCAAGCAGGAAGCAAGCAGAAGTTTAGATAGTTTTAATAACATGTTCAAAACTTACTATGAGTGTTTTCACATAATGTCCAGCTAGAAGGCCATTATTTCACCAGTCTGAAATATTAGGATATGGGTAACTGTCCTAGCTGAAAGTGTAATTTATAATAAATAGCACTAATTCTTTTTGGCCGACTTTTATTGTGTTCCGTTTCAGTTCAACAGTTCGTTGTTTGTGGAATCTTGGTGTTTTGTATTAGGATATGGGCAATGCATTTAGCAGCTTAGGCTGACAGGCTTTAAAAATTCAGCAATGTTCCCCGATTCCTTTTCCTTAGGTACTCTAAAGACACAGAACTTATTATTTTGCCTTTCTCCATTTTTAGTCATTAAATGTGTAAAAACTGATATCTACTGGGGTTACAGAAACTCCATACTCCTCTTTCAATTAAATGCATATTTATACTGGTAATGATTACAAATGCCAACTCAGACACTGTCATAAGTGATTGCTGAACAAGAGGAGGAAATTTGGTAGGTTTCTGGAGAGGTGACAGTCATGTCTCATATAGCAATTACCACCATATGTAAACCATCTTGTCATTACAGGGTAAGTGTAAATTATTCATTGGGAGCAGATTCTACCTGTAATGTAGGCCTGCATAAGACATCATACAGTCCTGTTCAATCATGACGGCACAGTGGAAAAACTCTGAATATCTCTTATCACTCCTTTATTAAGTGTAAGTAAGACCTCAGTTAAACATCTCATCTTTAGGAAAAGAACTATTTCCAAAATAATATTTAGGGGAAATAACTTTCTGTCTTTAATAGCACTAGCTTAATAAATGTTGAAAAAGATATTAAGATGCCGCATAACTGCAGGCACAAACTATGGAGCCAAAGGAGATCTACAGAAACCACAGATTATTGAAAAAATTAATAACATATACAAGTTGTTAAGCGTTTTCATCATAAAAAATGTCTGACTTCATCAGCACTGTTCTGATATGCCTAAAAGCTGGGTAGTATAAGGAAAAAATTATAGTGGATGGTTTATAGGTCGTGCAAAATAGTAACATGGCTTACTTTTAATGCTGAAAAATAAAAAAGGTGAAATTATATGGGGAAAAAAAGATTATTTCAATGTATTTATCTGTCCTTTGTTGATTGGGTTATTCCCACTCTATTAGTAACCCCTTTTCAAAGGGAACCTGAGGTCTTGACCAGGGCATCAGGGAACTTTCCCTCTGCTTTTTGGCAGGTGCTGGGGGCCTATTACATCCACTTGAGCTACCAGCAACTCAGCCATTGGGTACATATCCATGTAAAAGATGTAAGGCATGCAGGTATATTAAGACTGATAATGTGTTTGAGCATCCTGTTACCAAAAGGATATATAAGTGTTCACACTATGTATGCTGTTCTACTAAACATCTGATTTATATAGCAACCTGTTCAGAATGCACTTCTTTTTATGTTGGTAAAACCAATAGAATATTAAAGGAATGTATTTTACAGCATATGGGTGATATATGGAGAAATGTACAAAGAAGTGCAGTAGCTCGTCACATTAATGAATTTCCACAGCATAATTTTAAATTTATAGTTTCGGATATTTATACTCCTGCATATAGAGGTGGTGATATAAAGAATGCTACAGAAGGTAAAGAGACTCACTGGATTTCTGGTTTGAGAGCTGATGTTCCTCCAAGCTTAAATGGTTTTATACCTTTAAAACCTATTTTAAAGGCTAGAAAATGTTAATTGGTTAAAAGTTTTAATTAATGTAATTGATATGAGAACTGATTTTATATTTTTGTATTGATCTGATGAAGGCATCTCCAAAAGCGCTTATCTGCTTATTGTCTATTAAACATATGTGCTTTGCCGTGGTTGTCCCATTGTTGTTTCTCAAGACTTCTGTAACTCTCTTCAGTAGGCTCTTTTACAGAGTAGCATAACTCTCACAACTGTTCCAGTTCTAATTTTCATTTCATATTTTGAAAATCAGCCAACAGCTATTTACTAAAAGTTCCTCCCTGGCTTTCAGCTTATGACAGTAACACATAGCAACTGTCAACATTCCTATGATATTCTCTGCAGATCAGCTGAATCTGAGTCAGTTTGCCTTTAGAATCTTTCCTCACAAACATGCACAGTTAGAAATGTAAAAGGACACTATTCAAGTCTTTAAAACATTCTGTACAAACATATTATAAATAAACATGTAAAAACTTATTTACATGCTGGCATAATAATAAACTGGTTAATCTGAAATTACATATAGCCAGACATGCTAACACAGATGACAGTGTCTAATTTTTTCACACTACCTGTGGATGTTGGAAGTTGATTGTTTGTCATGGTGAGGTGATATCTAGTGCCCTCCACCAGCTGCGCTTGATATGACAAGGGAACAACAATAGTTTTTTATGTCTTACTCCTCATGTCAACTAACCTTTTGTGAAATTTTTAAACAGTTCATTCATAGCTACATACAAAATTCATGTCTTATTACACTGTCTTCAGTATAAGTTACTTGCATCCAAGTTTTATCACACAGGTGAATTCCATGGCCACTTAGCTACTGGCAAGGCAAATGCCCCCCCACCCCCGTGGAATTTTCTTTGCACTATTGTTTGCTGTAAGGTAGATCTAAGATATATGATAGTTGCCAAAAAACAAAAGAGCCAAATGTGCAAAGATTAAACATCATCTTATACTTATCTTTAGCATGCTTTCATGATCATATTTTGATGAAATTTATTTACTTCTAGTGAAATTAATTCACAGATCAAAAACTGCTATTGACAGCAGCAGTTTCACTGCTTGTGTGAGATCATTGTGCGTGGTTACTGAAGATTGTTCCCTATTTTCCACAGTGGCAGTTTGCATGCTTAAGTAAGGGGGTACAGGGGCTTATCTGAAATAAAAACAGTTTTTAGGTGCTTATATTTTTATTTTGTTATGTGTTGTACAATTAAGAAAAACAGTAACAAAATGTAGATTGTTGTGTTATGATTCAGGTTAGGATAACAGAAGCTAAAATAAAATCCCACTTGAGAACTTTATGATCATTTCATTTATGAGAATAAAACACTCAACCATCCCCCATATAAAAGAGAGTACCCCCTACTCCCCCTTTTATACTATACCAACTCTCATATCTCTCTTCTTCTTAGCATGTGTATACACAAATGAGTAAACATCTATCTGAAATTAAAGTTTCAGCATTGGCATATTTAGCCTATTTTGTCCAAGTGGCACCCACCTGGTGTTACTTTTGATATTGTGACATGGTAGAGTTATAAGAAGATAATGCTGGAAAGTACTATTCTCCTATATATTGATAATGTGCATGCATATAATATCAGTGCAGCATTATACACTTTGCCAATAGATGCAACAAGATTTTTTGCATTACTGTTGTACATCACAGATCTTAATCACCAATGACACAATATGTGAATCAAATACTCAGTAGCATTATAACAAACTTATATGCACATAAATATATAGTAGGATAATTTATTTCTTAATCAAGTAATACGCCAGTTTTTAGAGCCTTGTTCCACAATTCTGGCCACAAATGCATGATGGTAGCTTGGCATAGCCAATTCAACATCTTGCTTTTGTTAGGTGAGTATAAATACGAATACCCACAGAAAGTCCATGCAGGTATGGGTGAACATGAAGAATTTCTCAGACATTGCATTCTGTTGTGAGGTAGAGGTCTTGCTTCAAAGCCATCTGACTGGCCATTCTACACATTCCTCTTAACCTGCAGAAATTGAAAATAGGTATAAATGCTCTTGAAAGATAGGTACTTTAAGCCAAAAATGTGTACATCTAATTAGCACACAATTTGAATGCTGAATATTACATAACTCTCCCCTACATCAAGTAGGTTTATGGAATTCTTTTGAGAAACACACATTTAAAATACTGCAAGAGACAAAATATAAGCATATTATGTAGAAGTGCAAAATCTGAAGATTTTCTTATAAAATATGCTGCAAAGATCTGCCTTACAACATAATTTGATTTTGCTTCTGAAAAAGAGAGATATAAAATGTGTGTTCTCCTTCTTTCAATTAATGGCACCACCTGTCTATTAGTCACACAGTTTGGTTTTCTATGTATTAAGCAGTTTTAATATTATATCTGGAAGGTGGTGAAATTGAGAAAATCATGTGAAGTGGTAAATGAAGCCTGACAATAGGTACATACCTCCAACAATAGGTATACCAAACAAAAGGGTAAATCAAACTTGAAAATAGGTACATACCTCCAAAATAGGTATTGTCAAGAGATCTGACAGTGCATAGCATGTAAGCTGTAAATAAAATAGTGCTGATTTAATAGATAAGAGTGTCAATGCAGTTACAACATACCACTTCATGTCCAATATTTGTAAACTTGCACATGGCTGAAGCACTCTAGTGGAATTACAGTTGTGCAATTGTATTACAGGACAGCACTACTTTTTATCTGCCAGGAAATCTATTGGAGTGAAAAGTAGACTGTAAAGTACAGGAAAGCTTATTTGGGGGATAGCTGTTCAGTAGACTAGTTAGCATCCCATCAGACAGTGATCATTGCTGTATTCTTTTTGTCATAGTTCATTATTCTATTCTGTATTAGTGTTTTTGCCCTTGTATTGACAATTACCTGTAGATGAGTTTCTGGGTGGCTGTTATTACCCAGTATGGTTTTGTTTTACATGTATTCTTTGCAACTTGACATCAGTTGACTGTACATCTGTTTTCATCTTGGGCTTATTACATCACCTGTGTTATTATTCATGAGCCTGAAAAAACACTGTCTCTGGCGATAGACTTGACAACTATGGTAGAAAGCTTTTATACTGATGATATCGGAAGAAGTACCCAATGAAATTTTGAATAACAGAACTGAATGTTTGTTGGAGGAAATATATACTAATAATTAGATCATGATACCTTTCGGTTGAGATATCACCACCTCAGAAGTATTAAACATTTATCAAATATATAATTTGGAGGAGTGTGGGGAGGTGTATCTCCTATGTTAAGGCATGAAATTCCCCTTAAAAAAACTTTGAGTAATGGTGATCTTCAGAATTAACTGTTTTCTGTTTGCATTGCAGATTATTTCCAAAATGTCAGGATCTACAAGAACATGTCTCACCCTTCTGAAAGACAGCTGGCTGTAAGTATAGCCCTTATTTTACATGTCATTTGTCTAAACACAGTTTGAATGGCAGCCTTACTTCTCTGGGAAAACCTACCTGATGGTGTTTCAACTCAACAGTCTGAGAGTAAGTTATGTTAGGAAAGGGAAGGAGGTGAAGTTGTTTCAGGAAGCAAAAGTGCAGGTTAGGGTGGTGAAGTCAGGAAAACTAAATTAGGTATGCAATAGGATAAAAAAGTGGGGGTACAGATATATAAGGTGAACGCAAGAGGCCATCAGCTTTTTGTTGCTGATGTGTTTCTCTGCATCTGCTGTCCACATCCATCCATACTAACAAGAAAAAAACTTTTTGGGGGTTCAGATACCTGGTTACTCCATAAGGGTGAATGTGGGGAATTTCAGTTGTTGGGGAAGGTATTTCAAAGTTTAGACTCAGGTTAACCATAGTTAATTAAAAAAAAAAAAAAAATATATATATATATATATATATATATATATATATATATATATATATATCAAACGGGTCTACTTTAGAAAAGCGAAATGCCACATACCTGACTTTCATAATGCAGAGACAATGTTACCGACAAGGCATTTCAATGACCTCTTGGAAAATCGACTGAAAACTCCAGGTAAGTAACCACTTGGCCACCATGTTGAACTTTTTGCTCCTTACCCCTGCTGTAGAGTGATCTCGGAGTTGGTATATTTAGTTGGGGGGGTGGATGTGGGGAGCAAAGCCCCCCACATGGGTGGTTTCATTTGCTTTGGTTTTAATTTATTCTGTAGTGTGGACAAGTGGTTACTTAGCTCGAGTTTTCAGTCAGTGTTGTGAGAGGTCATTGAATTGCAGTTTCTGTTAAGTCATCTCAACGTTATGAAAGTTGGCTATGTGACATTTCACTCTTCTAAAGTACACCTATATACATATATGGATTATATATATATATATATATATATATATATATATATATATATATATATATATATATACATACACATATATATTATATGGTTTACTATCAAAATATCAAAGTCCATAAAATGAATGCATTAGGTTAAAATGTTGAATCTGTTGATCAAATTCAACAGATTCAATATTTATGTCAAAAATGACCATGATGGCAGTATATGTGCAAACATAAGTTAAACACCTACACTGTCATTCACATTTTAGAAGTGGGGGGGCAAGCCCCCCAGCACCCCCCTGTGGGGGGCTGCACCTCACACACACCCTGAAAATTAAAGATTCTAACCTCAAGATCGCACTACAGTGAGTAAAGGGATACATTTCCCAATCCACGCTGTACCGTGACTCTACTCATAACATTTGGTTCATATCAGGGAATGCACACTTGCTTTCGCTGATATGTGCTCTCACTTTCCTAAAGTTCAGCAACACGGAATTCGACTAACTGACGTTCAACCGACTTCCCATGTTCATTGAACCAACGTTCAACTGTTTCATGGTAAACCATATTTTATATATATATATATATATATATATATATATATATATATATATATATATATATATATATATATAGTTTCACTTTACAATCCCAAAATACTGAAATATCGAAATTCAGAATCTAGAAACTGTAAAGCCGAACACTGAAAAATCCGAAACCCCAAAAGTGTGAAATTCAAAATCGTGACTGCCCAGATACACAGTCCACATACAAACAAGCACACATACACCTTCCTCCCTACACTACAAGCCAACAAAACACACACACACAAACACAACAAAACAAACACACACACACATGGACCCTACATATAAGTACGGGGATAAGCCTCCCTGCACCCCCCCATGTGGGGGGCTGCACCCCCCCCACACCCCAGCTACTTATTTATTCTAACTCCGAGGTTGCACTAAAAACAAAAACACACAAAAACTACCACTACACATTCTACACTCCTGTTGCACAAACATACATCACATACATACAAGTACCACCACTCTGAACACTTACACACTCACAATCTTACCTACCTACCCTAACCAACACCTCAAAACTCCAAACACCCTCACACACACTAAAATACCTAGCCAAAACCCCTAGTAAAACATCACTTACCTGAATCTCCAGCTGCATCCACATACCACACCGCACATCACGAACACAAGGAACCCCATGGCATGAACGTGCCTCCACAACCACGGATTCCACATTTCCACATTTAGCATTTCCGCATTTGGGATTCTGCACTTTTGCAAAAGTGTATTTTGACACTTTGGTCTCGAGCTACTAAAATTCAACATTTCAGTAGTTCGAGATTCTGAAGTGAAACCATATATATATATATATATATAGAGAGAGAGAGAGAGAGAGAGAGAGATAGATATACATGTTTGTATACAAAGGTGACAAGGAAAAGTCAAGGGGTATAGCTTAGGCTGGTAAGAGTAATGGATATGGGTATTACAACACATACTCTAATAGTTATAATATAATGAAAGCAAACAAAAACTAATGGATTATTGAAAATAATTTGATCAGATAACAAAAGTGTTCAGGAGGGGAGATTAGCCATAACTAAGCTAAGAAAAGAAAGCTGTTTCTCACGTATCTCATGCATATACCTCTGGTACATGGGTCTATTTAGAAGTGTAACAAGGATGAGTTTAAAGTTGCAATCACTCTAGGTGCAAAGTGTTAGATTGCATGATCGTTAATACTAAAATGTCTCTTTTTTGGTTTTCTTGTTCTTTTTTTTTTTCACTCGCAGAGCTGATGGGTTCCTGGATAGGTTGCTTTGGAATCCAAAGCACTAACCATCAACCAAAATGATTTTTTTGCTCTTCTCTTGAAGAGCTAAGGTGAATGGCTTTGATTGTAGTAAGCCAAGTAGAACAATCAGCACCCTACAGTTTCAGGCCAGCTGAATATTTTGGGGGGCTCTTCACTTGAAGAGCTAAGTGGGTGGAGCAGAATTTAGAAGACTAGTACTGGGCAATAGATGAGCCAGTTGGTAGAAGTCTAGCATTCAGACTTTGGGTGAATGTGATGGGTTACCCAGGCTGGTGTTGTCTTCTCTCTACCCTAGCTCCTTTTGTAATTATCTGGGCATGTTTGGTGGTCTGCAGAGTGGGAGTTCACTTGTAGTCACTTCTTATTAGTATTATATTATTTTGTAGGGAGGTATGAGCCTCGTGTATTATGGATTTTCTAACTCCATCATGGTCACTGGTGGTCTACTTACTGAGCTGCCTGAATTGGTGTGGAGCTTCATCTGGGGGTTGCACTAGAAGAATATCTGAATAAAAAAATATAAGTACTAACAAAGCAAAAGTAGGAGGCAGTTTGTGCAGTGAAACAGACATACCTCAAAGTGGCGAGAAGGCTCACATGGGGCATGTCCTGCTCTTTGCATCAGACACCAGCAAGGTGCTATCTCTGGACTTCTAATTGAGTCAGACACCTGGAGCCTCTTGTTGATTTGCCAGCTGAAGTTGCAGGAGGTAACTACTAAATGAGGGCTACATTATAGATGGGCAGGCCATTGGGGCAGGAAGAGGTGGAAAACTGACAGGTAGGGTTAGGGTACTGGGGAGGAATTTCAAATTCAAAGGTGACTGACAGGCAGCTGCATTCACCTCAAGGTAAAATAAAATAATAAAAAATAAATAATGAAGAAAAAATGTTGGATTATGGTACTAGGGAGCTGTGGACAGAGATCCATTATCTAGTAGCTAGTAGGGCATTGTGCATATCTCAAAATTGCTCCAGCATAACATTGCTGTTGCTGCACATCTTGCTTTGTTCTTGGTTTGCCTCTATAGTTAGACCTTTGCTTCCTCTCCATTTATGTTGGAGGCCCCAGAATTTGGATGCAGAGAATGAGTTATAGCATAAGAGGAAAGAGAAGTGTCCCTTCTTCCCCTCCTTCTCCTGAATGGGGTTAAGGGTGGGTATTGAAGGGGAAAAGCTGAAAATAGGTGGCAACAACATCAGGTGGACTTCTTAATAATAGTTTGCTTCCTCTTTCAGGATGGTGAACATAAAGAAACTGCATCAGAAATGGAGTGAAATAACGTCTCATGTAGAAACCATTTCCAACAAGCAGTGGGACAAAAACAGGCAGCTGAAGAGGTTGTCCCAGTGGTGCTGGCAAGATGATGAAGGAAGAAGAAGGCTGTAAGAGAGCACCTGATAATGGAGATGTCTGGAAAGAAGGTAATGCTGATTCAAAATAAAGAAACTTGAGCCTGCACTGTCCTGTTGGTGGAGCTCCAGTAAATGCATGACAATGTTTTAATTATCATTTAAATGGGGATACAGAGCAAGGTAATGATTTTAATGTTGATTCAAGTGTGGAGACAGATCAACATCAGTTGCAGGACAAGATCTTGTCTGGGCTTTTACAGGCTTTGAATACACAGGATTGGGTGGGGTTGCAAAAGCTATTGAGCATAGCAGGAGAAGGGCAGACAATTGAGATGCAGGATGGTTATGAGGAAATTGGACACAGTGGGAGGCCCGGGTATAGCTTGGCTAGTGAAGGATGTAGGGTTTCCTCCTTTGTTATGTATTCAGTTTGGTCCTGGTTGGACTGGGGACATTGGCAAGAAGCAGGTGCCACAGACTTGCCAGGGTCACAATTTTTCTTTTCTTTTGGGGTGCATATTTATTATGCTATATATCTCAATAGCAAAAAAGGAGAAGTTTTTTGAGATATATGACCTTTTAGATGCTAATGCAATGCAGAGAATTGCTGAAGTAATGGTTCCTGGGAATGAGGGTCTCACAGCTGTCTCAGCAGCTCTTCCAAACAGATCAAAATGGTTTAGGGTCAAGACCTGGGATAACTGGTACTGGTCTTTGTGTATTTAATGGCAATTATTTTAGAGAAGGAACCTCAGAATGTTTGCCTCTGCTGGTGTATTTTTTGACAATTAGAGAATTTCAGTGTTTGTGAGGAGAAAATACATGTTTGTGTTATGACCAGAGCTGGATAAGTCCCTGAAGAGGGAAAATAGGCATGCAGATGTGTGGTAAGGTGTGATGTTAGAAGGGGGTAGTGATACCCTATATCCCATGGTAGCATCTGAGGAGGAGGAGTGAGGAAAAAGTAAGACATGCTGGGACATTAATAAGGGGAAGTGCTCATGGTTAGGGTACAGGCTTGGCTACATTGCGGAGGTCTGCATGTAGCTGTTAGGTACTTGTTCATAAGGTGTTGTCCCCCTTATCAATAAACAGAGGTAGTTAAGGAGGATTGGGAGATCTGGAGTGGAGAGCTATGGGCACATTATGGATAGTAAGGGTTTTTCACCCTTTCAAGGAGCAGCTGCTTAGCTGATCTTTGCACTGCACTATTAGAGTTGCAGTCTTGATTATGCTTCTGTAGGCGTATCTGAACAGGAACGTGACTCTAGAAATTATTCGGGACTTTGCATCAAGATTCTTGCTTAAGTCTAAACTGGGAGATTGGGGTCAGATCTGCACACCTGAAGTCTGTCAAGTGAAGGGAGAAAACAGTCTGAGCTTAGACAAGGATATGCAGGTGAGGAGACTATTTGACCCTTTTTGAGGTTCTACCATTTGATATCTTCCAGGTTTCCCCTTCATACTTTGGTTCCCAGGTAGAATCTAGGTGAATTTCACTTATATCACAATTATATATTTCTGGAATGGCGTTGGTGAATGACTACACTGACAAAGTGAAGTGAGGGCACAGTATACCTCTCTTTATGCAACATATCAGAGATTTTACTGTCCTGTGGTAAAGTTAGATATTGAGTCACATTTTCACTTGCTTGAGAACTTTATAGCTTGTTGACTAGCTCCTCCATCTTAGATTGGTTGATTAGCATACAATTCAGCTGCTTATGCTGTAATTAGCATGCCACAATGTTTACTGGGTTTGTGTGTCTCTACACTCCATGTAGAGCTGCTTATTGAATGCAAAATGGTGTGGTATTGGTATGATGTGCACATGGTTTTAGCGTACCATGTTGACTTTATTGAATCTACACCTATGTGGTTGTCTGGTTTTCTGTGATATGTATAAAATCTTGTACTGGAAGTCTAAGATGTCAGCTTTGATGATTGCATTGCCAAGAATAATGAACCTCATTTCCTAGAATTCCTGTACAAACTATTGTATGAGCTAGACAAGAAAATACCTCTCCATTAGACTTGGGCATGCACCTGTACACCCCATAACATTCAAGTTTACCTTATCAGCAGTGTTCCTCATTTTGACTCTTAAAAAGTCCTTGCTATCCACAGTTTCACACTGACGTGCACTGTTGCACTTTCAGGCTTAAGACTTGTTTTTCAACCGATACCTTTGGTACATAAGACAGAATCATATTCATCCATCATCAGAATATAATTGTTACAAGAAAAAGGTAATTTGGCATAAACTTATGGGTGACTCAAACTGCTTGTAAAAAAAATTAATGCAAACCGTTTGCATATCATACTATGCAGATGAGATCTAGGATTTTTCCAGAAGCATTTTTGGACCATACACAAATCTGAAAAGAGCAGTATACAATTAGAGGAAGTTATGCCACTGAATGACAGATAACCAGTAGGTGGGTATAATTGCTAGGATAGATTGTGAGAGAGTGTGGACTACTCATGATGTACAAATTGTCATATGAAAATATGATGCAGGAGGCAAATGGAAAAAAAAAAATTATTCATAGAACTTAAGTAAGATAGAAGTGTGCAGGTAAAGCAGCAATGGTACTCAGATCTAAACGACAGGCACAACCAAGTGAGGGAGAAATAGAATATAGCATTAACCTATGCCTGGGTGTGGGTAATGCTGGATTTACCCATGGCTGGTGTGGTTTGCTCACGAGGGTGAAGCCCGAGTGACTAAACAAAGCCAACCGTGGGTAAATCCAGCATTACTCACACCCAGAAGTGGGTTATTGCTATTATACAATGACATTATTTAAGAAAAAAAAAATTAATTTTCTTAAATAATGGCATTGTATAATGCCTCCTTGCTGCCCTTCCGCAGCTGTCTGGTATTCTGAGGCAGTTCTGATGTACTGCGCATGCGTATGCCTACGCAGTACATCAGAGCTGTGGGCAAAATCAACAGAGAAAGCAAGATCTCGTTGCTTTTTACAAACTGTTTCACTATGTTAAATGGATTTAACATAGCGAGACAGCTTTAAAAAAAGCAACAGAGCCGTTGCTTTTTTTTAAAGCTGTCTCGCTATGTTAAACCCATTTAACATAGTGAAACAGTTTGTAAAAAGTAACTGTTTTGCTATGTTAAATGGGTTTAACATAGCGAGACAGCTTTATAAAAAGCAATGGAGTTGTTGCTTTTTTTAAAGCTGTCGCGCTATGTTAAACCCATTTAACATAGTGAAACAGTTTGTAAAAAGCAACGGGGAAAGCAAGATCTCCGTTGCTTTTTACAAACTGTCTCGCTATGTTAAACGAGTTTAACATAGCGAGACAGCATTAAAAAAAGCAACAGAGAATCTCTGTTGCTTTTTTTAATGCGGTCTCACTATGTTAAACGAGTTTAACATAGCGAGACAGTGTGAAGCAATGGAGATCTTGCGTTCTCCGTTGCTGTAAAGAGTTATAGTAATGGAAAAAGTCTGGGTGACCGGACCTTTTTCCATTACTATAACTCTGATTTACAATGTGCACGCTGACCAATCAGCATGCATGTTTTTTGAATATTAATGGGGAGTCATTGTATAATATGGTATATGTGTGGGAAAGCAAGGCAGCAGTGTTGCAGGTAGACAGCTGTAGCAACTTCTGTGATTGACACAACACAGTGCATTCAGGGAAACATAGCAGTTAACCAAAGTAGCTATCAACAAAATGCATACAGGGAACATGGTACTTGGCCAAAGTAACAGTATCAGCAAACAATAATACTTTTCAGACCTATGTCATGATGTCCAGTCAAGTAATATATACAATGCTGAATAATGAGATTGACAAAGCATGTGTCAGGAAATGGTGGTCAAGAGAACATGTATTCTAGTCTGGATGAAGCACTATGACAGCACTTTGGTCCCTAACTGATGATGTCCTGAAAAACACTGAGGGTCACCTACTTACAGGTGCCCTGTTTATACACCTGACAAAGGCATTTGACCAGACTGAACTCTATCTTCTCATTAAAAAAAACAGATGGAACTTGTTAGGGTTAAAAATGAAGTGATGCTCCCAGTGACACATTATCAAATTTTCATATGGGGGCACAAGCCTTAAGATGTTAAAGTGCACGTTTTAGACACAGCTGTGAAAGATAATTTACTTTTTGACCAGCTGTTTCTAGAACCTTTAAAATGCCATAAAAATTAGGATTAATTGAAAGGTCAGTATTAGAAAAGAGCTAGTCCCTCTTTCCTTATTAACTCCTCCTTGCAAAGATGTATGTGCTCAGAATACCTGTGTAATGATCTTCTTGAACCACACTTCTAAAAACTTGTTAGTATTTTGTATACTACACAAACTAACTATCTACTACTATCCAGTCTCAAATTCTCCATATTTATTAAAAAAAAAAACACATTCCTGGAAGGGTCTGTATTTTCAACTTGTATCAGACACACAGCACTGGATCCTCTGGAAAACCGTGGATGCCTAGAACTTCAACAGCACTGAAGCACAATTAAAAGAAAAAGTTAGTAAAACCTGATCGGTCTTTTTTATATCAGGTTTTGATAAGTTTTTCATGTATATGGAGAGTTATGATTAATTCATTTATGTGTTTTATCAACTCTGTTTTAGGTATTGGTTGGTTATGCTTTGACATCATTATTTTCATGAATAAAAGTTTTTCTTTTAATCATACTTTGATGAAGTTCCAGTAGTGAATGAAAGCACTAAACTGAATACAACTAAAACTTGTATTTTCTGTATGTTTGAGTTTCCAGAGTTTTATTTGGTCATTTGTGCTCGTCACATGCCTCATTAGTTTTCCAGAGGTTCAAGTACTGAATATTTAGCTCCTAGTTGCTTTTTGCACAGTGGTAGCTACTCGTTTTGGAAACTGTTATCAACCCAGGCAGCACTCCATGCTTCAAAATACCTCCTCATCAACATTCACTTCAGGGTTAAAATAGGGCCCTCCCAATCAGAATTTGCACCTATTATCAAAACTGTACCACAAAGATCCATTCTTTGCCCCACCTTCTCCATATTTATTAACAAACCTTTATGTGACCTTCTCCATTTCCCTGTCATCATATAAGCAGATGACATAGTCATTTCCTCACTCTCACACCAACATTCATTCCCAGCTAAGTCAGACTTTCATGAGCTCTACCAATGGCTTATAAACCATGAACTACTTCTCAACCACTCCGAGACCAAAACAATGATCTTTGAAATATCACAGAAAATTCACCAAACATCTGACTCTTTAACTTTCCTTGATTTTTACAACCATACCATAGATACATCCTTCACCTTCAGTTATGGCTTACTAATGGCTTAATCATGTTCCACGTAGACAGAATAAGAGAAAAAATACACTTCATCCTCTTAGGAGCCATAAATATCTCCCCTCTTCTATTTCAACCAGCTAGAGTAGCCATCTCATCTTTCAGCTAGAATATGGACTGCCCATGTTTGCATCCTTCCTCAAGAAAAAACACAACCAGACTACACTTCTTTGTATCCTCCTCCAAGAAAAAACACAACCGACTCCAGGCAATCTGCAACAGCATCTATTAATTTATTACAAACTCATTTCTCTGTGAGCATTATTGTATCACCCTAGAAAAGGCCAAATGGTTACACATAAAACAAAGATCTAACCTATCATTAGTATCCCATCTCTACAAACTAGTCTAACTCTAGACATGTAATCCCCTTGCAACTAAACGTCATGAAATGAGTCCTCCTCATACAATCAGAAACACTAATCGCAAGCCTCACAAATGCTCACTACTTCTACAACTCCGTAGAACTGCATATGCATTCTGCTCTCAGGCAAGCTTTTCCCTTTGACATAACAAAATTCAGTACTTTCTCAAAATTCATTATTTAATGCAAAAGGCACCTCTTCAGCCAAGTCAAATGTTCCTGCTACAATACAGAATATATATCACCTAGCACAATTTCCCTATCTCCTTTCCACTTATCTTCTCCTTCCACAGAATTTATGAAGGTTGACCCATTTTAGAAACTAATGTAAATATTGTACATTACACTCTACTTGTTTACAATAATGTATGTATGCATTTTTTCATGTAACTAATCTAAACTACTCTGTTTTGCTTACATTTCAGCCCTTTTAGTTTGTAAAATGTTTTGTATTTCACATAGGCTGAATCTGAAACTGGTCAATATTGATCAGTGCACTACCTAGTAAACAAATATACATATATACATGCATGCATAAATAAATAAATGAATGGATAAGTGAATGAATGAATAAATAAATAAACACAATGTAGTGACTAATAGGAGGAAGATGCCAATACATAAGTATCCGTACACATAGGAGACTTATGTAAGGATCAGCTCATGCATTAGACTCAGTAGTGCTAGTTTCTGAAGGTGTGTGTGCCTACTGAGATTCATCCCACCATTCTCAGCAACATATCAGTTGAGAAGATCTATAATGTCACCAGTGCTACACTGTGTTTTGACAACTGCTGCATCCCCCCAGCACTCATCCTCTGAAGTGTATCTGGGACCTCTTGCCCAGTAATATGAGGACAAATAGCCTATCCCAGTGATGTGGTCAGGTTGCAGTCCCTCTGAGCACAACAAAAATGTGATCCATGACTGGTGTCACTGATGATGCAGCAAGCACAGGCACTGACACTGAATTTATAAACAGACATCATCTTCCAATGCCATGTATAACTCACTCTTACAATGAGCATTCTAGCCTGCTCTATGACTCCACGTTTTCCAACTGAACCTGAACAGGGGTTTTAGACATAGTCAAATGTATAAAGATGGTGTTTCCATATCTATCTCTCTATATGTGTTTGTGCATACATATATATGTATATATAGCTGTGTGTGTGTGTGTGTGTGTGTGTGTGTGTGTGTGTGTGTGTGTGTGTGTGTGTGTGTGTGTGTGTGTGTGTGTCTGTGTGTGTGTGTGTATATACATATACATATATATATATATATATATATATATATATATATATATATATATATATATAGTGTTGTCGCCTCACAGTAAGACGCTGTCCGGTTCGATTCTCAGCTAGAGCGTCTTCTGCTTGGAGACATGCATGAATGGGCGTACCTTCGTTGAAGGTTGTGCATCAGAGCTGGTAACTCGGCATGTAAAAATCAACTACCGATCATTAGCGGACCGGAGTTCCGCTGTGCAACCCCTAACCTGGAAAAGCCGAAAGACACAACAGCAACATATATATATATATATATATATATATATATATATATATATATATATATATATAAAGCAAATATATCACTTTGTTAGTTTTAAGGAAATCCTCTGTGAGATTACACACCTACCTGATGATGCAGATGCGCCCTGTAATATAGACATCCATGCACTGATGTTGGGAATCCTCATCTAGAAAATGTCAGAATGGCTAATGAGATGAGAATATCTGTATCTATAGGACATAAAAGCAGGAGTTTCTGCAGCTGCTGCTGCTTATAAAACAAGGGCAGGCTCCTGCATGTTAGAAAATAAACAACAAAAATATTCTAGTGGTGACATACTGCCACAAAATTACTCTGAAACATGCCCACAAAATTTAGCAACATGGCCAATAACTAACCAGCTAGGCATGTAGTATGTACCACAAACAAGGACAACTATCAAAATGACAGTGCATTAAAGAACAAATATCAAAATGACAGTGCATTACATCACTGCAGTACAAAGTGTTGTGGACTATATGATGCTTAGCAAGCAGAACATATGCCTTTGTCCAATAACCATGTCAGCATAGTCAGTGCAACTAACTGTTGTCAAGATCAGTAAATACTAAAACATCTCAAACTTATAAGTAATTGAATGCAATCAATAATTTTAATTTCAGGTTAATTAAATAACAACTGGGAAATGGCAGTGTTGCAGACAACTCTTGTGAAGTTAGCAACATCAGAAAGGAAGGGAAGGAAAGAAGGACTTCCCTTCTTCTTCAGAAGTGACGAAGGTCCCTTCCTCTGCCACCAGGCTGTTCAGCCTTCTTTCCATCCATATACTATTACTGCTCTTCTCTAAGTCTAGCCAAAAACTTTGCCAGATGCGTCAGTATCAAAGATAAATGCACATTAAGTTCAGCTGAATTTCATTTAAATGTACCCTGTTAATGTTAAGTTTGCTCCAAACAGAGTCTCTGTCTGTATTAATATACTTATTCCTAATCCTGTCCACCCTCATCACACCCAGTGCAAATCTTAACATCTTTAACTCTGCCACATCCAGCTCTGACTCCTGCCCTTTTATTAATGCCACTGTCTCCAACCCATATAACATAGCTGGTCTCACTACCCTCTTATAGACCTTCCCTTTCACTCTTACTGGTACTCGTCTGTGACAAATCACTGCTGACACTCTTCTCCACCCTGCCTATATGCTCTTCTTCACCTCTCTTCCACACTTGTCATTACTCTGAACTGTTGATACCAAGTACTTAAACTCATCCACCTTCACCAACTCTACTCCCTGCATCCTCACCATTCCTCTATCCTCCTTCTCATTCACACACCTATATTCTGTCTTAGTCCTGCTGACCTTCATTCCTCTCCTCTCTAGAGCAAATCTCCACCTCTTCAGGGTCTCCTCAACCTGTTCCCTACCCTCACTACAGATCACAATGTCATCTGCAAACAACATAGTCCACGAAGACTCCTGTCTGATCTTCTCTGTCAACCTGTCCAACACCATTGCAAAAAGAAATGGCACTGAGCTGATCCTTGATATAATCCCACCTCCACCTTACATGCATCCGTCGCTCCCATTGCAGACCTCACCATTGTCACACTACCCTCGTACATATCCTGTACCACTCTTACATACTTCTCTGCCACTCCTGACTTCCTCATACAATACCACAACTTCTCTCTAGGCACTCTGTTATATGCTTTCTCTAAGTTCACAAAGACACAATGCAACTCCTTCTGACCTTCTCTGTACTTCTCCATCAACAATCTCAGAGCAAACATCTCATCTGTAGTGCTCTTTCCTGGCATGAAACCATACTGCTGACCACTAATCATCACCTCCCTTCTTAAGCAAGTTTCCACTACTCTTTCCCATACCTTCATGTTGTGACTGATCATTTATATCCCTCTGTAGTTGCTACAGCTCTGCACATCACTCTTATTCTTAAAAAAATTGGTACCAAAACACTTTTTCTCCACTCCTCAGGCATCCTCTTACTTTTCAAGACATCATTAAACAACCTGGTTAAAAACTCCACTGCCATTTCTCCTAAACACCTCCATGCTTCACAGGTATGTCATCTAGACCAACAGCCTTTCCAAACTTCATCTTCTTCATAGCCATCCTTACTTCCTCCTTGCTAATCTGTTGCACTTCCTGATTCATTATCCCTACATCAGCCACCCTTCTCTCAAGAGGCTGCTGTTATTCATGTGTTTGTTTAATAGGTCTAAATCTAGGCTGTTGCTGCTGTTAACAGACCACATCCAAGAAGGAGAAGGCTGTTTGGATCCCATTTAACTTTTCATAGTCTGCATGATTTGGAAATCATAGAGTTCTACAGAGTAGATAGGAACACACTACATGAACTCTGTAACCTCTGTAGTCCTCAACTGAGAGCAAGGGCAAATCAAGGGGAACCAATACAGGTGGAGACTAAGGTATGTGTAGCACTTTGAGTATTAGCTACAGGAATCTTCCAGAGACCGAAATGGTACATGCTGGGGGTGTCACAGGCATCAGCGTTCAGGTTCCTCCATCAGCTCCTGAATGCTATGCTACAACATTCCAGTGACTACATATATTTTCCCAGTATACCTGAGGAGACAGCCACAACTATGCAGGAGTTTTTCCTGTAGCACTCTACCCTGAAGTTCTGGGTGCTATACTGTACACATGTAGAAATCAAACCACCAGCCAGGGAGCAGGGAATGGTATACATAGATAGAAAGGGCTTCCACACCATTAACTGCCTGGTCATGTGCAATGTTAAAGGAATCATCCTGAATGTGTGTGCTGGCAACCCAAGAGTTACCATAACTCATATATGTGGCACAACCCTCAACTGTATGAGATGTTTTCTAGGGGTGATATCCTACAGGGTCATTTACTCAAGAATGAAGGTTATACACTGGATCTGTGGCTGATGACACCAATTAGAAATGCACACACACCAACTGAAGAAAGCTATAATGAGGCACATGCTCAAGCAAGAAATATCACTGAGTGTGTATTTGTACTGCTGAAGTCAAGGTTCTTGTGCCTAGACACATGTGGGGGAGACCTGCAGTACAATCCCCATAAACATGCTGAAATATTCACTGTCTGTGCCATGTTTCACATTATCCTGAGAAAACAGCTTCATCAGAGACACCAAGGGGAAAGGCCATACATCCCACCTCCACTAGCAAGGTCACCACAGCAACACGCAGATGAGGAGTAAGAGGGGGAAGCCATACCGCTCAACTGTACAGATTTTTTCAGAATGTCCAGATTTTTGCCTAAATGCTTTTGGTCTGTTTTTGATTAAATTGTGTTTTTCTGGCAAATCACTGGCAGATCATTGAGGATTGAAGTCAGTAAATAATGACAGACATTTCAGTTTCAGACTTCATACTCTTCAGAAAATTCATACTATTGCAAAACCTGTTATTCTATCAACTTTCTAAGTTTGTAAGAGCAATATGTAAAACGTGTCCCTATTTTTGGGCCTTTGTCCCACTTTTATTTATGGCTTTGTCCAGATTTCTTGCACTAAGAGGTTAAAAGGTATGGGGGAACCAGCAGCAGCTGTGAGTGTAGGCAGACGTAGACATGCTCAGTATGCTCTCGCACTGGCCAAGAGGCAACAGATGGCACACACGCTCACCACCAAAGGATTTAAAAACTTCTTCCTATGCACATACATACATATATACATACATACAGTAACATTGATGTCAGGAAATGCTCACAGCCATTACTTACCCATATAATGGCTATGTACTACTAGCATCAGACAGAGTCAGCCCCAAATCAAAACTCTTGCATCTGCTGGATTTCCAAGGAAAGTGATGAGCCTGGAACAGAAAAATAAATGTCTAAGTATACTAATAAAGGCATATCCTTGCATACTGTCACTTGCTAATGTAAGTATAAGCTGGGTGATTTTTACAGCAATGACATCATTATATTACAGCAGTGACTTATGTGAATGCATTTGTCCTCATGCGTCAAAGATTCACACATTCATACTTCTCAAATGTACAGATTTTCACAGAATATCCACAAATTACCTCGTTTTTTTTGTACTGGCAAATCTTTAAAGACTGAAGTTAGAAAATAATGATGCACCATATGTCTCAACCGCTCAGCACAATAAATCTGGAAAAAGCCTAAAGTGATGGGGGGACAAAGTCTCTAAAATAGGGACAGATTTAAACATTGTTCTTAGAAAGTTGTTAGAAAAACAAGATTTGTGTTAGTGTGCATTTTCTGATGGATATTAAGCCTGAAACTCAAATGTATATCATTATTGACTTCAGTTCTCAGTGATTTGACAGAAAACCACACATTTTAAGAGGAATTGACCTAAAATATGATGCAAAAATCTGGACATTTGGTGAAAATGACAGTTTTGTACTTCATAACCCTCAGAAAAATCATATAGTAATGCAAAACCTGTTATTTTATCAACTGTCTAAGTTTATAGGATTGAAATATTTAAAAATGTTCCCTATTGTTGGGCCTTTGTCCCTTTTTTATTTGTGGCTTGGTCCAGCTTTGTTGATCTAAGCGGTTGGGAGGGAAGTATACATTACAAAAACATGTAAAAAAGCAGTACAATTTGCAAAACAGCATCACAAACATAAATATACTAATCAAAGTCAGCTATGGACTCAGCATCAGACAAAAGACTTATGTATTCTTAAATCCAAAAGTTAAAAAACAAGGATATGGTACAGTCATCATAATTTGCACAGGGTGTTGGGGGTGGGGGTGTGGGGGCAGGAGACCTAGGCTGACATAAATGGTGGTGAATGAGTGTGAGCAAGAAAGAGAAACAGGCAGACATTTGGATAATATATTAAATGGCCACTGTGACAGAAAAACCTGTAAGCCTCACAACTGACCCATGTGACTGTTATGTGTGTGTGTGTGTGTGTGTGTGTGTGTGTGTGTGTGTGTGTGTGTGTGTGTGTGTGTGTGTGTGTGTGTGTGTGTGTGTGTGTGTGTGTGTATGTGTGTCTGTATGGGCACTCTAACTGAAATTAGTGTGTGAGTGTTTGCAAAAACACAGGCAAGCTATGTGCCAGCTCTGCATCCTGGTATGTCAGACAGATGTGAGCTATGCATGGTGGACGTGACAGTTCATCATTGTCATCCCTGCCTGCAAGAAATGGCTCTGCCAGGATCTGCACTAGCACATCCATGGATGTGACTGATGTCTTCTGGATGTGTTCTCCTCACAAGTATGCCCAGCACCATATTCCCATGACAGCTTGATTGGGCATGGCCACATCAGCTAGCATCAAATGTTGTGGCTGACCTATGCCTATGTGGATGCTGTCCTTCTCCCAGAAAATGTTCCATCACAGACACTGTCCATTCTATTGTGTCATTCATCTGATCCATTGAATTGGCAACCCGGTGGAGGGAGTCACACATGTCACCCTGTGCCACATCTACAACCCTAAGCAGTTCTTCAGAAGCATTATTGAAATGTGCCTGTGCCTCCATGTGTGCCCTAAACATACGTCAAGTGGCATGGAAAGACAGACCAGGATCAGGTGGAAGGTGAAAGCAGGCCTCCTCAGAGCACCCCTAACAGCCCTCTTGGACGGCACATTGCCCACACTTTGGCTATGACCAGAGTCAACAGGCACTGAAGCCACAGTATACTACACTACCCTGCTCAAGTGTCTCACCCTATACCTGTCTAGTATCTGAGGGTTCACTAGAATAGGTTTGCATAGACCTACTTGCTGTATCCAATGGAAACACAAGGGATGGCTGAATGTCAACCACAGTGTCAGATTCAACCTCTGCATCCTCCAACTGTGCCTGTGGTTGGCCACCCTCGTCATCAGAGTCTGCCAATTCTCATCAGGTGGTAAGAGTCCTACACTTCCACTGTCAGGATCACCTGTGATAATAAGCAACAAACAAAGAAAAGAAATAAATTAAAACCTACACTGCTGCAATTTAATATATGCTAACAAAGTAAACTGGTGCCACTATCACAGATGGTATAGTAATACACACACAGTCTTGGCACCCACCTCACGCATAAGGATGAATGTATATTTCTGTCAAATACTCATCGGTACTGAAATAAAAAATTTTGGCATACCAAGCCCAGATGATTCCACAATTGCTAGTGAGAATAGTCCTGGAAGAAGTTACACAAAATTTAAGGACACCATCATCACAATAACAATAACACAAGGGGAACAATGCATTGCCTTTATATGTCCATTAACAATACTTTTAACTGAAACTTGGCTAACATGTCCACCGCAAGCCCATATATAAGGAACCAGAATGTGTTAACTATATCAATCTCTAAGTCGGTCACCCCCCAAAAAAAATTATTAAAACAACTTAACTATTACTTTCAATATTTTACTATACAAGAAATTCTTAAAAATTGAGATATGTAGACTTAACTGGATGCTCCTCCTAAGACATACTTGTCTTCCATGAAACAACAGCACCAACATCAATCACATGCTGAGATCTCTGGATCCCTGTCAGTAGAAAGGAACCCTTCATTTGGTGTCAGTGATGGCACCATAGCAGCCCCTCCCCCCAGTAGCCAGCTGTCCACGGGCCACTACAGCAGCTCTATTGTGGGTGGATGAAATTATATCACTAGCCCAACGATGGACCTGATCATTTGTCCTGCTGTGCCCCCCAACTGCATTGATGTCATTCACTGTCTGGTTCCAAATCTGCATTCTACCAGACTTATTCTCACATCCTCTCTCAAGTAAAAAGGCACCATGTCACTGAAACGCTTGGACAATAACATCATTTTCAGGGTCATTGAAGGGGGGGGGGTTGCAGGATTGGGACACCTGGGTGCCATAGTCTTAGGAGACATAAATCACAAAAGAAGGATGCTACACATAAATATCACATAAATAAGAGTCCAGCTTAGATATAACATGTACTGTTACCCAGGGACTCAATAAACTCTGTATAGGCTTCGCTCAAAATCTACATGGAGAATAAGTGTTCTCATGGAGATCAGCAGTGCTAATTATGTATTAATGCCACACACTGCATTTAAATGTAAACAAACATGGTTTCATGAGTAACAACAGTGTTGCCAGCCAAGAAACCATGTAAAGTAACATGGATAGCAGAAGTCATGTAGACCTGTTTACCTATGGGAAAACTAGGTCTGTAGGATTCCATGGAATGCCGCAATGATTACTGGTGTTAATAACAGAGAAATGTATATGGTCCAAACACATTACAAGACAGTATATGCAGTACAGATTGTAAAGTCCAATTTTAAGCATTCTGTACAAAAGCTGTGTAAATGATTTGTAATAGTACATGGAATGCCATGTAAAATAAACAGTCAGGGGAAGTGTGTGTATTGAATAGGGACACACAGATGAATTGTAGGAATGAGCTCAGGGAAAGAGGACAGGTGAAATATCTCAATGTACAGCAGACGCGGACGTGTGAATTAAAACAGCTGCAGCATGAACACTAATCCCGTAGCGACATGATACAGTATGGAATGCACAGTGGAAATGTATATTATGTAGCTGTCACACAAAATGACATAACAATGGAGAACAACGTCTTTGTGAGATAAGCATCCTGACATGAACAATGGAGAGGACATCTATCAGGAATGTTATATATGTACTATAGGGGTTAGGTGCATATTGTGAAACTGTGTAAAATGAGTTGCTTGAATATGACTGTAATGTCAACAGAGGTCTCTACCAAGTGGGACACATAATTACATGCTCATGGACAACAGCAAACAGAAGCATACACAAAATCATGGACAATATCAGAATAATACCACCAGTCATCACGTGTCTCTGACATAACATATGTGATTGTGAGTGATCATAGATGTTGCTGCATGAACACACTTATACAACTATTATGAGATGTCAGCAATCTATGAGGGTAATCAAGCACACTGTCTTTTTTTTACTGTAAAATGTTTTACTTGAATGTGAACAAACAAAATAACAACAATAAAATTGTAAGCAATATATCATAATGACAGTTTAAAAGAAAAAAACAGTAAAGAAAACAAAACTATTTACAAAGGTGTCAACTTGAGCAAACATAATATTACCTTTCAAAATACATTCTATATCATATTGAATGATAGTCAACTTTCTCCAGTATCTCAATGACTTTTTTCCATGAATTATAGTATATACTATTTATATCTGTTTTCATATTGACTTTAGTTAATTCTTGTTGAGAAACATTAAGTGCTATCTCCCTTGTATTCGTTAAATGTAGGAGAAGTTTCATTCTTCTAATTTATAGTAATCACTTTGCTTGCTATAGCCAATATAATCCATAGGAGAGAATACTTTGATCTGAGAACACATGCAGGTATTCGTACATTGAACAAATTCAAAGATTTGGATAACTATAATTTGTCATTAAAATAGTTTGCATAAAGTTATTAAGTTTATGCTTATATGTTTTAAGCAATCTACAGTCATAAAACATATCTAACCAATTAGCTTCCACTTTTAATTTACATCTCCAACACTGTATATCTTGGTTAAACATCAATTCCATTTTATGAGGTGTATTAAAAGTTGTATGTATAAACTTCCATGAAAATAATTTCCATTATAATGAAAGGGATGCTTGCTTAGAAGAAATTAGCATTAATTCTTTATCCTTTTCACTAGGAGGATGATCATTTATCAAACTATTATAATCCCAAAAATTATCTCTGTGTTTCAGTTTCCCTTTTCCTGTAATTGTTTGATTTACTATAATAATCATAAATTCAATAAATTTAGGAACATTAACTTTAATATTTGCAGGCGTTAACTCTAATTTACTTAAAATATAGTGCTGTAAAGTTTGAATTAATAGACACATATCAGTACTTATAGCATATCTACTTGTAATATAATCAATTGACAGAACATTGCCTAATTCCATTAGTTGATACCAAAATATCAGATTTTCCCTTAAAGCATCATCATCTTGGAAACATCAAAACTGTTAATGTTATTTTGGGTACAGGCAACAACAAATGCAATAAATGACCATGTCTTAAATTCTGGTAATCTATTATGATAGTTTTTTTAAATAATTCAATGTATTAACTATATAATTAGAACTTACATGTATATTTTATTCACCAATATATACTCTCTAATCAACCAATGAAAACTATTGAATATTATTATATTAGATTGAGGTGATGATCTATGATTTGATTTTAACCAAATAGCATCTTGTGTTTGAAGTGCAAATTCAGGGAGATGTGTAACCCCCAGACCAATGCTACATTAGAGAGGCATTTGTTTTATACAAGAGATCAGAAGCGAGGAGAAACGTTTGCAGCTTATATTACTGACCTGAGGAATAAAGCTAAAACGTGTAAGTTTGGTGATTTATAAGATGAGTTGATAAAGGACAGGCTCATGTGTGGTATTAATAGTGCTGCTGTGAGAAAGATTTTGCTTGGTGACAGTGATTTAACACTAAGCAAAGCTATTGTGATTTGTCAAATCCATGAAGTTACAAAAAGACACACAAATATGCTTGCACGTGATAAGAGCATGGCTTCACCAGGCTCCAGAGCAAATGTAGACAGCATGCAATATGTGTCAGGCAGGAACAGACCTAAGCACATGGCAGCTACAGCCCCTGTGGGTTTTCCTGGGAGGTCCTGTAATCTTCCAGCACGTTCTAAGAGTAGTTCAGTTAAAGCAGCATGCTTAGTGCAGTACAAGGGTGAATCAGCAAAATCCAAGTCAAGCTTTATTGTTAACTGTCACATTTGCTGTGTCAACCACGCGTCAAAAAGAGAAAAGTGCTTAGCATTTGGTCACCAATGCCATAAATGTAAGAAATGGAACCATTTTCAAAAATTTTGTAAATCAAGTAAGCCTCATACTGTTAGAAAGAAGGGTCATTTGAAAAAGCAAATTGATCGAGTAGAACTGCAACAGTTTGCTTTCTATATAAATGGTGTGCTAATAGTTGATGAAACAATTGATGCAGTAGATCTATTGGCAAAGAAAGAAGTATTTTGTACTGTCTGGAACCAGGGTACACCCACTGACCTCAAGTTAGACACTGGTTCAAAGTGTAATGTTATGTCTGCAGATAATTTTGCTAAAGTGAGAGCTGGTGAACAACTAAATGTAACTAGTTGTATGAAACTTGTTGCTTATAGAGGTGAAGAAATGCAAACCAAAGGCTCAGTAGTGCTTTCAAGTTATGTGGCCAAGAACTATTATAGCTTATTATTTTATGTAGTCTAAAGACCTGTGCAGTCATTATTGGGTCTCACAGACAGTTTGAGAATGAATCTGCTTTCTTTTCCCAAATATGTTCATCAAATAAGCACATGTACCAGTTCCAGCTTCACTAACACTATTTTTTCAGAGTATGCTGATGTTTTTGTTGACAAGTTGGGCAAAATTCCAGTTTTGTATTCTATGAAGTTAGACCCAGAGATCAGTCCAGTGGTCAGACCAGCAAGAAAAGTTTCAATAGCTATGCAGCATAAAGACAAACCCAGTTGGACAAATGGTGCAGCAAGATGCAATTTGTCCAGTCAGAGAGCCTACCGAATGGGTGTCTTCCATGATAGCAGCTCACAAAAAAGGCTCGGACAAAATCAGAATATGCATTGACCCAAGAGCTTTGAACAAAGCATTTAAAAGACCTCATCATCCTATATGTACAGTCTAGGAAGTTGCAGCTCTAATACTGAATGCCACTGTTTTTTCTATCTTAGATGCAAAAAGTTCATTTTGGCAAGTTTTGCTTGATCGCAAATCTTCATTGCTGACTACATTCAGTACCCCATCTGGAAGATACAGGTTTCTTAGGATGCCATTTTGAATAAATTCTGCAAGTGAAGTCTTCCAGCATGTAATGGATCAATTTTTCAGGTTATCCATGTGCCATAATAGTAGATGATTTGTTAGTTGGAAGTAATGGTGAAGCAGAGCATGACAGAAATCTTAAGAGAGTTCTAGACAGAGTGCATGAAGTAAACTTGAATCTCAACCGTCTAAAGTGCAAATTCAGACTATCAGAAGTTACATATGTAGGTCATTTATTTACTAGCATTGGCTTGTGACCACACCCATCCAAGCAAGCAGCCATTCTTGAGATGTCAGCGCAAGATAATGTACAAGCTCTACAATGTTTTCTTGGTATGGTCAATATTTAGGCAAGTTTATACCAGACTTCAGTGAGTTGACAGCACCATTGAGAGAGCTAGTGCATAAGAATGTTAAATGGTCATGGTTAGAACACCATCAGAAAGCATTTGAAGACCTTATGCAGAAAATTGCTACTCCACCTACATTAATATACTGTGATGTCAACAAACCAGTAACTCCTGTGATGCTTCAAGATTTGGTTTTGGTATAGTCATTCTATCAAAAGGGTAGACCAATAGTCTATGCATCTAGAACACTTACCCAAACTGAAATGCAATATGCTCAGATTGAGAAAGAACTTTTGGCTATAGTGTTTGCATGTTCCAAGTTTCATAATTATATCTATGGTCAAGATATTCAGATTGAAACTGATCATCAGCCTCTGGTTACTATTTTAAAGAAGCCTATGCATTCAGCTCCAGCAAGATTACAAAACTGATGCTTAAATTGCAAAAGTACAAGTTCAAAATTGTCTATACAAAAGGCAAACTACTTTTTCTGGCTGATATCTTATGCAGATCACTCAGAAATACAACAGAACAGCTTGATACAGAGAATTTTGACTTTGATGTCATGGAAGTGCATATTTGTTCTATCACAAGACGTGTTAAGCTAAGAGATCATACAAAGATTTATCCAGTTTTGCAAAAGTTCAATCACTACATCAATGATGGATGGCCGTTAAACCAATCTAGTGTACCACAGAAGTGCAACCCTACTTTCTTTATAGAGCTGAGATGTTGATGGAAGATGGCATTATTTTCAAAGGTCCTAAAATTCTTGTTCCTGCTTCCTTAAAACATGAATACATCCAGATTTTGCATTGTGGTCACCCAGGTTCCGAAGCTACCAAAAGAAGGGGAGAGGACTAGCCTTTTGGACTTCTCTAGCAAGATACATTGATAAAGTACTTTCTTCTTGTTTGATATGCAGTGGTGCATTTGCAGAAAGAACCACTTCAGCTAAATCAAGTTCCTGAACTACCTTGGTCAACAGTAGCCACTGACATATTCGAGTGGAATAATCAACATTACATTGTACGTACTGATAGACTCTTATTTGAACTGGTTTGAGATCAATCTACTACCTAACCTAACTTCCACTACTGTTATTACTAAGTTGAAACATCATTTCTCAGTCCATGGGAGTCCACAAAAGCTTATCTTTGACAATGGTACCCAATTTACCAGTCAGTTGTTTCAGAAATTTGGAAGAGAATGGGACTTGGTGCATGTTATTAGTGGTCCAGAATATCCACAGTCAAATGGACTAGCTGAACATGCATTACAGAGTACAAAGTAATTAGCTGAAAAGTCAAAGGGTGATAATACCAACATCTTTTTGAATTTACTCAATTTCAGAAACATACTACGTGACAATATACTTGGCTCACCTGCTCAGAGACTTCTAAACAGGCAAACCAGAACAACATTCCCTATTAGTTCCAGTTTGCTGAGGCTTAAAGCTAAAAATAACAAAGCAATCAAAGCCCAATTATTTAGAAAGCATACTTTCAAGTCCAGTTACAACAAATTAAGCAGATTTTGTTGTCTGTTGAAAGAAGGAGAGACAGTGAGGATACAAACAGCAAAAGGTTTTGAGTGGATTGGTCAAGTAACAAGTCCATGTGAAGAGCTTAGATCCTATTTTGTGAACTCTGAGGATATGGAGTACAGGAGAAATCGTAGACATCTTCCTGTATCAGAACCGATTTCGCAGCATTGTTCCTGTGATAAAGACTCTAATTCTCAGAACAATTCAGACAATGTTCCTGATCCAGAACATGTCTTAATTCCCACTACCATTGCTGATGGTGTTCCTGATATCCTTAAGGTTAAACATTCATCAGGGACAATCCCAGCTGTTAAACCTAATTCCAATTTCTATATCACATGATTTGGTCATATTTCTAGACCTAGTGTGAAATACACAGCAACCTGGACATAGTTGTATATATGTATCTAGCTCTCTATAATTGTATGATGAAAATTATTTTGTATAAATTGCATGTCAGTCAATATTGCATGACACATTTCTCAAAGAGGGAGGATGCAGAATAACAAGTGGGTTGCACCTTCAAGAAGCATTTCTAAGACCTGAACATGCATATAAATATGTAAGCACATGCTAGCTTCTGTGCCATTTTGTAAGTACAGCCAGAGTGTGAACATCTATGTTTGAGACAGCTAGTGTATATATAAGTTAAAGTTATTTAGCTTCATTTGTAATGTGTCTGTATATAATGAAGCTGCTTGAACAGAACCCACAATGTTCGTCTACTTCATCCTCACTAGGCGAGTGACAGATACATAGTATTTGTATGGTTTGCCACTGAAACATACATGCTAAGCAGCTTTGCATGGTGGTCAGCACACATACAAAGTAATGGATGTTAAAATATAAATTTGTTGCCTTGGTGTTCCTGTGGCAACAGTTGTAAGTTAAGGGTTTATAGTATAGGTGAGCATGGGTTCTTATCCAGCTAAGCCCAGACTTTTATTAATGATGTTCTTCTTTACTTTACATAAAAATTAAGAGTAGAAAAATACCTACACATAGGCATAAGCATTTATAGTATGCGCATTGAGCATTCACAGGATATCAGATATGATATATATATATATATATATATATATATATATATATATATGTGTGTGTGTGTGTGTGTGTGTGTGTGTGTGTGTGTGTATATATATATATATATATATATATAAAATATACAGGATATCATGTGTAACTGTAGGTATTAGTACAATTATGTTTTTTCAATTACACAGTTACAGAGCCACAGTAATGCTTGTCTACTCACTTTTATAAAAAAATAAAACAATGTAAACATAACTACAAATAACAATAGGTTTGTATAGCACTGTAAATCATATGAATTATACGTGTGACAGCGGCTATACTGACAGTTATGTTTCTGTAATTATAATTGTCTTTTCTGGTCTTGGATGGACTACAGACATCAATGATACCCATACACACATAAATCTATAAACCAGACCTTGTCAAGTCACATACATATATGGTTAAAACCTCACTCTGTCTTCTGTATTTATATCTAATTAATGAGTAAGTCTGTCAAGCACTTCTTCTGTGGCAAGGATGAAAAAACACTTATGTGGAAGAATATGTTTTGTCTGTGTTGCATAGGTCTGAATCCTGCATTATACAAATTTGATTTATCAGTGTGTAAAGCCACACAAAAATGTGTCAGGTCATATAATTTATACCGTAAATACATATCTGCAAAGTTAAATTAACTGAAAGGTAAAGCAGCATCCAAACCAAAAAATAACGTTGACTGTCAGGTTAACTTTCCTACATCAAAAACTGCTTTCCACTCTGTTTGGCACTGTTGCTCTCTGCTTAACGTTGCTCAGACTTGGTTGGCATGGTTGCCTGGATTTGTTCACTAGCATTAAATGCAATAATATGAATTGGAAGGAAAACACTTAACTGTTGCTGTTTGCCTGAGGGGACATATCTGGAGGTAGAAGGGTAGGTGCCCAATTTAGGTATCAAAGGCGAGGTGTTGACGAGTCCAGTATTTTTGTTGGTCTCCTTGTAAAGCAACACCACAGCCAAAGTCTGCTGCTGGGGGATTATACCAGGTCTCAGTACAAATCTGAGCCTTGGAATAATCTGGTCAAGGCTATCTGCGGTGCAACTGGCTTTTCACACACTGGAGAGCAGTGACCTCAAATGATACAAGCAGACAACACTCAACCAGCGGTTGGCTGAGTTTAGAACTGCTGACATCTTCCAGTTGTGTAAGTATACAGATAAAGAGCATTTAAATTAGACAGAAAGCTGCATAGAGGCAAGACTGGTGTGCATAAAGCTCTTATCTTGTTCTCTTTTTGTTTTCATTCCACAGCTAACCAGGATAGATTAGTGAACATTGAAGCCCATGCTGAGGATTTAGAAAGACTGATGAAAGCAAGGGGTATGTATGCAGTACAACATAACTATTACTTTATCTAAAGTACTGTTCTTCTGTACAGTAGTAGCACATTAAGCATGCATATCGACTGTAAAATCAAACATGCATGCATCAACCTGTAGCACAAGACAACTGTGGGAGTCAGTTCTAATATTGTAGTCAGACATTGTGGGTTCAAATACCACAAGTGTCAAATATTTAGTAAAATCATTTAAAAATATTACTTAAGAATTTCAGCAAAAGTGACATAGATGTCCTGTTGTTAACTTAATCTATATTATTTGACAGACTGAGGTTGATCAAGCATATGTGCAGTGTATGCGTATTGTAAGGATTACTTGGAGCTATCATCAGTTATAGTTTGTAGCTGTTAAAAAGTATATTTAAATTTAAAAGTAAAAATAAAAATTCTTTATATTGTACTAATTTATTGTATGTCACATATGCTGGTACTAATTCTCTCCTTTTTTCTCTCACCCCATCCTTTATCTTTTTTTTTTATTTTTATATTTGTGGTCACGATGTTTGGATGTCTTCAATTTCTGACAAATATCAAAATACTTTATAGCACAGGGAGCTAGGCCAATCACTGTGTCTTAGCTTACCCCCACTCCATCAGCAGCTGCAACAACCCCCTGCACATCTGGGATTCAACCTGGCAGCACTGCCTCTACTGCCCCTGTACTACCTGGGCCCTCTAGATCAGTTAGCATTACCTTAGCAGCTCTTGCACTGTTACCCTACAAGAGTATTGGGAGAGGTAGGAATTATGTCACCAGTGAGAAGATGCCAGGCTTGAGCATGAGGTTGTGCACAGCACCATTGGTCCATGCTTCTGCTGGATGGAGAGGATGCTCTCTATCATAAAGCATAAACAAAGATGCCAAGCACTCCAGCAGCCAGTGGAATAAGAGGACAGTGATGGCAGTTCTGAGGTTAAGAACTAAATTCTCACTGTCTCCATGTTTGATTGACATGGGCTTCCAATGTCCCTTCCCTATCGTCAATCATGCTGATCCCACACCTGTTCTATCCCTCACCATCCCTGTGTCTTGTCTTGTTTATCTGCATCTGCTTCCTCACCTACCTGAATTACTTGACCCTGATATACATATGCCCTTTACCCAACATTCCTCCCTTACTGAAATAAAATCCAAAAAGTGGGGACCTGTCCCACAAAAAATATATATATAGTCCCATACATAGCTCTTCAATTTGCACGTGTCTTCCCAACACACTTGATTCAGTCCAACTGGCTACTCAACATGATTGAGTTGTTGTCATTCCTATTTATTGAGGTGACAGTCCAAATTCAGACAATATCGTGTACATATTTTCATTTTTCACTGTTGAAGTGGATAGCTATGGTTCTTTCCTACCTCTCTCCTGCACATTCCTATATTGATTTCCCTTTGTTCTTCTCACTGCTTGCCCCGGCCCCATTTCACTTCTTTCCTATCTACTTCATTTAAACACCTTTAATGTGGTCAAAAAATAGAATCACACACCACACACATGGCAGAAATGGCCCCAATGAAGCCCTTCACTTTCTGTGTTTGCATGGAGTTTGGCATCATGCAACAATGCTGGGTGTCAGTGAATGTCTTTTCCTGTCCTATAGCATAGTGAGGTTAACTCCATGGAAATGATGCTTAAACTTGCTGCTCCAAGGAAACACACAGTTACACTAGCTTTAAAAATTATTTAATTTCATTGTAAATATATATTTAAAAGTAATAGATAACCTGAATTTGAACCATGGCTCACCTGGGCTAAAAAAGAAAATCTTAATTCACGTACACCTGCTGCTACAGAGTCAGCTAAGAAGTAGGTGTATTTCTTACACTGAGCACTATCCAAAGTGCTGACTGCAATGCCTCTTCACATAACATGCTTGAGTGGAGGTAAGCAAACCAATAGACCTCTCATAATTTTATCAATGAAGCAGAGGCTTGCATTTGATCATCACTTAACTGCACTCAAACAGGGAAAGCAGTATAAATGCGTATCTCGTATGAACAAACCCTTTGCCATCGATTATGCGAACTGGCAGCTAGACGGTGTGCTATGGATAATGTACATTAGCATGCATTACTTGTGTTTACTGCCCATTTAGTCTTTATCCTATGAAAGTGCATGTAAAAAAACAACCAAAGGGAAGGCACTTTTTAAGGAAAGAACACATATTTACTCTGTAGTTATGTGTCACCTGCACCCACACACTTGAAGCGTGGTCTCTCAGTACTTGTTCCCAAATATATCAACTACTCTAAAGAAATAATTAAAAAATGCTTTTTTATATAACAAGTGCATCTTTATACTAACAATACACAATGCAATTTTCCAATAATTGTAGTTATGTTGACAGCTGTTTGCATATTGTTTGTAAAACTGTCTCTTAAAGTATACCTGCACATTGGAAACACAACAGCAAATATTACATTTTGTACACTTATCAATCTGGTAACATGCAGAACTTTAATATCTTGACAGTCTTACATGGCTAACCATCCATTTCATACAGGCCTCCCAACATATTCTCTCAAACATCAAGTGATGATGTCATCAACTATAAATTGCCCAACAGCGCTGTAAATGTCAGACTTGTGCTATGACACTCATGTTAAGTACTGAGTTTTGTAGCTGGTGTACCGGGTTAGGTAGGGGTTCTAATGTCACTTCATTCAACTTGTGTGTGTGTGTGTGTGTGTGTGTGTGTGTGTGTGTGTGTGTGTGTGTGTGTGTGTGTGTGTTCCTTTAATTTGGTTTAAGTGTGATGTAAACCATTGCAAGTTTCCATTGGTCTGATTGGATCATTTGATGTGTGTGTGTGTGTGTGTGTGTGTGTGTGTGTGTGTGTGTGTGTGTGTGTGTGTGTGTGTGTGTGTGTGTGTGGGTGTGTGTGTGTGTGTGTGTGTGTGTGTGTGTGTGTGTGTGTGTGTGTGTGTGTGTGTGTGTGTGTGTGTTTCTAGTCAGAAAAGTGTAACTACATATCCTACAGTCATCAGTATAATCCCATGAAGTGCGTATAATCTGACAGTTGTACATACCTACACATCCATTTAATTCAGGCCTCACAACATCATCTCTCAAACATCAAGTGGTGATGTCATCCACTATAAATTGTCCTGCAGCATTGTAAATCTCATACTTGTGCCAATGCACTTGTGTTAAATACTGAGTTCTCTAGTTGGTCTGTTTACTTATGTAGGGGTTTTGTTTTCACCACAGTCAACTGCTGTGTGTGTGTGTGTGTGTGTGTGTGTGTGTGTGTGTGTGTGTGTGTGTGTGTGTGTGTGTGTGTGTGTGTTTCTTCACTTGGTTAACATTTGAAAGACCATTTTACACCAACATGTGGGACACTGCTACTACCATGCTCTTCTCACCAGTCACTGCTGGTGTCCTTAATGTGTTTTCTGATATTAAGAAAGCTAGATTTGGGCTGTGGAACTTGCATTAAGCATTGTGCTCTGTACATAGGTAGGTGTTCTATTTTCACTGCAGTCAATTGTCTGTGCATTCAACAATCACTATAGTGGAATGATAGGTGAGTCCATATCTATGCCAAACTCTCCTGAACATCTTGTTGTAGCACACAATGATTATGTCATCCTGTATAACATGTACTCTGGCAGTATTCAAGATAACAAACTCCACTGGCAGTGATAAATATCCACAGACAACAGATTAAATTTTAAGCACTTTCATGCTTTAATGTTATTAGAACTTCATCAAAAAAAAATCTAAACTGAATCAAAACTATTTAAATAGCTTCTACATCATTTCATCAAATACGTGAATACCGAATGCTCACATGAGCAAATATTCATGTACTCGAAAGCGGTATTGTGGGGAGCTGTGCCCCCACAGCCCCCACTAAATATATATTCCTACTCCAAGATCACACTACAGTGAGGAAAGGGCAAAAATCCTGATCTTCACTGTACATCAAAAAACATCATAAACTTTGAGTATGTGAATATTCGCTCATGTGACCGGTCGATATTCACATATTCGATGAAGTGATATAGACCCTTTAAATAACCCTCCAAATAGATCAAATGATGCAATCAGACCAATGGAAACTTGCAATGGTTTACATCACACTTAAACCAAATTAAAGGAACACACACTAAATATTAGTATACAAAGACTGTCAAGTAATCTTCTTCTTCTTTCGGCTTTCCCTGGTTAGAGGTTACCACAGCAAATCACCTGTCCGCTCATGATTGGCAGTGGAGTTTTTACAGTGTTGAGTTGCCAGCCCAGCACCTAACCTTCCACAGAAGGCACACACATGCACACACTCACATCTAGGGCCAATTTAGAGTGTCCAATTCACCTACAGCATGTCTTTGGGATGTGGGAGGAAACCGGAGCACCCGGAGGAAACCCACACGACCACAGGGAGGACATGCAGACTCTGCACAGAAGGCCCCCTAGCTGAGGATTGAACCGGAGAACCTCTTGCTGTGAGGTGGCAACGCTAACCGCTGCACCACCATAGCCACCCACACAAGACCGTCAAGTAGTAAACATAAGAAGTAAATAAAAATTAAAATTTGAGTTTAAATGTTAATTAAATATTTGAGTATACTTGCACTTCAGCAAAAACTTTTAATATTAAGATTCATTAAGGCCATGCTTAAGATCAGCACCAAGTCTGATCTGCCAGGGTGTTTGCATTCAAGCATAGTTTTAAAATCACCAGTAAACACAGTACTGTTAACTGAATCCTATACTGCAAAAGTAAACTTTTTAAAGTTTGTACAAAACACAGCATGCTTGGCCAAAGCATTTGAAAATTCTTTATTTTTATGGCCAAATAATGCTCATAAATTCTTCTGTTGCATGCTCTAATAGTTTTCTCTATATAAAAAATCTTACATGAATTACAGTTAACAGTGTACACAACACAGTTGGGGCAACAGTCAAATCTTTGGCACAAAATAAATATCCACAAGATTTGAACTCTAAGGAAGATGAATTAAAAATGTATTTACATTGTTTACAATGTCCACAACTCTAACTGCCATATGCCAAACCAATTTTCTTCATTGTAGACGTGGTTGTACTTCTTTCTAAAATGGACTTAAGGCACTGGGATTTCTTAAAGGTGAAAACAGGCTTAGAGCCAATAATGTTTACCAAAACAGGTTTAGTCCCACAAATGTTGACCAAAGCTGTATTGCTCAAAAAGCACCTTTCAGTTGTCAGTAATGCAGTCCTTAATAACCCATATCTCATTACAAATAGGCAAAGGAAGAGCTGCAACAAAATTCTTACTGCTCTCTACATTCCCTTCCAGAGGAGTAGGATCACCAACTTCAGATGAAAAAGTTTTTTTTCTCAAAATGGGACAAGCTTTTGTATTCCTTAGTAAAATGATATATTCCTCTATTTTGTTGAGCCAATGCATGCCATAACCTCTATTAACAAAAATAAAAAAAAAAACTGCACAACTTGGATAATTCACACAGAAAAACACTCTGTTCAGAGGTAAACTTGCTCAAACATATGAGTTAGCCTTTGACACCACATTTAATATGCATAGGATGCAAGCTGTATTTGTGCAAATACTGATCGATGAATGTAGACTTCCTAAAAATTTGGCTAACAAATACCTCATTAACATAATCAAAACTTAAGTGAATAATCAAAAAGTTAATACTTCTGCAAAAGCCACCACTGTTAAGCCATAGAAAGCTAGTGCATTCATTCAAGTCATTTACAAAGGAGGTAAACTGTTCATAGTTGCCCCCCCACACAAAATAAAAAGGTCATCTATGTAACATCTGTAGAACAAGATCTTGTCTGAATTAGGGTACTGAACAACACATTCTTGTTACCACATTTCCATGAACAAATTAGCAAACACAGTGGCCACCCTAGCCCTCATGGCAACACCAGATTTTTGCTTGAATAATCTCCCATCAAAACTAAGAAAAATGTTGTCTAGAATTAATCTCATAAGAACACAGATGGTATTAACTTCATGGCTAATAAAAGTGGTAAAGCTGTCCAAATATTATCTCAAATAATCAATGCCAATGTCCTGATTGATGGAAGTATACAAGGAAGCTACATCAAGTGTAACAAAATAAAAGGGAATCTTAGGAATGCTTACATTCCCTAATAACTCTTAACAAATGCTATGAATCATGGAGATAAAACTGAGAAGCTTTTACCACAGGGTTCAAAGTTTTATTCAGCCATAAAGAAATAGGCTCAGTCTTTGAAGATGCATCAGACACAGTTGGTCTAAAAGGTGGAATTGTTTGTTTTTTTGTGAACTTTAGGAATAATGAAAAGCATAGCCATTTTTGAAAATTCCACATGCAAAAGGCAATAAATCTGATAGTCCAATCCACCTTTACAAAATAAATCATATAATGTGTTGTCTACTGTAGAAAAGCTGCTATGGATGAAAGCACAGGAAACAACCATATAACAGGACTCATCATTCAGTACATTATTTATGGCAGCAGTCTAATCAGAGGTATTCATAATCACCAGCATGCCACTCTTGTCTGCTTTCATGACATCTTTATTTTTCATGAAACAATTTAAAGCAGCTCTCTCATCAGTTGAATTAAAGAACAAAAGTGCTTAGAAATTATTTTTTTGTTTTTGGATATTTATCACTGCCAGTGAAGTTTGTTTGACTCTTCAGTTTTAAATTTTGAGTTGGTGGTCCAGTGTTTTTATACGTTTTTTTCTTTGGTTGCAAGCTACTTTATCTACACATATAGCTGTTCTAATCTGAAAGCAGGTAGTTTACTTGTCTATACATACAACTATCACTTTTGAGACAATTTTACACAGGGATGTGACCCCACATCCATGACCTACACTCCTCACAATATGTTCTCTTCACCATACAATAATGCTGTTATACGCCATGAAGTGTAATATGACAGTGACATATACCTACACAGGTGTAATGTTCAAATCAGGCACAGTCTACTGCTGTGTGCGTGTGGTTGGTGGTACATTATGGTCATTGTGTGATCTTTGGAATTGCTCCTTATTTCACTAACAGTTGCGGAAACTTTCATGTAGCCCTATGCATCCTCTGGCCACATGAAATCCTTCCTGCAGAAGAATGGAAGATATCCTCATATCAAATATGCAGGCACACCTCACAAAGCAGAGTCCTTCCATGAGCCTCTGCAAGCCATCTCCAGAGCACTGCATGTGTGATTGCTAATTATGTCATGGTGTGGTGCACATGTCAGTTATGGGCAGTAACAGGATGAAATGCAATCCAACAAATATACACATATGCACAATAGTCTTACTATCATCCATAATATAGATATAGGGATTTTTTTTACATGGAATAATAATGGCTAGGTTTTCATGTGATGTTACCCATTAGCCTAATAATGTCTTATGGCCCTATGAACAGTTGACATGTTAATGTTGCTGTCATTGACCTGTGCTGTATTGAGATGTAGATGTACAGTATGGCTACAAGAGAGTCTTACAATCTCTAATGTGAGCTACTGTATTAATGTTTATCACTGCCATTGCAGTATATGCTCCTATTATAACAGTTGTAGTAATATGCCAGCTGATAACTGTTGTCATTGTATGATACACTTTTATGTATATTGTTGGCATATAGGACATGTGTATTGCAGTGGGGCAGATCAATCTTCTACACAGCTCACATTTCACCATCACAGTGACACATGCAGTATGGCACAGGTGTGCTTGTGTCTACATATCATCATTAAATGTCATGTGACAGACATCAATATAAATTCATATTGATTACATGGTCACATAAGTCTTGTCTCATACACATGGTGTTATGCTGCGATATACACAAACAGTGTATAACATGTTTTGATGCAATTGCAACTTTGTGAAATTTATTGTATCTGCAGTTGTGTTATATACCCAAGCATTATTGAGGTGGTCAGCAGCACCATTGTGTGACTATAAGCATATGTGTCTGGAAATGTTCTGTATGAGCCAGAAACAACTGATCTTTAATGTGTCCTGATATGACATCAGGCCACTCAAACACTGCTTGCCCATGAAACACATATAGGCAAGTAAGTATGTGACATTCGTATAGTTGTATGACTGTGTGAATATTATTAGTGAGTGGAATGTGATGAATCCAAGGTTGTATTTGGAGGTCTTTTGACAAATCATTTATTCCAATACATGTGAAATGTTAATGGGAATACACAACTAAGCACAGACCTGTATGTGGATGCCAGCAGACATACCCAGCTGAAGGAAATAGACAATCCACTAGCTGACAGTTTGTCTCACACATCACCCCCCTGTCACCACTGGCCACTAGCCAAAGAACGCATGCAAACATTACTCAGCTTTTATTTTAAGGAGGGCAGCTCATCTGTGCACCCCCTATGGCTAATAACACCATTGCAGGTTGCCTATAGAGTGAATCAAAACAAGATCTACCAGACACAGTGGGACGCATACTTCAACACAGCCTCCAGACAACCTATGTTTCCTTAGAAGGGTGTACATCAGCATGCATCCTTTCTGACTGGTGGTGACCATCACCTAATGCATGGAGTTATATACACATACTGACTCTCCTCATCTGGGAAGTATACCAACAAGTCATCATGGACCTTCTCTAAAGGGACACAGGTAATATCCTGACTGTTTGTCAAACCCATGTTTGATTTATTAAAGCTGCATCATGCCTGTTACAGCTGTTTGCTGTCTTCAAGATTGTTACCAAGGGCATTCATGATAACAAGACTATCATCCTGCATAACTTCACCTGGCCAAGGCATTTGAGGCAAGTCCACAATCAGGTATTACAGAGAAACTTTTGCAAATGGCCATAAACACCTACATCACCAAGTGGCTAGATGACTGCATCACATGCGTGACAGATAAATATGTTGCAGTGTGTGAAGTCATCTCTATCTAGAGTCCAGTGACCAGGTCCATACATTAGAGCTCTGTGCCATGCCATTTACTATTCATTATTTAAGTCTCAGACATGAAAACTGACTTACACATCCATTCTCCAATCAGCTTTGTGGAGGATTGCAAATTCTGGACTGTCATTGAATTCAAGTGTGGTATTGGTATAATACAGACAGTATCAGCACAAACAAAGGATTGCTGCCACAGCCATGGAGACATAGTAGATGAAGAAAAATCATGGAGGATTAGTTCCATTATGAAAGCAAATACACAAGTTAATTACAATATAGACAGTACATCCCTATGAGCAGACCAAGTGGTATGTGACCTGTGTACTCAGGTAGATGGTATGTGGAACATCCACCAGCATGTGCCCACAGTGGTGAGTACTCCCTTGTATGTAGAAGATGTGTACTTTCATTTCCATGTGGAAACTGCATCAGATGACTAAAATTTGAAAATACAGCCCATATTTAAACAGACATTAATCAATCTAAATTAGTCATGTGACCACCATGCCTTCATGATGTAAGCTGATATAACAGATGTTCTTAAAGGTGCCTTGCCCAATAGATGAAAGCTAAACCAAACCACCCATTTAAACATATAGAAAAAAATATTACAATATATACATTTACACATGTATACATACATAAAAACATAAATATCAATATGAGTACATTAAAACTCAGTTGTTATTAAATAGTAAATATTCACGTTTATTTCTCAATACTTTAATTTCATCAAGCATGCAATAGAAGTCTAGTCATTTAGACCTGGCCAGTTTGCAGCATTAAGTCTCAACTGCCACTGTAATTCTAATTTCTCTAATTTGAATGTCCATGGACCCCTCCTGCAGGTATATAAATATGATTAATAATAAAAAAATGCAAAATTATGATTTGGATATTTCACTATATGCTTAGCAAGAGCATTTGTTACCTTTCTTGTTATACTATCATGAATATGTTTGTATATTCTATTGCATAATTTTCTTTCAATTGACAATTGAGACTTAATTCTACAAATTGGCCAGGTCTATCTGACCAGACATCTATTGCATGCCTATCTTCTATCTACTTTTAATGTATTTTTATGAATAAAAGCATTTTTTTTTTATTTGGAGGTGCAACTACATGTGTCGATACATTTTTGTCTGTTGTGTCTCTGGATGTGCAGTGGCTTTCCATTTGACTTCCTAGTTTGTCTGGTGTTTTACCTAGTTGTAGAAGTGTGTTCTTGCAGAACCATCTATGATCACTCACACAGATGTTATGTTAAAGATATGGGATTACTGGTGGTATTATGCTGATATTTCCCATGATTGTGCATGCCTCTGTCCACTGTTGTCCATGAGCCTGTTATTATGTGTCCCACTTGATTGAGACCTATGCTGATGTTGCATTCATATTCAGGAAACTCATCTTGCACATCTTCTCAATATGCATCTGAC
>NC_056736.1:161982405-162114905 GCF_019279795.1 Protopterus annectens
AGCTACAGTGGCTGACTAGGTACAAGATACACACTGATCTACATCCTCCCTCTATAATTTTCTTCAACATTGCAAAATACAAGAACAAAGGCATATTTAAGAGCTAGACATTATTTCAACATTTCAACAAAAGATAACTGATTTCAAGCCCAAGTTACTGCATATTTAGGATTGGGTTTGCAAATTCTACCCAAACTAGTTATACAGAAATTATGAGTGGGTTTAACAACAGAGACAGTATCTGGAGATTCATTCAATACTGGAACATCTTGATTTAGATCAGAGTTCTTTGAAGAAAGCACACTGTCCTTTTGATTTTGAACAGTTGATGAGTAACTCTGGAAATTAGAGTCACTGGCACAGGCAACCTGCTGTGGCACTGGTTCTGAGAAAGGTAACACAGGGATTTACTGATTTTATCATAGTACAACTTTTGTGGCTGATGTTTTTCAAAAGTTGATCCTTGACCACTCTTTTGTTCTTTACATTTGGTACTAACAATTGTTTGCTAACCAGAAGCGTTGTTCATGTTTGTCTGGACATCAGTCTTTGAACAGGTGAACCAAGCAAGTAAGCAAGTTGTCTCAAGGAGTGTTTCTGAGATTGAGTAAGTTAAGGAAAACACTGGTACCATCTCTTTTGGATGTCTCCAACAAATGATTTGCACTATGAACTGCACGTTCAGCTAAACCATTGGCTTGTGGATACTCAGGACTACTGGTAATATGAAAAAAGTCCAAAGACTCAGCAAATTTCTTGAACTGTTCATTAGTAAATTGTGCACCATTGTCATACATGACTTTGTGCAGACTACAATGAACAGAAAAATGTCTCTTCAATTTTGTAATGACTGTGCTGGATGTCAAGTTAGGAAGTAGGTCAATTTCCAGTCAGTATATGAGTAACTCCAAGTAATGTTGACCATTCCATTTGAAAAAATCTACAGCTACCGTCGACCATGGTAATTCAGGAATATGGTGTAGTTGAAGAGGTTCTTTTTGTTGATGTGGTTTGGTGCTGTTGCAAATTTAACATGCTAGAGTTTACTTCTCTATATCTTTAGACATAGAAGGCCAAAATACAATGTTTCTTGCCCTTTATTTGGTTGAATCAGTACCTAAACTTTTGATATATTCCTAAAAAATAATCCAAAGAACGCACACGGAGTAAATGCTTTCGCTAGAATAATCAAAAGCCAATACCAATTGTATAACAAAAAAGAAACTAGCGTAAGCAAAACAATGAAGGGGTGTTCCGTTAGCATAAATATGCTATCATATAAGCATACTAAAGTCACAGTATTCCAAAAACAGTCAACTCGATGGTGAATGCAGTCCAAACAGCAGATTGGAATGTAGAATAAAATCCACATACACGAAAATATTACAATTTTATTGTGTGCACTTCAGGTAAGCGCTTTCGATATCATCTTCATCAGACCTGATTAACATAGATAATTAGGTCACTTAAATACTAAAAACGGCGCGAAAAACGCGCCAATCAAACCAGTTACATATTTAAAATAACTGTTAAACTATATTAAATACCCAAACTAATACTAATACATTCAATACTATACTATTCTAACTAACCTAAAACAAATATATCTATGTATATATACAGCATGGTATATCACCATACATTTTATGTTAATATATAAGTCAACATCAAATATCAAAATATGCAAATATAAAAACGCATATAATGAAAAATATAATATAATATATATATATATCAAATATACATCACAATATACATATAGTTCACCATAACATAGATAGAAATGTATAAATTACTTACATATATGCATATGCATATATACAAACAATATATATAAGAATCAAGTATCTAAATAAGAACAAATAACACAAAAAATAACATTCTAAAATTTCTAAAATCATTTTTAAAAAGTTATTATAAGCTCTTTTCAAAGCCTTTCATACCCTATAAAACTCATGGATATTTACATATATTCACTTAAGCAACAGCAAACCATTTAGATTTTCAATTTTCTCATTCTTAAAAACGGTTTGATGGGTACCTTCCCATTCAAACCTGGGAACTTATCTGCTCTCAATTTTATAATCCAACTTGATTCCTTCGATTCAGTAACTGTCTTAATGTCCCCACCTCTAATCCTGGTATAGATTTTCTCCAAAATCCTGAATTTAAAAGAATGTCCTTGTCCACTATCTCTGACATGTTTTGCTAAAGCATTTGTAGGGGTACCTTTTCTAATATGATATATATGTTCCCGCATTCTATCTCTAAGGCACCTATTAGTCTTGCCAACATAAAATGCGGGACATTTGGTACACACAGCTAAATAGACTACATTATGAGACATACAATTCCCACTGGCATATGCTAGAAAATTCCCCATGCCAGATGGATGTACAAATATTTGTTCACCATCTATGAACGAACAAAAATTGCATGAATTACAAGAAGAAGTAACACATATTTGTTCAGATATACCAGTAGTATTATTCTTGGAATGGCATAGCAGCCTTTTAAGATTCATCTTATTTTTATATACAAACTTCGGGCAATCCCCTAAAAGTGATTTCATTCTGGGGTCCACTGACAGGATATGCCAATGCTTTCTAATAACATCCTTGATATCACCTACGTCCTGTTTGGACTGCATTCACCATCGAGTTGACTGTTTTTGGAATACTGTGACTTTAGTATGCTTATATGATAGCATATTTATGCTAAAGGAACACCCCTTCATTGTTTTGCTTACGCTAGTTTCTTTTTTGATATATTCCTGTTGTAATGCTTTGGTAATTACCACCTTTGGACCTTTCATGATGATTCCATCTTTCATCATGATGAGCTCATCTGTGTAAGGAAAATACTGCTGAATGTCAAGTGGTAAACTAGTTTGTTATGTTGGCCATCCTTGACTGATAATATTTTATTGCTTCTGGAGAACTGGGTCTGAAGCTGTTTAATTTCTTAGTTCATCAAGCTGTGATGACAAAAAAATTCTGACTTCCATGACTTGAAAGTCTGCTGTTTCATTTTCATGCTGCTCTCTCATTTGTCTGGGTGTGTGTGACAAAGCATCAGCAAGGTACAAGTATTTGCCCTTTTTGCAAACAACATCATGTGCTGCAATCAAAATTGTCACTAGTGGTTGGTGATCAGTCTTTATTTGGATAGGTCTGTCATAAATATAGTCACTGAAATTTGAACATACAAACACTACTGCCAAAAGTTCTTTTTCTATTTGTGCATAATGCATCTCTGTTTGAGTTAAAGTTCTTCATCTATAAGCAATGGGTATGCCTTCTTGAAGACATGCTGCACCAGGGTTGTACCTTGAAGCATCACAAGAAAGAGTTTCAAGTTTGTGAACATCATAATATCTCAATGTGGGTGAAGTGGCAATTTTCTTTTTCAGAATATCAAATGGTCTTTGGTATTGTTCCAAGCAGGACCAGTTTACATTTTTGCATGTCAACTCATGTAAGGATACAGAAAGCTCACTCAAGTCTGGGATGAATTTTCCTAAATAGTTGACCATACCTAGAAAACGTTGTAAAGATGTAACATTCTCTGGAACTGGTATTTCAACAATTGCTGTTTGCTTAGAAAGATCTAGTTGTAAGTCAGAACTGGAAAACAAATTTCTTACATAAGTAACTTCTTTCAGTTTGAATTTACATTTCTGAGGATTCAGTTTGAGATTTGCTTCACCTGCATGGTGTATAACTTCCTGAGATTTCTATTGTGTTCATCTTCACTATTGCCCCCAACAATAATGTCATCTACTATAATAGCAGATGGATACCAGAAAAAAATTGTTTCATGGCACATTGAAATACCTCACTGGCAGAATTAATTCCAAGTGGCATTCTTAAAAAATCTGTACCTACCACATAATGTACTGAATGTGGTTAATAATGAAGATTTGTGATCCACCAAAATTTGCCTAAAGGAGCCTTTTGTATCTAAGACTGAAAACAGTGGAATTTGGCATGAGACCGGCTACCTCTTCTACTGTACACATTGGATAATGAGGGTGCTTAAGTGTTTTGTTTAAATCTCATGGATGAATACATATTCAAATATCATCTAAGCTTTTCTGAGGAGTTATGATCATGGAGGATACCCATTCATTTGTTTTTTCTGCTGGAGTAAGTACACCTAAATTCACCATTTTCTCTACTTCTGCTTTCCCTTTACTCTGCATTAGTACTGGAATCTTCCATGCTGGTCTGACAACTGGACTTACTTCATGGTTTAACTTCATGGAGTATGTGACGGGAAGTTTACCAAGCTTGTTTTTGAAAATATTAACATATTCACTAAAAATATTCTGTGTAAAACTATGGTTGTTATTCAAACTTATATGGTAGACCTCTTTATTAAATGAAATCAGTCCCATTTTCAGACTGTCTTTGAGGCATAACAGTGACTGCACATGCCTAACAGTGACTGCACATGTCTTTTGACTAAGTAAAACAGCAAGTCATAGCTGTTTCCAGCAGAATGGCATGAAAGAACTATTGCGCCATCAGTTTCAGTCTCCTCAACACCATAAACAACTAGTTTTGCACACTTTGCTGAATCAAGTTTCTCACCAACTTTTACTTTAGCAAACATTTGTGCAGATATAACATTACACTTAAATCCTGTGTCTACTTTAAGTTCTACAGGTTTCCCATTTATTTGTATAGTACAAAATATTTCACTCTTTGTTGACAACTGATAGTCTACTGTGTTACCTGTTTCATCGATTACAGAGACACCATCAACAGAGTTTGATACAGTCTCTATCTAATCTACTTGCTTCTTCAGATACTTTTAATATGTGTGCAACACTTTAGATTTGCAAAGCCTTTTGAAATGATTCCACTTTTTACATTTCTGACATTCCTGACCAAAAGTTAAACACTTTTCCTGTTAAGGTTCATGACTGTCTCCACAGTTGCAACAGTTAACAATGGGGTTGGGTATGGCACTGCCTCTCGGTTTATATTTCTTTTTCATCTTAACTCTCTGCTGCACATCATCAACATTCACACTAGCAGATACCGCAAACATGCTTTTCTCATTTGTAAGTATATTCATCTGCTTTTCTTTAGTCTCCTGTACTTGACAAATCTCAGTGACTTTGCTCAATGTTAATTCACTATCTCAAAGCAAAACCTTTCTCACAGCATCATTATTAACACCACATACAAGACAGTCTTTTATGAACTCATCTCACATATCACCAAATCTGCATGTTTTTGCTTTATTTCTTAAGTTGGTAATAGATACTGCAATAATTTCATCGGGCGTTTGACTTCTTAGGTAAAATTCGTGCCTTCCCATATTCATTTGAGGGTTACACATTTCTCTAAATTATGACAGTTCTTCCCCTCCCCTGCATACACAGTAGGTGCATACACAAATGACCATTCAATTTTCATTTAATAGCCTCTGAGCCAGCTAAATTGAGAAATGTAAATGTTCTTGTATGTGTGTCTTTATCAGAAAATGCAGCCTGTATGAAAATAACATATTCTTGCTTAAACAATTGCCAGTTCTCAGCAATATTATTATCAAAACCAGCGGTTCAAGTCTGCGAAATCCCTCTGCCATAACAGCAAATTTTTTTTTAAACATAAGTATAGACCTGATACTTGTACTTTTGCTCAAGTACAAAACAATCACGACAAAAATGCTTTACTTTAACAATGCAAATACCTTGAACACTCCAGAGACTTAAGACTTCGAAAAGTCTTAGTAACTGCGAAAAAGTCAGACATTGTGAAAAAATAAGGACATTTTAGTCTTTTTGAACATTATAAATACTTCAGAGATTAGGTCAAACACTTTAAGTATTATGCCACTCTCTTGGACATTTCAAGCATCTCAGAAATTATTTTGAACACTTTGAATGCTAAGCCACATTTGGTGACTGAAAATGATTTGGAATTAATTTAAGTAACTTCGAATAACTGCTGACCTGTTTGCAAATTCAGCCCTGGATGTTACTCCAATTCTAACTGCGTGCCTCATGGTTTGCAACCTGCTTCAACTTTGGATAACCTTCTGACACCATGTTATGTCTTGTATATTTAAATGAGACACTGAACTGGGTATGTGTTCAAGTTGTCTATTATACATACACACATCAGGAGCTGTAACTTGAACATGCACATCATAATTCATATGCTTACTGACTGACTTGTTACTTGTAACACAAACACACACACACACACACACACACACACACACACACACACACACACACACACACACACACACACACACACACACACACACACACACACACACACACACACACACACACACACACACACACACACACACAAGTGCATCTCCATTCAAGCTTACATTCACACTGACTGACTACACAAAATGGCACTGATCTTGCATGCTCAGTAACTTATATGCATGTGCTGTCTAGCTACGGTGATTGACTAGGTTCAATATATGCACTGATCTACATCAGCTACCTCGGTATGGTACTTAACTCTATTGTATCAACACTTTAAAATCCACCTCCTCCTTCTACTAATCACTCTTAATCATCTGTTGCATCGTTCTCACATAGTTGATAACCTCTGACCACAGCAAGCCTACTGCCCTGATGTTATTCTATTCCAGGTACCTCAAAAATTATTCTAATTATAAGATGCACAATTAATACACCACTTGCCTACTACAGAGTATTTTACAAGAAGAAATTCATGTGTGTACAATATCAGATCGTACCTACTTCTTTGTAGTATATTAGATTATTTCTATTACATCTGTACTCCCATTTGTATACTATTGTTGCACTTATGTCTGTATTCCTACTGTGTTTCCCTTGATGTCACTGCATGGCATTATCTACTGTCAGCCTGCTTGATTGCAATGCATTGATGGAACTTCCTTACAAATTTGCCTCCAACAATAAAATTACAGGCATGAATAAAAATTGTCTGCAGCTTTTTGCAGATTGATGAAAAAGGCTGAGACAAAAGTAGGAAAGGCAAATTTGAAGATGGGCAGAAGTACTGTCCATTTCCTAATGTGATGCTGCTCTGTTAGTAAGTATTTTAGAAATGCTGCTGCATTTATAGACAATTTTTGTAAATGTATTTCTAACACTTCAAATGAGTGGAAAAATGAAGAAATCACCTAGCCAGACCTCAATATATTTTAGGGACTGTGCTGTTTTTAGAGTTGTATCATTAGGGTCTATAATCATGCATATGTCATGGCATAACCTAAGTAATTTCTGGGTGCCAAAACACATAGCAATTCTATTGGTGGGATGTATTTTGAGTCTCATGCTTCTGTAGGCCTGATGACAGTGTGATCTGCATAAGGTAAGATATCATGTTTTGTTTTGAAAATAATTATGATATTGATGTAACAGAAAAATAACAATGGCCTAGAGATAAAGCCTTGTAGAACATCCAACTGTACTGGTTTGAGGGAGAACTGCATGTTTCAGAACACAATTTTAAAATGTCTGTCATACAAGTAATAACAAAATAAGTTTAATGTGGCATAGTTTAGGCCATAAAGGGAAAGTGGCTTGGCATGTACGGAGGGATCTTCTAAGTCAAATGCCTGGGAGAGGTCAAAGAGAATTGAAAGTGTAAGCTTCCCTGCATGTATCACATGGTAGGGTGCATCAAAAAAAGTTGAGAGCTGAATTAATGCCATGATTTATGCTAACTGATGCTGATGGTTAAGCTGAAGGCAACAGTTTATTTCTGTGTGTGTGTGTGTGTGTGTGTGTGTGTGCATGCATGTGTGTGTGTGTGTGTGTGTGTGTGTGTGTGTGTGTGTGTGTGTGTGTGTGTGCGCATGTGTGTGTCTGTGTGTGTGTGTGTGTGTTTGTGTGTGTGTATGTGTCTATCTGTCCATTTAACTATTTATCTATGAGTCTATAATCTCACTGTGTAATTCCTTAACCTGGTGAACAAATAACCAATTAAATACCCTTTTCATGATCCTGGGGATCCTTCTAATATCACAATTATAATACCACATCAGAAACATGCTGCATATTGAGATGTATATAGCTTCTACTTACAATGTAGTCCTACAACATAGCAGTGTCAAACCACAATGTATCAACAAATGACCTATGTAATATTGCTAGCAACCCTGAATAGGAAAATTTGATAATATAATATAGTGTTATGTACAAGTCATTCATCTGTCTTCCAGTATAACACAACCTTATGATTTCAAATTTAGTGAAGAGAAACTAATTTGCCATCAAAAACATTTACAGAGACATGTAAACTTTACAACCATTTGTTAATTTGTTACTCTCAGTTGGGAAGTCCCACACAATCATCAGTACATCCATTAATGTACATTTCAATAGATTTCATTCACTGAGTGTGATGGGATTCTGCTAGGTACTGTGACACATAGTCTGTGAATCTTGCCTTTCTCAAGGAATGTGGGGAAGTGGTAAAAGATCTCTGAAACCTGCAAAGATGACAGCGGTTTGCTCCATATTTGTTATGCACAAATATTAAGTGTAGCTCCAGAGGGGAGTCTTTTTCTGCTTATATCAAGTAAAAGTGTTCAGCAGATTGTATTCACATAATGTGGCTATCTGGTTGTGTGTTTATATCGTGTTTATTAGACATCTGGAATATTCCTTATGCAGCAGCACAAATATATACATAGGTTTAAGTATCTCAGATTGAGATGCAATAATACCAAATTTATAGGCCCTAAATATGTCCAGTATTGACCTAATAAGGCATGATTTGCTCAGAGATTAGGTATACTAGTTAAGAGTATTACCCCTGAACTACTAAACGTTTGCTGAGGCAAAAGAAATCCTTTACTTTGGTAATAGATGCACAGATATAAAGAGCTACAAACTTGTGTGAGTTTTACAGATGAGAGATTTACCACAGGGAACTCCATCATGCACATATAACCAGTCCTTTATACAATCTGTTAATCAAAACTACAACAGTTTGGCACTAAAATCCTTGACTGCATAAAGGTCAAAATCAATGCCTAATGAACATGCTCTGACAACCTTGGACAATGCAAATGCAATCTGTTTTCTTGCAAAGGGCAAGCCCTCATAAACACCATGTAGGGGTCTGCACCCCCCAAACTCCTTGCTAATTTATATATTTAAAAATATAGTAACTCCGAGCACAATCTCTGGAAAAGGGACATATTTCCAAACCCCAGGGAATGTCAATCTCACACAATAATCCATCATCTGCATTGTAAACCCAAATGTGTCCATAAAAATCTTGTTGACATTTGTGAGTTTTATTTATTGACGTGCTAATACACACACACATATATATATATATATATATATATATATATATATATATATATATATATATATATATAGATAAATACATAAGGATATAAATATAGATATAGATATAGATATAGATATAGTTTTGGTCCTTTGAGCATCTTTCATATGTATGCGTGTGTGTGTGTGTGTGTGTGTGTGTGTGTGTGTGTGTGTGTGTGTGTGTGTGTGTGTGTGAGTGTGTGGGAGTGTCTTTGGAGGAAGCGTACCTGTTAGCCTTCTTAGATCTAGTGTTCAAATTCAATGCCAGGATGTTCCCTTAAAGTTCCCTTTCTGCTACTTTGGCATTTTACTTTCTTAATTCAAAAGATATCTTGTGGCAGATATAAACTTTGACACATCTCTTCTTCCAGCAAAAAGCTACAGAGGAGTTTACAAATGGAATATTTGTGTTATTCTGAACACATTCAAACATTCCTGTAAATCAAGTAAAATACTCTAAGTATGGTTTGGATGTATCATTCTTTTCATGATAAGCTTAAGAAAAAAAGTCACTGCCATTAATGCTGGTGCTCTGTTATGGGGTGCTCATGAAGAAGTGAAAGAATCTAAGGCATTATTCATAAAAAGAGTAATTTTCCTGCAAAATAAAATCTCAAATTACTAAATAAAAAATGTTTTCTCTTCTATAAACTCAAATTGCTAAAGCAATAATCAATGACATGGGTGTGGTATATTGAAGATTTATTCATTGTTGGTGTCATTTAATCTTGTGGGTGAAGCCCGATTGATTAAACAAAGACAACTATGGGTAAATCTACAATATATCACACCATGGAGTCAGTTATTGCTATTATACAAGAAAAAAGAATACTTATTTAAATAATGTCATTGTATGACAGCCCCGTGTTGTTCTTCTGCTTTCTTCAGATATCCTGCTGCTTTTTTTATGTACTGCACATGCATATGTGACTTTCTTCCCACGACTTTCATTCCCATATTTACGCAATACATCAGTGCTGTGTGATGTGTACTGTGTATAGGAAGCAATGGGGAAAGGAAGAACTCTGTTACTTTTTTTGTTTTGTTTTGTTAATTAAAAAAATATACCAGGACACTTTGAAGGTACAGGAGGGACAGGACATAGAAAATAAATGGATAATCATATAAGTTTCTCTAATTTTTCATAACATATCTCTTCTTTTAGCTTTTCCCGGTTTGGGGTCACTACAGCAGATAACTGGTCCACTTATGATTGGCAGTGGATTTCTACAATGTCAAGTTGGCAGCCCAGTGCCCAACTTTCAGAGAAGACATACACACACACACTCATGCACCTACCTGCATGTCTTTTTAAAATTCAGTCGGTCACAGGGAGGACATGCAGACTCTACACAGAAGGCACTCCAGCAGAGAATCAAACTGGAGAACCTCTTGCTGTGAGGTAACAACTCTAACTGTGGCACAACCGCAGCCAACCTTTTCATAAGGTACCTGATTATTCTTTTTTTTTTCAAATAACTTTTTATTTGGTGTATTCCACAATATCAGAACAATATAAACCAACAAAAACAACAATATATACAGTCTAAGTCTAACAGAAAAAAAAAGAAAGCACACTAATTATGTACAATATTTACAGGCTACAGTGCTACCATGTAGAAAAATGAGTTGGAAGATAATAAACAGAGTTGTAAGGGGTAACAGTGGATCTCCAAGTGTAACTCAAAATGGGATTGATATATATGACCAGAAATAAACTGTAAATTAAGTTAATCATATAAAATTAAGTCGAATAGATCTTTCCAGATTTTCTTAAAGTAGTCTTTCTTCCTAGGCCCTTTTGTGATAAACTTTTGTGCCGAAATATACTTCAAAGCCATCTCCTTGAATCCATTCCAAAAGAGTTTAGTGCTATCCAACCAGTTTTTAGTAATATACAGTTTGATAAGGGAGCAGAGAATAATTAGAACATGATATTTTGACTTAGGTAGCTTTGTGTTAGGTATGTGAAGAATCACTATTTCCCAAGAGAGGGTGGATTTGTGGTATCCCATTTTTTCTAGATGCACTTTTAAAGAGCACCAAAGTTTGTGGGTGTGTTTGCAAAACCAAAATATATGAAGCAGATCCGCTTTTGGGAAGGAACAACAATTACAGGAAGAGGAAGTTTTGGGGTCAAATTTGTTAAGCACCAAAGGTGTGTAGTAAGAATTATTATTGATCATCAATTGTGTGTAAATGAGTTTCTTAAAAGGGGATAATTCTAAGGTGTTTTTTATGGCTGCTAACGTTTGTTCCTTTGTGATCGGGATGTCTTGGTTATTCCAGTATTTAGAGAAAGGCAGACCAACTTATGTATTATGGAATTCAAGAGGTAGTAGAATCTGGATAGCATTTTCTCAGAACCTGAGAGAGTGGATATGACCTCACAAACTTTAGAGATGTCCTGAAGATTGGCCAGGGGGATGTTAAATTTTAAAGAGATTAGTTCTCTTAATTGTCGGAGGATGACCGAGTATTTATTATTAACTTTAAGAGTCAGTCGAAGATCAGAAAGGGTTTTGTATTTGTGTTTGAAAATATCCCATACTATGATGTCTTTAATAAGAGGAAAATTCAAAAGATTAATCATCAAATTATTGATCCTGAAATTCGGGTTAAGGTGAAGAGGTTGAAGAAAAGGGAGGATTTTATCCAGGTTGATAATTTTACCAGGTTTTGGAATACTCTAATTTTATGTTTTAGGGTACTGGATAAATTATATTTGTTAATAACAGATAGAGAAAGGAAAGGGAGAGCTTTTGGATTAATCTTATTGGTGACTATGTGTTGATACCATATTTTCATCCAAGAAGGGGAAGATTTGTAATTCTGCCAGTTAAGTTTTGAAATAGTTAAGATTCTGTTTGCAGAGATAATCCTGTAGTAAAGATGAAAGTTTGGCAGGCCCAGACCTCCCCTAAGCTTTGGGTAAGCCAGTTTAGAATAAGATATCCTAACTGATTTAGGAAACCAAATAAATGTGGCTAATTCTTTATTCATTTTGGAGAACAAGGTATTAGATATAATAAGGTTTGAGGCGTTAAATTGGTAAAGGAGTCTGGGCAAAACATTCATTTTCACTATCGCAACTTTGGATAAAAGAGAGAGATTCATGAGTTTCCATCTGTGCAGGTCCTGTCCAATTTTGGACCAAGTTTTTAGTAAGTTATTTTGAAACATAGAGGCTTGATTGTGTTCAAAATATATGCCCAGATAATTAAGGTTGAAAGTTGTTTTAAAAGGAGAATCTGGAAAATAATTAGCTTTGTGATATACAGGGTTAATTGGAAAGATATGTGATTTTTTATGATTAATCTGGTAGCCTGAAACCCTAGAAAATGTATCAATAGTTTCTATAATTTTACACAAGTCAGTGTTTGGATATTGAAAATATAAGTTGAGGTCATCAGCAAAGGCAGAAAGCATTATGTTAGTATTTAGAACTTTAGGGATAGAGTGATGTGTGTTCTGAGCTAGGTATAGAAAAAAGGGTTCAATAAAGATGTTAAAAAGAAAGGGGGATAATGGGCATTCTTGCCTTGTTCCGTTTGTAATCCTAATTAGGTTAGATGTGCTTTTGTTAACATATATATAAGTGATAGAGTTTTCATAAAGTACTTTAATCATATCTGAAAATGCAATGGGTATATTAAAGTGTGTTAATGTTAGGAACAGAAAGTCCCAATTTACTCTGTCAAAAGCCTTAGAAGCATCTAGTGTTAAGGCATAGATCAGATTTTTGTCTTTTTTTGTAAAGAGCAGTAGGGAATCAAGGGTTAGAGTATTATCCCAAGTATGTCTGTGACTCATAAAACCTGCCTGGTCAGGACAAATTATAAAGGGCATAATATTTTTAAGTCTGTTGGCCAAAATACCCAAAAAGATCTTTATGTCAACATTTATAAGTGAGATAGGTCTGTAGCTATGAGGATCAGTCTTATCTTGCTTGTTTTTTAAGATTAGAATAGTTTTCGAGGCATTCCAATGTAAATCAGAAATTCCATTCCTTATAATGAAGTCGAATACTTTTAAAACTATAGGGGAAATTCTTAATTTAAAAACTTTAAAGAAATTGGTAGTAAACCCATCAGGGCCTAGGGATTTGCCTAATTTAAAGTTGGTAATGACCTCATGTATCTCTTGAAGCTCCAACGGAGCAGACAGCATAGATTTTTAGTTATCATTCAGAGAAGGGAAATTAATATTATTCAGAAAGTTCAACGTGTGGGAATTAGAAGTATTATCAGTCTTTCGGCCATAGACATCTGAGTAAAGAACCTGAAATAACTGGATTATTTCCGGGTCAGATTTATACATTTTATTCTTGTATTGTAATATAGGGATCTTGGGGGAATATTGATTTACTTTTATTATTCTTGCAAGGATTTTAGATGGAATTTGTGCCCACTCAGAGTAAGTTGCATTAAGTTTTTGTTCTTGCAGAGAGTAATCCTGTTGGTGCAGCTCTAGAAGGTCTTTTTGAGTACAATTTATCAGCTTATCTAACCCATGATCTGAGTTCAGTCTCTGTTTCTTTTTTAAGTCAGAATGTTTTAGGGTCAAGTTAAGTTCCCTCATTTTGTTAAACTTTTTATAGAAAGAAACCTTGGTTATAAAAAAAACTCTCAACTTGGCTTTACAAGCCGCCCATTGGATATCCAGGGGGATATGTGAAATCTCAAGGTGTGTATCAAAGTCTGATAGAATTTCATTTGTTTCTTGGATTATGTCACTGTTAAGCAATAAGTTATTGTTTAAGGTCCAGTTACTGTAGAAGAAGGTTGAAGGTGGCTTAGAAGTGAATATAATCTTAAGAGAAATTCTTGCATGATCAGATAGAAATCTAGGTTCTATAGAGAAGTTTAATTTAAAAATTGACAAGGATTCAGAGATTAAAAGGAAGTCCAATCTTGACCAAGTTTTATATCACTTCGAATAGTATGTGTAAATTTTTTCTTTAGTTGAAATCCCACTGAATGAGATTGTGTCCATAAGGTTAAAATCAGACATTAATTCCTCAAGAGCCACGGAGGCTTGGAAGTTGTATGACAAAGTCTTAGTTGTACTTTCCAAGTTAGGGTTTATGACAGCATTCCAATCTCCGCCTAGTATAAACTGGTAATTATGAAATGTACAAAGAATATTATATATCTCCATTATGAAAACTTGCTGTTGTGAACAAGGCCCATAAACATTTAAAAAGAGTATCGGTTTGTTGGAGTTTGGTAAATTAGATGTGAAATAACACCATCTACCATTTTTGTCAGATTTTAACTCATTTATTACCCCCTGAAAGTCATTCTTAATTATAATAGCAACACCCTTTGAATTAAGACTATCCCTCGCAGCTATAATAGATCTTATCCATTTTCTTTTGGTTTCTTTCATCCAATCTTCCTTGAGCAGATGCATTTCCTGTAGGAAACAAATATACTGGCCTGTGACTTAAATAATAAATGTAGTAGAAGACATCTCTTAGCTTTATTTTGTAAGCTTCTTATATTCCACGAATCTATGGACCAAGTCATGTGTATTTATATATATCTTAATAGGCTTAGGTCTTGATTGACCAATTTCCTTAAATATTGTGTCAATAACATATAGGGAAAGGCAATAACAAATATAGGTGGGTATGCCAGGGTGATGAAGATCCACTTGATTCTTCCAACCTCATAAGATATAAAACAAAATAGCAAAGGTAGCATAGTATTTCTTCAAATACGACCCAGTGCCTAACCACTCAAACCTCTTAAGTGAAGAAATACAGTAATAATCGTGAGAGTGACACATTTTTTTAAGCAGGCATAGTAGCGTAATAAAAGGAGAAAACACTATTAATAACCTGAGATAAACAAACGATACCAACAACAGTACTATCCATATGTACATACAAATATTCATCCAAACATTGTTAATTCTAGAACCCTATAACAATGCCACATAGAGCAACCCAGTGAAGAAGTAGAATAAAGAAAGTAAGATTAACATTGTGAAAGTTGTATTAATTATGATGAGGGCAGGTGATCATGGACGATGACTCTCAAAAGTTGAAATATAAGTTGAAATATAAGGAGGACCAAAATGTCCATTCCTGAGATAATGCAACTAGGGTATTGAGAATTAGCATAAAAAGAAAGAGAATGACTAAAGGTTTTAAAAAGGGAGCCAAAAAAGAAATATTATTATTTGTATATTTATGTGTATAATAACATAGAAGTGGGACTATTAGCATGGTTAAAATAAACTTATATTTTAATGAAATATAGAGAAGAAGAAAGAGAGAGAAGTAGAGAGAAGGCAAGAGGAAAGTAATAGCGTGTTTGTATATTATAGACATAGTATATGTAAGTGATAAGTTGTGGTTTGAGACACTTGTAAATAAATAGTCACCTCCGGCGAATTAAGGAAAATAACCATAGTATGGCCTAGTATCATTTATGGCAAGTTTAAAATGTAATAGATATTGCAGCAAACACAAATAAACAGTGATCTTCTAGATCTAACATTCACACCAACATGTCAGGATATCTAGATTAGATAAGGCATTAACTGCCCATCACCGCTAATTAATCATAAAGAAACAGAATATTTTTGACATATAAACCAACTGGAGCCAGACATATTCGACTTAGGATCTGTTTAATCAGATCAAATATTGTTAAAGACAGTCTAGCTCTTAATAGGTACAAACATTCGTTAAATAGGTGAAAGTATTTGACGGGAGTAATTAAGAGTAGAAGCCGCTCAAACTCCTATCTAACAAGTGGCTGGAGACTCGTTCATACCGATAAATTCTCTGAGACATTTAGCATCGCACAAGTGACTCAGCACACAGTATTGTTTGTTGAACCGGTCAAGCAAGACCAAAACTAGAAATTCAGAGTTGTTTTGAGCCTCCCGTGACAGTGCAGGCATGCGGTGAGTTTCTCTGTAAGGATCGATGAAACAATTGAAAGCCACAAGGCAAAAGTGGTGAGGACACTGCAAATTAACAACATCTCAAGGTCCTGCCTAATGAGTGACTGGAGCACTAATAATATCAATAAGTTTTCCAAAACACTTGACATAACATAAGAGTTTCAGTAAGCAAAGATAGTGGCTTGATCAGTTTAATGAGACCCACACATAAAACGTGACTCTCGTTCAAGCAGACTGTGTCACTGTATGCACGAGGGCAAGTTCTCGGTGATAGCATCTGGAAGTCGTTAGGCATTAGTAACAGGGGCATCTGCTGGTTAACAACAACAAGAAATCTTACCTGCCTAGCGAATTTAGCCCCAATAAAACCAACATGATCACTAAGGAGCTTGTTACTACTCAGGAAGCTCAGAAACAGTAAAGCTGGTTACACTGGACTAGTGATGTCAAGACTAAGAGCGTAGAACAAGTTTGATCAGCCTGTGTCTCTGTGAGCATGAGGGAAGGAAGATTCTTCGTGAGAACATCTGGAATCCGTCATGCAGAAGTGACTCCCTGGGGAATAATATATCGCCAGAATGGTTCCCAGCTATTCAAAATGTGAATATTTAATGAGCAAATCAAAGATTGCAGAGAAATAATTCGCATAGAACACGAATGTATATCCGAACACTGGAAAGGCAATCAGAGGCAATCCTGCACTATCCGGTGCGTAAAAAAAAAAAAAAAAAAAAACACAGTATGGTTTTAATTGATAGTGTGCACTATTCTACAACACAGGTATACTGTTAAAGACTTTGAAAAATACTTCTTTGGCTTCTTTTGGAGAGTTAGCTGTATATCTTGTCCTATTATATGTAAAGATAAGTGTGCTCGGGTACCTCATTTGGAATTTGATGTCCTTTTTGAGAAGTTCTGCGCAAAACAGAGCCAATTTCTGCCTGTCTGTTTTAATAGAAAGAGGTAAATCTTGCGAGAATGATAGTTTGTGTTTGTTCCATGTAAAGGATTTTTGTTTTTTGGCCGCCAGCAGGATTCTTTGAATAACTTGTAAGTTTAAAAGCCTAGTATAAACTTGGCGCGGTGCAGTGGAATCTTGTCTTTTGTACATGGCATGATGTGCTCTTTCTATTATTATGTCAGAGGTATGCCCATCTGAACACAGACGTTGTTTGAAAATTTGTTTAGTTATGTTTAATAAGGTCTAGTTTTCATAAGATTCAGGTAGACCCCTGATTATAACATTATTGCGCCGACTTCTTGCCTCAAGATCCATTAACTTTGATTGGAGTTCCGTTATAGATGTGGATTTGGTGCGAAGCTCATCAGTTAAGGTTTGGATTAGAGATTCATTTACTTGTGTTTTATATTCAAAGGTGTCTACTCTGTCAGCGATTTGGTTTAAAGTATTCCCAAATTTGGCTAGTTGATCAGAAAATCCTTGAATAGCGAGTTGTATGGGTTGAAGGGCTTGTTTGAGTTCATCCATGTGGAAGCTGGAATCAGTTTTGGTTTTAGTGCTGATTTTGCCGGGATCCAAAGTTTGTTTATTTATTCTCTGTCTCTTGGAGCCACCTTCTTTTTCTGGAGAAAGAACTGATGATATTTTAGCTTTGGTAGTTTGTGTTTCCATAAAATCAAGTTCCTTTGCCATGTTTGACTCGGTCTTTGTATGCTGGGTAAGCCAAGGATTGATTCAGGCCTTTGGATACACGTGGCTGGAGCACTTACCCAAAATGTAGAGTTTATTAGATGCTTTTAGTCCAGTTATTATTAATTAAGTAACTGATCCAAAAATTTGAAGTTATAGTGGATTACCCTCTTCTTTAGAACAAAGGTACTAGCGTCTGAAAGAGGGAATTTTCCTAAAAAAGTAAAACTGAAGTAGGGAGCTCTGTGCAGAGGGTGTGCACTAGACGACCACCATCTTGGAAAGTCAAAATTATTTCCTGATTATTCTTTTATTATTGTCTGTCCTGTCTCTTTTGTTGGTTTCAAGTGTCCAGTTTTGCAAGTTTATTAATTTTTGTTTGTTTGTTTGTTTAAGTGAAGGCAACGTGAAATTTTTATGGCATATATTAATGGAAAAAAGTCTGGGTGACAGGACCTTTTTCCATTTGTATATTCTTGGATTTACAACGGGAATGCTGGTTGGGCTGTCCAATCAGCGTGCAACTTTTTGAATATTAATGGCCAGTCATTGTATAATACTAAATAATTAGCAGCAGTATGAGTCACAAAAATGTAAGAAATACAAGGTAAAGCTGAAAGTTGTAGTAAAAAAGAAGTATCATTTCAAAGCAAATGAGTTCTTCTAAAGACATCTACACACAAAAATAAACAAGCTCTGTTTAGTAGTCCTATAAATGTTTGAAGTCACTTGGTATTTAAAAAAATGATTTCTATAATAAAAAGCAAAAACTATGAATAAGAAATAATTAAAATTCCATAATCTCCATCCAATGTAATAAGCATATTGTATACATACTTTACTCTGTTAGCATTTTTCATATGTGTATGCTTTCGTCTTAATCTAAAAAATTACTTTATACAAGTCCTGTCTTTAAACTTATTTGTTTTATGGCATGGCATCCAAATAAAAGTGCTGCATTCTTTCCTGTCTTTAGCAATATGATTTTATAGTCACTACTCCATTAAATTCCCACTGTATTCTGTAGTACCAAATATGTACAACTCAATCTGAAGTCATACCCAACACTTTATTTTGCTTAATTATTTGGTTTGTATGTTTGAACATCCTGCTCTGGAAATTTTGTAACATATTACCAAAATAGAATCTTACTCTGACTGCTGGCCACAGATGTAATGCCTTTACTTTTCCAATCAAACTTATCATTGAATACACATAACATCTCAATGTTCTAGGACAGAAGCATCAGTCATATTAATGTATTTACCTGTACTGCATAGCCTTCAAGTAAACATACCACGTGGGGTACTTCAGATTTTTTTATAATCTTGCTATTTAAAAATTCAATTATTTCCTCATATATAAGTAAAGAATGGCTTGATATCCAGTATTTTAAATTACAATTACTTGAAATAACATCCCGATTATGTGTAATAATCTTTTTAGTATCATACCTTGACTTTTATTTTCTGAGAATGCTCACATTTTCCTCTGTGGTCATTTTTGATCTAAAGGGGATAAAATATTACTTTTTTCATTCCAAATGATAGCAACTATAAAATAGAGGTGTTTATTTTACACTTCGAATATAGAGAAATTATGGTGCCCCATCCACTTATTCATGTTCCTCTTGAACAGTGTCATAGAGGTGTTCTGTTTCACTTGAATTGGTAGCCTGTTCCAAAGAAGTGGCAGTCATTGGGAGATAAATCTGTCCCTCCACCATGTCCTATTTAAGTTGCAGGCCATATTTTTTAGAAAATCAGTTGACATTAATATAATTTCAAGGTATAAGACCTGTCGCCTATTTTGTTAAAACACAAATATAAGAAAAGTTCTATTTCTGAAATTTACACAGAATAGGTTTAAAGTTGGGAAGATAGAGGTAAACATGAAAAATCAATGAAAAAGTCTTTGAGAGAAGTTATGAAAATGATTTCATGTATTCATAGTCACATATGTTCAATAATACTGCTAATAAAACAGTAGTGGAAAAACATTTGAAAAGAAAATAAAGTCGGGAATTCAAAAAGAACCCTAGTGGTCACATTAAGGGTGGCAATAAAAAAGTTCTGTTTACATGATATGTTTTTTTCATCTTCAGAGACATGTTAACTGCAGTGATGAAGGAACTCACTATTGGCTAATTTGCATGACTCTAAATTGTTAACAAACAGTGATTGTCCCAGTCCCCTTCAATAAACACATCACACCTAATGACATTTGACGACCTTTATTAAAACTTCCATAACATAGCTTTGATCACCAAAATGTATTAATTACAATTGGACATAGTATAGCTGATTCTAAACATAGCATAAACATCCTTGTAATGTTAATCAGGACAGTGTACCTACTCATCTTGCCCCAGTAGCAGTGTCCCAAACTCTGCTCGCTTACTTTACTTATGATGCAGCGTTCGAGACTCACTTCATCTCCCATTTATTGAATTTCCCATCCCACCAAATAATTCAGGATGACAAGACCTTACTCCACCTGACCCAGTAAGCAGCATCCATACCTCTACTTGCTTACTTTACTTATGAAGCAGGATCTCCCCATCTCACTTCATACACCATTCATTGAATTACCTCCCAACCAAATAAGCAACGTCCTTACCTCTGCTTCCTTATCTATTCAGCAAACTTCCTCCAGTTGCTCATTTTCCTTTCCCCAAATCCTTGGAATGAACATCCAGACACCAGAGGGGGAACAGGAGAGGGCAAGCCTGTCCCTCTTCTCTGCCTACCCTGACTGATAAAAAAACCACATCCCCCTCCCAACGCACCAGCAAAAAGGGGAGGGTATGTGGGTAGCAAGTTCACACCAAAATGTGATTACTTACCCAGCTACACTTGTCTAAACCCCTTAAGCCCATCCCCACCCTTACCTCATTTCCTCCCAATCATCCCTCCCTCCTTATAACCCTTTCATCTCCCCAACTCACTTAACTCCTACTAATATCAATCTACCACTCTTGAAGATGTCCCAGGACAGCTTGATTTGTTGCAAAACCTCATTTGTCCCGGTCCCCTTCAATAAACATATCACACCAAATGACATTTGACGACCTTTATTAAAACTTCCATAACATAGCTCTGATCACCAAAATTTACTAATTACAATTGGACATAGTCTAGCTGATTCTAAACACAGCATAAATATCCTTGTAATGTTAATCAGGACAGTGTACCTACTCATCCTGCCCCAGTAAGCAGCATCCCTAACTCTGCTCGCTTACTTTACTTATGAAGCAGCATCCAAGACTCCCTTCATCTCCCATTTATTGAATTACCCATCCCACCAAATAATTCAGGATGACATGACTTTATTCCTCCTGACCCAGTAAGCAGCGTGCATACCTCTACTTGCTTACTGTACTTATGAAGCAGTGTCCCCATCTCATTTCATACACCATTCATTGAATTACCTTCCACCAAATAAGCAGCATCCTTACGTCCGCTTGCTTATCTATTCAGCAAACTTTCTCCAGCTACTCATTTTCCTTTCCCCAAATACTTGGAATGAACATCCAGACACCAGAAGGGGAACAGAAGAGGGTAAGCCCGTCCCTCTTTTCTGCCAACCAGCCTGACCAGGCTGTTCCCCCTCCATTCTGCACAAATTGTTCAACCAACTACCTCCCATAAAGGGAAGGGTTAAGCCAAACATCATTTGGTATACCCATTATCTGTAAAATACATTAACAACCCCATGCCTTGACGTACCAGCACTGAAGCACACCATAATGAAACTAAATAAAGTAGAATTACCAGTGACCCCACTGTACCACACCAGAACATCCACTCCAAGAGAATACATTCCCTTTTAGTCCTCTTCCTTCAAGTCACTAACCATGGCTCAACTATTCCGGAATGCCAACCTACATCCATAACATATGCCACAACATTTTATAACCCCTTGAACTCAAGTCTACACCCAGTTAAAGGAAAAAAAAAAAAAAAAAACACCCATCTTACAGTATTCAACATCTGTCCCTCTATCCACTCAACCCAACCCGACCCAAACCATGAAAATATACCAAAATCATGATAGCACAATACTATGCTCCTGATTAAGGTGCTGATAGCTAGAAACAATTAACATCTGCATAACCTTAAACACCCCCCAAATCAATACCTGCTAAAGCCCCTCCTGGCTAATCCTAGTCACCACTAAAAGAAATAAGACCAGGCCGACTTTTGCACAACTTCAAAACATGCCTTGCCTAAACTTTCTATCACCGACGTAACCAAGCAACCTGCTCCCACACTATACCCAAAGCACCCTCATACCTGCAATGCTTCTTGCAACCCTACATACCAAATTTCCTCAAGCATAAAGAAATGGTTCTTGTGGTACTCCTTCTAACCCCTAACCTAGCATGTAACGTCACAAATAGCTACCATGCCCTATGAACCATTACAATTTTACATCAACATATCAGATCATGGGCCCTCTACCAACACAGTGACCTGCATAGCTAACTGTAAATGCACCCCAAAACTCCACCTAAATTTGACATGTGTAACTGCATACTCCCATGTTAGCATTACCGGAATCTCATTACCGGAATCTCATTACCTGACAATCCCAAAACCAACCGAACCTTAGCTGCTAAATCCATCCCCTTAGGTTCTACCCCAAAATTCCCTTTACTGCTAACTAAACACCTGCTGTACCATGCCCCTAATTTGCCTTGACAGTCCCTGAAGCCGCAGTAATCTTAAACCATACAAATTTACTCACCTGAATGAGCAGCTGGAATCATGTCATTACATGCAACCTCACCGCTTTCCAAGCCAATGTCCAGAACCTCTAAAAGCAGCATCCTCTGTCCAATCCACTTCCTTTAGGCCCACCAGTTGATACAAACTGTGTCCTTTGCCATCCCTGCCAGAAATCCTGTACCTCCATCTGCAATAGAAAACAAATTAAGCACCTTGCTGTCATGAAAATTGCAAAGCTTGTAGATATCACATACTCTTAGCTTTCTTATTTATACAAAACAAACCCCATTATAAATAATATGTCTCCTGTTACAGTAGCCTACGATGATGACCCAGTCAAGCTTACCAAGGATTTCATATCCAATCACATCCTGACTGTCTGTGGTAAATAAATCAACTTGGCTATAATAAGGATCTCAAAAGTGGACCCTGCCGTGGGTCTGCTCCAATCACTATCACTCTACTCAGTATCCTACAGATTGCTCTTAGGTGATCTGTGACTCTCCTACAAGGAAATCTCAGACCCTGCTCTAATAGAGATGCTCCATATCCATAAGTCTAACTCCTCTCATAGTACCAAAAAGCTTAAATCCCATATATGACATTAACACCAACTGTGGAGGAGACAGGTTTATCTCCCAGAGACTGCCACATCTCTGAAATAGACTCCCCGTACACATCACACCTAGTCTGCTGTTGCCCACTTCAAATGCAACCTTGATAAGTGGATGGGTAACCACAACTTTGTCCCAGGGCATCTTAACTTAATTGTGACAAATCCCAGTGGGGATAGCTAATTTTGACCAACCACACACCTTCCAAACCCTATGGATAACACCCCCACCCTGAATCACCCTGCCATAGAAGATCAAACAATAAATTAGGGAGAAAGTGCCAAGGCTGCCTTCAGCTTCCCCATAACCCTGCATTCACTTACAAGAGCAATGCAAGACCGAGTAAAGAAAATGACTCCTTAAAACCCTGTATATCAGATACCATATGCACACAAGAAGCTAACATAGACAGTACACATCCTACCACAAAATTCTATGTTTTAGCCAAAGGCACAGTGATCCTTTTGTACAAATACCCGACAACCCAATGTAAAAACGACGTTGCCCCTTCATTTTAATTTTGTCTGCAGTTACTGTGGTGGTCAATCCAATCCTCATTCCACCATCTCATTCCTACACCCACCCTCTCATTAATTTCTTGGTACTTATGTATTAGACACCCATGTTCCAGACAACCCAATATTAGAAGGGCCAACAATCATCAATGTTAGGCAGGATTAAGAAGGTCAGAACTAAAATTTGAATAAACCTCCATGGAAGTACCAACTGTAAAGACAAACTAGTGTAAATCACCTGTAATACATAACACTTTTGACAACAGCCTACCCACCCTCAGACTATCCTAAATAAATCCACCATCTAGTGCCCCCCACCAAGTCCCCGATGAAGAACTAAGCCTGCCAAAACCTTTACTTACCGCTGCTAAATGCCCAAAGCATACACACTTAACCGACAGTCTTCACAGGGACTCCTAACCTGTAAAACCCACACACTACCCCACAAAGTCATAGCAAACCTGTCCGGCGAACCAAGAAATACACAGGACCAATAGTCCACACAAAAACTTGACCTTTGGTGTAAATCCAGACAGCTGAAAGGTACAGATGCCTACTGTAATAGCAGCAATATCATTGATCCTTCAGCTATAGTGCATCACATACATACCCCTCAACTCCTTAAGCAAAATCCAAAGCCATAAGTACCAAATAGAAACATTGTAATTATAAGTCTTACCAGCTCATGGTAATAAATTACAGATTTAACAAACATTTCTGAAGGGTATGAAGTCTGACACTCAAATGCTTGTCCTTTCCTAACAAGTCATTTTTCATTAAGAAAGTTTGTGGTCTGCACTCTTGTGGGAGGAGAGGCTAGATTCTGCTCTTCTGATCTGGGAATTTCTGGTTAAAGGCTTATTGTGCCTGCTTATTTGAACTATTTCTTTCTGAAATTGGTGCAGCTTGTTTGCTGTAGCATAGACTAGATTCAGACATCCTGAATCTAGCTTTGTTTGTATAACCTGAGCGCTAGTCCAGGCCATCATTTTTGGAGAATGTTCCCCTGCACCCTAGTGGCAGGAGTGTGCAGCTAGAACTTGTCTGATTGAAGACTGTTGGAACAGGGCTCAATTTTGAGCTTTTTTACTGGTTAATTTGGTAAATTGTTAAAATCAGTTTGCTTGTTTTCTATTGTTATATAAAAAAATGCATTTTATTCATCTGCTTTTACTGTATTTGTGTTTCCACCTACTTTATTACTTTATTTTGCTTTTGCTGCTTGTTCTTAAAAGTACTTAATTGCATTTATTCTGCTGCATTTATTACTGCTTGTTAGTAGCCTGATTAAATTGTAACTGTTATTCTAAGCCTTTGGTTGAAGCACTTGAGCTTCAGACCAGTTGTTTTACATTACGAAGGTTGGTGGTCTGCACTGTTGTGGCAGGACAGATAGCTTACATCCTTCTAAGTTGGGATTTGCTGATTGAAGGCTTAGTGTCTGTTATTCTAAAAGTGTATTGGTTCTGGTTTAAGCACTGGGTCTTCGGGACAGTTATCTTACATTAAGAAGGTGTGGTCTGCACTCTTGTGCGAGGAGAGGGTAGATTCTGCCCTTCTGAGCTGGGAGTTTCTGGTTAAAGGCTTATTGTGCATGCTTCTTTGAACTGCTTCTTTGTGAAATTGGTATGCCTTGTTTGCTGTAGCATAGACTAAATTCAGACCTGCTGAATCTAGCTTTGGTTGCATAACTTGAGCACTAATCCAGACCATCTTTTTTTGGAGATGGTTCCCCTTCACCCTAATGGCAGGAGTGTGCAGTTAGAACTTGTCTGATTGAAGACTGCTGGAATGGAGCTCACTTTTTAGCTTTTTATTGGTAATTGGTTAATTTGTTTAAATCAGTTTGCTCATTTGCTACTGTGATATATATATATATATATACATATATATATATATATATATATATATATATATATATATATATATATATAAAAAAATACACTTTATGCATCGCTGCTTAGCTAGGGTCAAACTATTCTCGGTGCCATAAAGTCCGCTCTTTAAATTTTCCCTAAAAACTAGCCTGTTTTTTAGTTTTAGCACTCAAATCTATTTCTTTGAGCTCAGCACTTGTTCAGAACTCATTGTAAATACTAAATAAGCTAAAAATTACTACAGCACTCAACTTTCCTCACTTGTCTAGAGGAAAACAGTTTTTAGTACTTAATAAATAAGCAACTATCCAGGCATGTCTAAGGGTCAGCTCCCGGTGTTTTCTCCTGTCTACCTGATGAATCTGGGCATCTTGGGGCAATGCAGCAATTGCCTCATGTACACAGACAACCCTCTCCTCCTACCAACCAACACTACAACCTGTGAGAGATGCACTTATATAGCTAAACTGGAAGTAAAGATCTATTCACCCAAGACTGGACTAGACAGTCAAGAGGAGAAGGTAAACACTTGCACAATGCCACACTCATCACATAGTCCCTCAAAACCTACACATAGAAACATAAAATACACACCTACATTCATGGAGGCTCATAATAAAAATCTTCTCAAGCAACAGAGACCTCCAAAGCAGAAACACAAGCAACCTCCAACTCCCAAACAACCCAAATGACACATAGCCCACAAATGCCACTCAACCACAGCCCATAAGGCATAACAACATACCCAACACTCTAGTCATAGGTGACTCTATAGTCAGGTACACTGATGTTCCACTCATCAGGCTAAACAATGAGAAAGTTACTGTCAGCTGCCTGTTGGGTGCCAGGATCTGCCACATAATACACGCACTCCGGTCACTCCACAACAAGTACAAATATGACTCTGTCATTGTCCATGTTGGTGTGAATGACGTAAGAATTACGTCCCTGGACTACATGAAAAGAGACATAGAGAAGCTGTCCGATCTTGTAGCCCAGGCAGGTATGACCCTAACCCTGAGTAGCATTCTGCCATCACTCTTAATTATACCACAGTACAACGACAAAATGATTAACTTTAACAATTGGCTAAGCTTCTGGTGTCATTCTAAGTGGATACAGTACCTGTCTGCCTGGGATGACATGATCAGCAGACCATGATGCTTTGCCAGAGATGGCCTTCAACTGTCATCTGTGGGATTTTGGATATTGGCTAAGGATCTTGCCACCCCTATAGTGCCTTTTTTAGGCAAGGTTCAAATGACAAATTCACCACTGTAACAGGTACAGGCAAGCAAAATCTGAGGGTAATGCTACTCAATGCTAGAAGTCTAAACCTCAGAATGCATTCACTCAACGCACTTCTTAAAATGCAGAACTTCGACATCTGTGCAGTGGCAAAGACCTGGTTCAAGGCTCCAGGGAGCACCTCTGCATTACCAGGTTATAATTCATACCACATCTTTCGGCCACCTAACCTGGACCAAAACACTAAAGGCAGAGGCATGTCCATAGTCATTAAGGATATCCACACCTCCAGGCTAGTTGCTCAGCACAATGCATCCAAGATTATCCAAGTGCAACTAACTCTGGGTAAGACCGCAATCCAAATTGTAACTTGCTACAGATCCCCCACCATGCCCCAGGATTCCCACTCTGCATTTCTTGATACACTGGAAAATATTAGGTTACAACCCAACACCCACATAATGGGTGATTTTAACTACCCCACCATTAACTGGTAAAACTACTCATGTACCAACTCTTTTGCTCAACATTTTCTGGAATTCATAAATTCCAATGCCTTGTATCAACTTATCCACACCCCCCACCAGGGGCAGCAATATCCTAGACCTGGTCATTACCAACATGGGTGACCGATGTTCCACACCAGAGGTCAATTCCTCATTGGTCAGATCCGACCACAAGCTAATCACCCTAGACATCCACATCCCGCCCACACCCCCCATTAGGGAAAACACCGTAAAAAAAATTCTCCAAAGCCAACTTCAAGCTTCTTAAGACAGAATTGTCAAACTTCACAACACCCATGCAGACGGACAACAGAGGTACAACTGCTGAATCCTACACAAATTCACTTTATAAGCACTTACGCAAGTGCATGGATCGTGCTATCCCTAACAGAACCAAGATGCTATCCTCCAAAAATAGGAAGCCAATCTGGTGGTCCCCTGCCATAAACAAACTCTACAACAGAAGAAAGAAACAGTTGCAAAAAAGAGTAAAATCCCATGATTGGAGGAACTCCCTGGTCAGCCTCAGTAAGAAGCTGAGATCCCTCATAAAATCCTCCAAACCTAGCTACAAAAACAAAATCTCCACTGATTCTAAAGACAGCCACAAAGCATTCTATAGCTATGGCAAGAATCTCAATGGCAACACTCAGATCTGCTCTGAGTTACAGCACAATGGCACTAAATATACAGAACCAACTGATATTGCCAACATCCTGGCAGATAGGTTCAGTGCAAACTTTACCCCTCTTTCACCCACTAAAGGGCCCATCTCTATACCAGAAGAATGTAAAGGTCCTGTAATCATGGCTGCACAGTAATAACCATACTATCCAAAGCCAAGAACACAGCATCCATGGGACCTGACAACATCCCAGACTGTGTTCTATACGAACTACAGAATGAACTGGCACCTCACCTAAGCACCATGTTCAGTCATAGCTTCACTTCAGGCTATGTGCCCACTGAATGGTGCACAGTGATGGTTATCCTACTCCACAAAGGGGGAGCCACCCCGGACCCCAGGAACCACCGCCCCATTAACCTAACGAGCCTGGTCTGCAAGGCCATGGAACATATTGTCATGGAACTTGTAAATAAAGACAGTAGTAATTTCCAAATTCTGGACCTCACCCAGTTTGGGTTTGTAAAAGGCAGATCATGTCTCCTAAACCTGATAGACTTCTTTGAAGCAGTCACCAAAGCCATAGACGAGAGTAAGGTGGTTCACACAGCCTATCTAGATCTCGCCAAGGCTTTTGACACCCTCCCCAACTCTGGAATTATAGATAAACTCACTAAACTAGGTATAAATCCCTATGTCACAAGATGGGTTGCCAGCTGACAGAACCCACACTGTGAAAGTAGCAGACTCCAAATCTGATTTCAGAGCAGTGACAAGTAGAGTACCACAGGGATCAGTCCTGGGTCCTCTCCTGTTTGATATCTACTTTACTGAAGTACAAGCTAACACAGAAGGTCTTTGGCTAACAAAGTTTGCAGATGACTGCAAACTAGGAGCCATAATCAAAACTCCTAATGATGTGGACATCCTACAAAAGGGCTTCACTGAGACAGATGCCTGGTGTCAAAGCCATAATGCCAAAAAGTGCATTGTCATCCCCTTTGGTAAAAACTCTGTACCCATGAGCTACCACATAGGTGGTAGTCTACTTAACACCAAAAGTGTGATAAGTGACCTTGTGACACAGGTGGACAGTAGTCTCTCCTTTGATAATCATATTGCCACAGTAGTCAGGAAATCCTTCTATGTGGCACACCTCATCACAAAAGGTTTCTCATCCAGGAAAAAAGAGGTTATTGTTCCCCTCTACTCATCACTCATTAGACCCATTATAGAGTACAATGCCCCTTTTGGTATGTACCTCACAAGACATCTACAACAACTGGAAAGGCCACAGAAATACCTCACAAAGAGGATTACCAGCCTCAAACAGATGCCCTATGCAGACCGTCTCAAAAAACTCCAGCTTTACTACATCGCATACCATCTACTCAGAGGCGATCTCTGCCTAACATACAAATCTATGCCAAATCCAGAGCTGCTGGACATGCTCCACTTAAAGAAATACCAATCCCTCTGAGCTACATGCTCTAAGGACCTAAACCTTGTCACCACAATAAACAGAACATGCTGGAGGGATAGATTCCTGTCCCAGAGAATTCCCATACTCTGGAACAAACTACCTATCTATATCAAACAAAGCTCCTCATTAGCACTCTTCAAGAAAAATCTTAATGATTGGATGGGAAATAAGAAATTCACCCCAGGGATCACCTCTGGGGCTCTGCTCAACAGGGGCACAGGAAAATAATTTTCTTGGGTGGCAAAAGCCAGGGTATCTTTTTGGCTAGTCTTATATAGGCCCTCGGGCCAATAGCCTAGTACCTACCTATGAACCTACGAACAAGTATGAGTCAAACTATGCATGGTGCAGTGTACCTTACTGTAAATCAGTGTAAATTATTCATGTTGCACCAATACCATTTGCCAAGATACCCCACGTACCACCTGCCTATGTAGCAAGCAACCGATATCCACTGGCCTCCAACAGTCCACAAACACCACCAAGAAATCTAAACAAATCTATCAATAAAGGAGGCTCAAAACTAGGAACATATATAAATATTACACTCACAAACTCAAAAACCGATAACATATGTTTCTTACCAGCTTGAATTATCTGAAAGTCATGAAGTCCAAAACTTCAATGCCTGAACTTTGAGGGAAAATCTGAACATTCTAAGAAATTTATACAGCTGTGAGGTATGCTTGAACAGGTCCAAGCACCACAACGTGTGCATGGAAAGCAACCATGCCTCAGAGCCCACTAAACTTGCTAAGGGAGAAGAAATAACACCACCACAAAAGAGCCGAATAGGAAGAAAATCCCTCAAAATATCACACTTCCCCACAATCAAAGACACAAGAAAAGGCTTGGTTTACTAGGCAATCGATCCCCCCACACCAACAGAACAGCCTTCAAAACTGCAATCCCTCCCCCCATAAGCCACTGTGCTCAAAAAAGGGGTCTACTATGCCGGCTTTACAAGTAGGTAATTAATCTAACCAGACAGCCCCTGCCCCCACCTATGCAGGTCATATGGTCAAAAACATAACCGACTATGGTTTATCCAGGTGCTAGCATAACTAAACTGGTTCACGTAAACCTACCCAAAGTGTTTTTTTAAGCCTAAATCAGAGACTCTACTGTATTGCACTATGTGACAATTGCTGTATCCTTTGGTCATGCCGACAATGCCAGAAAACAGCAACACTACTGAATATACCAGCAAATCTGTATGCTCTGAAACCGCTGGATCAAAAGCCCATACTAGGCTGAACAGTCATGCTATAACCCCCATTGCGGCATCTACATGGCCACAGCCATGCTGCCTATTTTTTTTTTTTATTTACATTCCTCTACCAGCCTGAAAACCCCACATAACATGTTGTGAACATGTCAAACCTAACACAGACTCACCACATCTGACAAATGCCAGGCTTGCTTTCCCCAACTCCACGCATACCAAAACACTCGTCCCCAGGGAGATACGTGCCAACACCCCATATCCCCTACATGAACATTAATGCCATGCAGAACCTATGGACAATGGTAAATTTCATTATCCCCTGCCAGAGTCTCAAGGGAAAACATGCCAGGGAAAAGCACGCTAATAACCATGTTCAGCCCAGCTAAACGGTTTCCACAAGAAGCCGTTACTTAGTGACTTTAATACTCAGAGCAATGCCAGTGATTTGTCAGGAAACCACAAAATGTTTGAGGAGCCGCTCCCACTTAAAGAGATGAGAGCCCACCACAGCAGCACCTACCTCTCAACCTCAAGTTAAGAAATTCTGACTATTATGTGAAGTTCAAACCAATACTGCACTGACAAACTTAACAGAGTGTAGTTTGTCAAACATCTCATCTCCCATTACATCCTGACTGTCTGCATTCTTGTGCCTAGGACCTTCTAGCTCTCTCTTCCTCTGTGGATGAGAATATGCTCTTAAACTGCTAATATTCATGTGCAGCTCCCAAAGCCTAACTCATACTGCTACTTCATCTCTAACCTAGCCCACAAAAACAACTCAAGTCATTTATTAGGATCCTTTGTTGTTTTATTTAATTTTTTTTTTTTTATTTTAAGTCAAACTTTCATCCGAGCAACTCAATCGCCCCAAGGATGGGACATGGATCAAGCAAGAGAACAAGCCCGGATGCAAGCCATTTCACCCCACCATAACAACCACCCTGGAAGCGATCACCGACAAAAAGGCACAGCCCCGATGCAACCCCCAACAGGAGTCCACCACCCCAGTCCCAAGAAACCCATTCCAAATGCACAGTATGTTTCACTATCCAGCCCGCCATCAAGAAACTAGCAAAATGCTCAGGGCTGAGCCAACACATGGCCTCAAGAAAGAAAATGATCCATGGGCTCGCAAATTCCCCAAACCTGACACGAACAGCAGAACAAAAGGGTCATTATGGTAAGGGTGTTTCACAGATTTTCCAGATTTTTTTTTTTAATTAATCCCTAGAAAACCTCACCCTTATATTAACAGAAAGCAATGACATAAAATAACCACACGTCCACAACCACAGCTAGCCAAAATAAATAAATAAATACATAAATAACCAAATAAATTATTTACCCTGCACCAAATGCCTTTTTATACCAGACTACCCCAGGTCGTCACGGACATTCCACTTGCATTAACAAGTTTACACCAAAATGTGATTACTTACCCAACTATACTTGTCTAAACCCCCTAAGCCCTTCCCCACCCTTACCTCATTTCTTCCCAATCATTCCTCCCTCCTTATAGCCCTTTCATCTCCCCAACTCACTTAACTCCCACTAATATCAATCTACCCCTCTTGAAGATGTCCCAGGACAACTTGGTTTGTTGCCAAACCTCATTTACAGATCAATACCAATTACTAGTGGTTAACAGTCATGGCCAATGCATCATGCTATTACAGACATTCTCCTCCCCCCTTTCACTGACACATACACATACGCACGCACACATACACACACACACACACACACACACACACACACACACACACACACACACACACGCACTAACACACACACATGCTAGCACAGGCATCTCCCTCCCCCTTTCATTGACATGCATGGAACCACACACACTCACTCAAATATGCACACACACACACACACACACACACACACACACACACACACACACACACACACACACACACACACACACACACACACACACACACACACACACACACACACACACATGCATACACACACAACATATTTGTCCATGTGCTGTCATAATATCCTTAATAATTCGGTTTTCCATGCCATGGTAATAAGAGGTTTGTTTTCTGCTCAATACATGTTTTAAAATCCTTGTTGCTTATCTTAACAGTTAGCAGAATAGACTAATGCAAATTATTATTATTATTATTCTATTATTATTATTATTTAACATTTGTTTACTGGATAGTCCAACTAGGTGAAAAATCATTTTCAGCAGAGGCTGAGGGAGAAAAGCTCCAGAGAAAATTAAAAATGTTTTGTGAAAAAAAAAAAAAACACAAGTTATATACATTATAAGAATTATGCAGTCCACAAAGTACGTCAAGTAGCATGGAATAAAATATTTGAAGTAAAAGTAAGATACATTGATTTAAATAGATTACAATATTTAGAAAATAAAGTAGCTTTGATTGTCAAATAAGTATGCTACAATAATTAAGCAGTGTGCGGGTTATGTACAATTATATCAAGCAGAGGAGAGGCAGGTCACCTAAGTGAATAGTACGTAAATTACAGTAAGTAGCATAGAGGGGAACTAGGACTGGAGAGTAGAGCAGAAGAGAGGATAGTAGGGAGTAAAAGGGAGGAGAGTAGTGAATAGACAGGAGAGCAGGGGAATAAGGATGTAAAACAGGAGAGAAGTAGTGCACGGGTGAAATGTGAGGTAAAAATATGAGAAGTTAGAGGGATGTATTGTTGCAAAAGAGGAAGTAAAGGAAAGAGGTAAGTAAGTGGCTTCCATATGGCAGACATGGAATGGTAGAAGAGTAAGCTGAATGAAGTAATCCAGATGGGAAAGGAATTATCCAGGTCCAGAACATGCAGAGAGCTGAGGAAGACCCTTAGTTGATTTTTGAAGTGGAATGGGTCAGCAGTGGTTATTATGCTCTGAGGGATAGTATTCCATATTTTGGAGATGTAGTTAGAGAAAAGAGAGACCACAGCTTTGTTTCTGGATTTGGATACTCGCAATAAAGATTTATTGGAGAATAGAAGCAGATGAGTGTTAGTAACATTGGTTGTAGAGCATGTTTTTTTTTTCAGGTTGATTTACCAGTCTATGTATGAGGGTGAGTTGAATATAAGTTAAGTAATGAGGTAGGTCTAGCCAGTTTAGGCAATGTATTGTGGAGCAGTGGTGAGACCTGTATGGATAGTTAATAGCAAATTTCTCTATTTTATTATAGCAGGTTTCAAGCTTGGTTAGATTAGTTTTATTAATATTAGTGAAAATAGGAGAGGCGCACAGTAGGGTGGAGAGAAGATGAGTTCTGGCTATTGCTTGTCTTGAGTTATTAGTCAGGTAAAGTTTGTTTCTATATAATGAGCCAAGTTTCATATGTGTCTTCTTGATGGACTGAGATAAGTGTATGCGGAATTTCAAATTATTGTGTATTAGTGCACCTAATAGTTTAGTTTGAGTTCCGGCTGATATTATGGTGTTGTTTCAGGAATGGATTTGGAAAGGGTTCGCTGCGGTGAAAGTTCATCAGCTTAGTTTTGGAAGGCTTCAAAATCAGCTGTGAATCAGATAGCCATGCTTCAACTGATAGGAAAGACTGTTGTGTAATGGTGACAAGTTGTTTTAGAGGAGGAGCAGCACAGATGAGAGTGAAGTTATCTGCATATTGAATGACGGAGGCTAGAGGAAGTAGATGCAGGGAGTTGGTTGGCAAAAACCATATAAGTAACTGTGGAACAATGTTAGAGAAGAGTGGCTGAGGTTTAGGGAGGGAAGTTCATCAAGAAGTTTCTGATGAGAAACAGTATCAAAAGATATGGATACATCCAAAAAGATGGAGATACCAGCTTCCCATTATTTTTGTGTTGGTTTATAGTCAAAGAAAACTTTATTGTCATTCAGAACTACACCACAGTGTAGCTGAATGAAATTGTGATGCTTCATTCATAGTGCAAAAACCTACATGCAGAGAACAATAATAATAAAATAACATAATAAAAATAAAAGCAAAAATAGAATAAAATAATAACATAATGACCAGACACACTTTACATATAAATAGAATTGAGTAACAACATGTGCATAATATTATGGTGTTAGTAAAACATAGAAGGGCAGTTGTAGTACTGTGGTGAGTGTTAGACAGGAGGCTTTTGGATAATAGGTGGTTTAAATGTTGTGTGTGGATACATTTTTCTAATATTTTGGAAAGGGGTGGTAAGATAGCAATGGGTCTGTCATTACAGAACTCAGTAGAGTTGTTACCTTTGTGCAGATGGTAAGATATTTTCCAGCTTGATGGAGTTTAATGTCGTGAGATAGAGCAGTTTATCAGAATACTGACAGGATAGTCAGTAGCACTGGCTGCTAATTTTAGGAATTCAGTAGGGAGGTTGTCTGCAGCCAGGGTGGTAGGTTTAAGTTTGTAGAGTAGTTTTATTTATTTTTTTTTTGTTTTTTTGTTATGGTGTGAGTTTAAATAGGATTAAAGGAGAACTAGTTGCTGGTATCGTTGTAAATATTTGTGATGCATGGAGGTGTATTAAGGTTAGACCTGGAAAGTGATTGAATAGAACTTTTAAAGGAAGTGTTGAACTGTGTTGCAATACCCTCACTGTTGTTAGAGTAGGATGGGGTAGGGGTTGATGAGTGTCCAGGGTGAAGGAGTTTGTTTATAGCAGTACAGAATGTTTGGTGATTATTGTGTTGCTTTTGCTTTAATACAGAGTAATAGTGTTTTTTGTCAAGTTTGACTTGGATCTTGGCTTTGTTACAAGGTGTAGGTTACTTTGATTTTTAGTGGAATGACAAATTGCCCAGGCTTTGTATCTTTGCTTGAGAAGATTTTTTTGTATTGTACGTCAGTGTCAAGAGGAAGAGTTTTGAGTGGTGACCAATCACAGAGTTATAAGAGTCAGATAAATGTCTGGGCATTGAAGTTCTTTTTGTTGAGAGTTTCTAATGAAAAGAGCACAGCATTCAAACCTATTTTATTCCCCTTTTAAATTATGTATTTTTTTTTCATTGCATCTCTGGTTACCTCATGAACAGTCTAAAACATGACCTATGAGGTAGTATAGCTCCACCCCACAAGATACCAACATCTTGCAAGTAGGTTTAACATAGACAAATAACTGGTGCCGTAATTCCATGGCCTAAAACTCAATGCCAAAAAATGCATTATAATGTCCTTTGAGAAAATATTAACCTCAAGTTAATTACTCCCATCGATAAAAAAACCTAAGACTCGACCCAGTAGTAAGACATCTGAGAACATATCTAGACAGCAATCTGGCCTTGATAAACATGTAGCTAAGATAATAAGAAAATAATTTAATTTCACCCAGCTTATAGGTAAGGGTATGGCATTTAGGTCCAATCAAGATATAGTACCACACTCTTTTGGCATGCATTTAACCATGTTCTTGTAACAGATGGGATGCCTACAACGGTTTCTCACCAAGAGAATTCATGGAATTAATACCTTGTTTAACACTGATTGTATAAAGGCTCTGTTTCTGTATTCAGTCTCCCGTAGGCTACTGAGACTACAGACTGCTGAGAGGGTATGCTTGCCTTGCTTACAGGGCTTCATCAGACCCAGACCTAATGGATCTGTTGCACATGTGTAAATGAAACACCATCAGAAACACTAAATCCCAAGGATCTGATCTTTGCTTGTGACATAGAGCATGCTGGAGAGGCAGATATGTGTCCCAAAGGGTCCCCCCACTATTGAGTAGGCCCCCATCCATGTAAATGGCAGATTTTCTCTGACCCTATCTAAACAAAATCTTAACAACTGGATGGGAAATCATAACTTTACCACCAGTCTAGCCCCCATGTCCCTTATGGACAGAGGCCATCAATAAGAAAATTATTATCCTAACTAACACCACCCAATAAGTCCTTAGTTACTTCATTATTAACATGCCCCCCCCTCCCCATATAGACACCCATGATATTCAGGACATAAATAGTTTAGGGTTAGTGGCTAGGCCTGTAAGGGTCCTAGTGGTCGTTAGTCTGGTAGCAACCTATGAATATAAATAGAACATGAGTATCAAAGAAATTTGCAAAATAAAATGAGATAAAGTGAGTCAACTAGAACCAACAAAAGAAAAGAACATTCAGAAATGATTAAAGCCCATGTCATGAAAAGCAAGACAAACAGAAAAATATTCAAATACCTGTGGAAGCAAAGCACTGTGTGATACTCCCTCAGCTATTGCTGAAGCATGTTCCACAAGTGTGGAATCCAACATGCAAAGCAGCAATAGCAAACGTTTTCCAAACATATGTGTAGAACCCACAAACAACTAATATGTAGCAGGCCTTAAAACCATCCAGGGCAGTATGTCATGATAATCTCTGTCATATAACTGGGACCCAGGTCATATGGATAACTAAATCAACACCAAGATGTTAAAGATAATAATATCAAAGCAGACCAGGATTCAGTGAATGTCCGCAGGTGGAATATAATGTATTGGTAACACAGAATACTAGTAAGTTGCTTTGCAGAAGACGAATTTACTCAATCATTGTATAAGAATATCAGATCCATGGTGGTGCAGTGAAGGCGTTGTTGCCTCACAGCAAGAGGTTCTCACATTTGATTCTCGGCTGGAGTACGGGAGTGCCTTCTGTGTGGAGTCTGCATGTCCTCCCCACGATTGGGTGGGCATTCAAAAGGCATGCATAAATGGGCGAGCCTTCGTTGAAGGTTGAACGTCGAGCTGGAACCTCAGAATTCGTGAAAATCTACTGCCAATCATTAGTGGACCGGAGTTCCGCTGTGGCGACCCCTAACCGGGAAAAGCCGAAAGACAACAACAATGTTGTATAAGAATATCACAGGTAAAGGAGAGCTAGGCAAAAACATCTAATTTTTTTGTATGTCAAAATAAAACTTTGCAAACATTTACAATTTATAGTTTTACACAGGACATCATGTAAGAAACTGCATTGAAATGGAAACAGTATTCTAAACTGTTCACACCTGACAGTGATTCTTTAACTAGTAGCATTTCAAATGAATCTGATGTGAAACAGTCAGCTCTGAAGGCAAAGTGGGCTAAAATACTAATATAACTCAGATGATCAAAGATTGATTAGAGGCTTGGAAGCCTGATGAGGCTGGCAGGGGAGGATGACCATGCCCATCCTGAGGGTAGTATGGGGCAAACTAAGATACATATGGCAACAAACCCTTAAAATGGGAGTAGCATAATGATACATGTCTTGGTGATTGGACGTTGGCTCATTAGTGAGTATACAGGAGTAGAAACTCACAAGAAAAGGTGTTGTGGGTCCCTAGAATTATAGGGTTCAGTAATTTCTTTACCCAGAAGGTTACATGAGGCCACACAATTGCCCACATTGCAAACAGTGTTGAAACCAGTCACAGCAGAACTAGAAGATGTGCCATTGGTTCTGGATATGCACTAATAATGCATCTCAATATCTTACAAAAATAAACATTCCCATTATCATGTTAGTTTTATATTTATGTGTGTTGAGCTTATAGATAGTATTTTAACTAAAATTATTTATTAATAATGTCTTGCATTGTTAAGTTAGAATTAATATCATCTATCTATAGTACACCTAGCTATGCAAGTAATTTTGCAGTGCTTTATAAATAAAAATCTTATTTCTTTAGATAACTCTTTATTGGGTAATATAGTATTATATATATGCTTTGTTGTTCCTTTAGGATATCTGTTTTCATAGACTATATTAATTTTTTATATGAAAATATTACATTTATTTATGCATTTTGTTGACAAAATATCAGTTACTTGGATATTTAAGTCTATCCAAGTTATGCTAGTTTGTCTACCACTATACAAATTAAATAATGATAACATTACTTTACATGCTAAAAACTGCCCTAAGACATGTTTTTAGAATCTTAAAGAAAAGACAACACAGTTGACAAGTTTAGTCTCCATGTTCATCAAGGACAAATTACCAGTTAAACTTACATTACAAGGGTAAATCATTGATGATCTCGAGGGCATGTAAAATGGTATTCCCTAGTATTCAGAAAATTTCTCTCTGGCTCTGCTGGTTTCCCAATGAAGACAGGATGGAGCAAAATTGTGACTCATAGATATGGTAAAACCACAATAAGAAACGTCATTAGTGACTTAATCACCATTGCACTGAATCAAAAACTGTACTGGCTGACTTGATTGCACCAGTATTCACCCTAGCAATTAATGCATTGCATTAACAAAGGCACAGTACCTACACACACACACACACACACACACACACACACACACACACACACACACACACACACACACACACACACACAGACTTGGCATTTCCTGACTTCAATACAGACACTACCCAGACAATGCATACACACACCTGTCTCCTTTCTGTTTAAGCAACCCTCCAACAAACTGACTCTTCTTGGTGCAGAAAACACTCTAAACAACACAAAGCATCAGGACATGGAGTTTCATTCTTTTTTTTTTTTTTTTTCTGGAATTGCACAACACAGTAAGTGATAAAAAGCAAGTAAAGTAGCTCACAAGTCAAGAGGAAAGTAGTAACTACTGCCACAAGACAATCTTTAATATCATTTACTATATACTACATTTACTTAGAAACTGAATATCGAAGCTCAGTTAAGACAATATACCCCTCTGCGCAGACAAAACCAACCATTGGATGAGGTGTAGTGATAATCTTCCTCGATGTTGACTTCAGCTAGTTTTCTTATTTGCATTTTGGGCACAGAGCAGAAGATCTAGGAAAAGAAAGTAAACAGAGGCATGAAGTAATGTTATAAGACAAAACATTATTTATTATTTGAACTAAATCCTGGTGTTTTGTTTTGGTGTTACTGCTGGGACTTTCCCTTTCCTTTTTTAAGCATAGTTTTTTTTTGAGGGGGGGTGTTTTTGGTGGTATAATTGTGTGCCTTGTATAGGGTGGGCAAGTTGGTGGTGATGCAGTACAAGTAAACCTAGAAGAGATGACAGTCTTACTTTTCAACTGTCTCTTTTTTCACAGAATGTCCCTGATTTTGCACTATATTTTGGTCTGGACAGTTCCTAATAAAATGTGTGGGTTTTTTTCTTGTAAATTAATGAGTATTATGGACACTAAGTGATATCACACTCTTGAGTTTCAGACATCATATTCTTCAGAAAATGTATGCTAATTCAAAACCTGTTATTTTATCAACTACCTGTGGATATCATTGGGCCTTCGTCTACATTAATGTTGGCTTTTTCCCTGAATCTTGAGCTAGGAGGATGACAACTATGGTTATAATTCCTGTAGAGTATAGTGCTTAGTGGCATGCAGCACTTTATGATCTTTAGACGTTTGGGATATTTGTTTTTGACTGAGAGAAAATTAGGCAGTTCACATGGACATATTACTAACCAGATAAGAGACTTGTGTCTCAGTGCTCATTTTTCTGTTGCTGGATTTCATAAATTTCTTTTTCTCACTCCCAGTCTCAGCTAATATTTTACAGCTCTTGGTTTTGGCCATTATTATTATTATTATTATTATTATTATTATTATTATTATTATTATTATCTGAATTGCTCACAACCACACATCTAAAACATACAATAAATAAAGTAATTATTATTGCTTTGTACTGCATGGAGCAATGCAATTATGCTTTGAAACTGGGGAAAGATAGACTTGCTAAACACATTTCTGACATTGCTAAGTATTCTGTAGTGCTATTAAGCTATAATACTGCATTAGAGTATTAACAGAGGTCAGGAGTCACCTCAGAAGAGTGATGGTTAGCTACAATTTATGTATATTTCATATTTTTCAAAAAGAAAAAAAATGTCCAAAAGAAGTATGATGCATCTACTAGCTTCACACCAAGCTTTTGTGGCAGCCACTCTCCATACAGCAGCTGCAAGTGTGTTACAACACATTGCACTCTTTTTTTAAGAACATTTGTATTAATTTAACATATTTATAATATATACACAGAAAAGAAGAAATTCAACATTACGTGCTGTTATACAATGTTAGCAATATGTTGAATCATCAAGGTAATCTTATACAAGTACCACATTCAGAGTCTTGATAGTTTAATAGCAACATTTCAAAACTATCCCAACCACTAACAGTCTTAATATGATTTACAGATCTGATTCTGATCACTTCTTTTTCAGTTTTACATAGTATTGCTGTTAAATGTATAGATTTTTGAACATAGGACTTGAGTTTGATTTCCAATTTTTAGTAATACATTTTCTAGCAACTGCCAAAAGATTCTAAAATATTTTTTTTTTTGTTTGACTTTTTCACACACAGGAAGGGGAACATTCATTTGTATTATTTATCTTTAAAGGACAATTATCACACCATAGTCCCACAAAAACATACGTTCATTGTTTTGAATTTTCTTAAATTTAGAGGCGTATGCAATAGGAAAAAAAATTTCCATTTTGATATTAACGGTATTTTAAAAAAATATTTCTTAATTGTTTTAAGAATTGATTTCATATATGCAGAGTCTAAAGATTGAAATTAATTTCCTTCTAAGATAAATTTTATTAACCAGATGAAAGGATTGTTACGTATTTCCAATTTATCATGCTTGATAAACATAAGAATTTAGTATAATCTGCTCCTGGATGGTTTTCCATTGGCTAGTGTAAGCTGATTCTACCCAGAGTATAATAGAGTAAAACTTTGCAGCAATAGGAGAAAATTCTACATCTGGGAAGCTAATACCGCCATTCTCCTACAATCTTATATGATTTCTATAAGCAAACCTCAGCTTTCTTGGATCCCATAAGAACAAAATTAACATTTTTTTTTCCATTTCCATTACCTAAAACCCCATCAAAAACTAGCCAAAAACTACAGTGACTTACAAATAATATAATATTATATATAAGTTGAAAACAACAAGGGACTATACATTTAGTTTATATTTTGCCATTTAAAACTATTGCACCAACTACAACATAAAAGTTTAATAATACTCTTCTATTAATCACAAACATTAAATAATCCAACAAAAAGTTCATAATATACCTATTCATGCAATAGTAGTATAAATTATTCATTAAACATTCCTAAATGATTCACTCAGTCAACTTTATTGTAACTAAATCTCTAACTAAATAAGTAGAACAGAGTGGGATCTGAAGAGATAAAGAAATCTGTAAACTTACAGATCTTATCATATTTTACTATTATATAAAAGGAAAATCAATGCAGATATATATTTATCATGTTAATATATATATATATATATATATATATATATATATATATATATATATATATATATATATATATATTATAGATCTAACAAAAACTCTGACTTAGTTTTAAAACTACAAGTGCCTATATTTTAAAATTGTGTAATACTCTTAATATGTTAAGCATCAAAATACCTAAAAATCCTTTACTTTTTAAACAAATTCATGAAAATATATGCATTACTGAGATCAAAGGAAGTGGCATGCTATTTCTATGAAGTAAAAAAAAAACATTTGCAGTCTATATTATATTCAAAAGTGACAAAGTACTTAATTCAAATCTCATGCTCCCCTCTGGTCTCTATTAGAATGTCGAAATGTCATTATTTTGAATGTTCTAACATTGAACCCTATTCTGCAAATGCTGAAAATAGCGAAATGACAGATAACCAAATTTTTTCTTAGGGAAATAATTTGGTTGTCCGTTACTGTGGTTTCGCTATTTTCAGTGCTGTGGTGGAAAGTTACAGGTCAGGTTCAGGCAAGTGTACGATTGGGCATGGGTTAGGTGAGTAAGGGTTAGGGCCCGCGGGAAGTATGTGTGCGACTGTGTGGACATGAGGGTTAGGGTGGGTTATTTGAATTAGGGTTAGGGCGCTGGTGAGGTGAGTGTGCAATAGTGACGGATCATAGGGGTAGGGTTTGGGTTAAGGTAAGTGGATAGTTAGTGGTTTGTACAGTTTAGCGTAGGGTTAGTTGCAAGAATTTGGGTGTATGTTTGTGGATTGTTGTTTGTTTGGTGTGCTTGTGTTGTGTGTACGTGTTTTGGAACAGCAAATTTTTTTCCTAGGAAAAAATTCGCTGTTCTGAATGTTCGATGTTTCAGCATTTGCTGAATAGGGTTTGATGTTAGAACATTCGAAATAATGACATTTTGATATTCTAATATAGACCCCTCCCTTCATGGGTTCAAACATATTGAAAAATCTACTTTATTTTCTATAAAAATGTTATGTACTGATTCAGCAATATAACATCCAAATTTCATCGCTTACCTATGAAATTAATAATTTCAAGTAGTCTCAGTGAATCTAATAACATACAGTACACAAGAAGCTTCAAAGGTCACATGACCAAACTTTGAATTTCAGCTTTCAGGGTATTTTCAAATATTTTAATATGGTTTTCTGTGTAAATCATACGAGATCTTGTACATTCATATTTCTGCCATATGCAGGTTTATGCAATGCATGTATTTTATAAGCAGGGTTATTTAAATATATTTTTCTGTCTAATTTAACATCTAATATTGTACCTTATTTTATGTAACTTGTATTCCAAAAATCTCCCTTCAAGGAGCTATTCAGTCATCAGCTCTCTACTACAGATTATAGTATGTGCATATATTTCTTAGGTTACTGATAGTGCTGTTTTATTAATTTTACATAGTAGATATTTCATTACTTGTGCATTTGCATATTATTCATAATTGTTAATACTTCTAGTATTACAAGCAATTTTACTATATATACAAAATCCTACTTGTTTAATTTGAATTGTGTTTTCAACCATTGCAAACTGCTGTTCTGATCTAAGCTTCATATCCTAACATTAGAAATTGATTATAGAATGTAATAGTACACAGCGACTAATTTCCTCTGTAAGTTTCTCATTCTTCTTAATTCTTTTAAAATCTTCTAATCACTTACAGATATCTAACTTTACTTCTTTCCATTAATATGTAAAGTTGTATTTAATAATACTGCAACATAAGCTATTAACATTCTGCAAAATGTAAACAAATTATGCCAGCAATAGCTCAATATAAAGCATTACTATAGCTTTTTTAACAAATCCTTCACTTTTAAATAAATATTTAAAAAATATGTTATTTGAATAAATTTTTCATACTTGAAAAAAGGAAGAAAAGAAAGTTCCTTCCTGTTTTCACAGGCATCAGCAATGAACTTTAACCTAGATTTTCTTCATAGATTCATAGGTTCATAGATGTTTACTAGACTAATCACCGCAAAGGTATTTTAAGCCTAGCTATGCATCCTAAATCTCTGACAAGTTCAGGTACCCTTGACAAGTGTAAGCAGGGGCTAGGAAGGTGAAACATTTATAAGCAGGGGCCTGGGAGATGAACCATTTACAGCCTGCCTGTGTCTATTAGAGACATAGGTGCCAAACCAGGGATGAATTTCCTGTTCCCATCCAATTATCCAAGTTAAATTTTAATTGGGTTAGGGAGGAATTCTACTTCACATGGATAGGGAGCCTGTTCCAGAGAAGGGGTAGTCTGTGGGATACATAGTATCTCTCCAACAAGTCCTATTCATTTCACAGGCAAAGATTAAGTGTTTAGAATAGATAATTCTGGTGCTGTTTGTTTTGTCAATATGCAGGAGGTCCATCAGAGTGGGGTCTGACAATGATTTGTATGCAAGGTATAGATCTCCCCTCAACAGCCTGTAGAAAACAGAATACAGGATTAGGGCCTTGACGTGGTCTGCATATGACATGTTGCTTATACCCTGTATTCTTTTAGTGAGGAACCTGTGTGGACTTTCTACTTGTTGGATGTGCCTAGTTCGGTACATACCAAAGGGGGCATTGTACTCATTGATAGGTCTCTGAATGCTGAATATAGTGGAACAATGACCTCTTTGGACCCAGATGCCATACCTTTATTTATAAATTTCACAGCATAGAATGATTTCCTCACTGCTGGGTCAACTTTCAGGGGTGTGTTGTCAATATGATAGTTACCAGGGGTGAGTAACTTCCCAAAGGTTACTACTATGCATTTCTTGGAATTTAGTTTTAATCCATGGCTCTAGCAGCTGTTGTTTATCTGTGTCAACCCTTCCTGGACAACATTTATGTCAGTGGGTGATTCAATAACAGCTCTCAATTTGCAGTAATTTACAAATCTAGTCAGCCAGAAGCCATTGACATTGGCCTTGACTTCACGGAGCAGGTAGGAAGCAAGACAAGCATGAATCAAGATAACCTAACAATGCACATACTAAGCAAAGTTAAACAAAATAAACTTCTTGCGGTGGTGGTGATGCGGTAGCATTGTCGCCTCACAGTAAGACGTTGTCCTGTTCGATTCTCAGCTAGACCATCTTCTGGGTGGAGACATGCGTGAATGGGCGTACCTTCGTTGTAGGTTGTGCGCCAGGGCTGGCAACTCAGCATGTAAAAATCTACTGCCAATCATTAGCGCACCGGAGTTCCGCTGTGGCGACCCCTAACCGGGAAAAGCCGAAAGACACAACAACAACTTATATAGTCGTAAAGTTACCAGTTCTATTGCTTATAATTTAACGACATTTTCTTGCAGGAATTTAGAAATACATTTATAAGTTTAGTTAAATGAAATATATTAAGTCTACATGTGCCTTCAATTTTTCATTCCATTCTATCCTTTGCTGAAGTTCTTTCTAAAAGTCTGCCTGTAATTCCACATAATCTGCATACAGTAACTTTGTTAATCTGTTTCCTCCTACCTATTTGCTAATGTAGTCCATCATCAGTATGAGCAGCAGATGGCTCAGAGCAGAACCCTGATGCATGCTGACTCCCACCAGGGATGCCTCTGTGAGACCGAACACTTTTCATACTTGAGTCCTTGGGTCATTGTCCATAGCCTGCACCAATTCTAACAATGTTTCTGCGACTGCAGGAGGACAGCTCACATCAATTTTCTTGGGACTTTGTCATGTACTTTCTCCAAGTCTAGGAATGCCCAGCAGAACTCTTTTTTCATCTCTAGCATCTTTTCAACTATCTGTCTCACTGCAAACATTGGGTCAAGACTACGGTATCCTTATCTAAATCCAAACTGCTCATCTCCTATCTCACTTCCTACCACTCTATATATTCACTTATCAATCACTCTCTCCAGAACTTTTATGCAGTGTGACAATAGTTTGATACCTCTGTACTGCCCACAGTTGTAAATGTCCTATATATTCTTATACACAGCCACTAGTATGCTAATTTTGCAATCATCTGGGATATTCCTTTATATCCACATTTCTATGAGTAACCTCAGTAGCCATTTCTCCCCTTCACACCCAACAACTTGATCATATTTACTGTGACCTCATTTGAGCCTGCTGTTTTCTTTGAATTAAATTTTCCTCAGTGCTATTCTTAATTCTTAGTGTAGGTTCCTCCTCTTTTTTCATTGTAGGCCATGTCTGGTGCAGTACAGCTTTTGTTGGGTTGTTTTTGCATTCAAAAGCTGTTGGAAGTACTCCTTCCATCTACCTTTGATGTCCTGTGGGCTGGACAGCAGGTTGTTTCTGGCATCCGCTATGAAGGCTGTCTGACTATCATCTTCATCTTTCTGTCTAACCTTGCCAGCTGATATAGTTTCTTTGAGACATTCTATTGAGTCCCTTTATGGAAACTGGTAGAGTGTCTCTGATGCTTTGTTCTCTGCTATTTCAACTTCATCTTAGACTCTGTTAGCCACCAGTATTCCTTTGTAGACTGGTCCCTCTTCTTTTATCTTTCTTTTTTTCTTGCACCCCTTCTTTCTTTTGATGACTTCCTTGACATCTGCATTCTGCCACCAGGTTTTCTTACGTACCTTATTTCCATACCTGGCTTGGAAGCATATCTGTTCTATAGTCCTCACACATTTTCTTTTGAGGTGCTGCTATTCTTCCTCAACTCCACCTATTTCCTTTTCTTCCTGAGGTGCATGATTCCTGAGTAATTCCTTGAACTGCTGTGTTGTTTCTCCAGTCAACTTCAGATCTTCAGCGTAGTCCCAGTTGACTACAGAGCCTTATCTGATCACTACCTGCATGCGTGGTTTATGCTATGGAATGACTGTTTTACTTGGGATGACTTTGCAATCACTGATTCTTCCCCAGTGCCCTTTCCCTACTAAGAGGAAGTATACCTGGTTTGCATGTTGACCACTCTTGTATGTGACCTTGTGAGTATGTCTCTTTCTGAATCATCTGTTTGCCGGCATCAAGCTGTTTGCCAGACAAATGTCCAGAGTGGCCTCTCCATCTTTATTCCTGTTACCTCACCCATGTGGACCTAAGCAGTCCTCATATCCTGTTTTGTCTGTCCCAATATATGCATTCAAGTCCCCCATTATAAACACCAACTTCCTGCTGTCTTGATTTATCTAGTAGGTCCTGCAACTGCTGTCTGAATGTACTCTTTTCTTCACAATCCTGCTGTTGGGCATAATCTGAATTTATGAATAGTGTTCTACACTTACAATGGAATATAATTGCAATGAGTCCACCACTAATGCTGAAGACATCCCTCACTGCCTTCTGAAACCTCACCCTTATCATAATCCCCACACCATTTCTAGTGTGCCCTCCTCCTTATCACAGGTGATCCTGACAGTGGAAGTGTAGGACTCTTGCCACCTGATGTCAGAGAACTGGTAGACTCTGATGATAATGGTGGCCAAACAGAGTCACAGTCAGGGGGTACAGAGGTTAATCTGACACTGAGGTTGACATTCAGCCATCCCCTGTATTTCCCCTCAGACACAGTCAGTATGCCTATGCATACCTATTCCACTGAGCCCTCAGATACTGGACAGGTGGAGGATGACTCACTTGATCGGGGTAGTGTGTTTAGTGCAGCTTCAGTGCTAGTTGCCTCTGGCCATAGCCAAAGTGTGGGCAAGGCGCTGCACAGGAGGCTTTTTAGGGGTGCTTGGGGAGGCCTGCTGTCCACCACCCACCTGATCCTGAGGTGTCTTTACATATGTTTAGGGCTATTCTGGATGTAGAGGCACAATCCACTAGGGCCCCTGAGGACATGTTTGGGTTTGTATATGTGGCATAGGTTGACATACGTGACTGTCTCTGCCTAGTGTCCGATTCAAAGGACTGGGTGAATGACATAATGGAAAGGGCAGTGTCTGTGACAGAACATTTGCTGGGAGAAGGACAGTCTCCATGTGGACATATGTCAGCATCATCATCTTATGTTAACCAACATGGCCATGCCCAATCACACTCCAGTAGTGGCACTACTTCCACTGCTCTATCAGTGATTGAAGTGTCCACACTAAGATGTGGTAGTCCATGGAGTCATAGTCCTGGGCATACTCATGAGGACAGCTCATCCAGCAGACATCACTTGTGTTCAGGTAGCAGCAGTTCATCTGACAATGGACATAAATGTGCCAGTGCAACTCTTGACAGAGCCAGTTCTCATGGTTAGCAGCCACAAAAGCGAACTCTTACCTCTACCATGCACCGCTCACACCTGCACCTGTCCAATATACTAGGATACAGAGCTAGCACAGAGCTTTGCTGTGTTCTTTCAGACACTTACACAAATGATTCATCTTGAGAGCCCATACAAACACACACACACATGAGAGTTACATGGGTAATTTGTGAGGCTTACAGCTCATTCTGACTCACTGGCCATTTGATAATTTATCTAAATTTCTGTCTCCCTGTCATTCTTACTCACAATGCACTTATTACCTTTTGTGCCAGCCTTGGCCTCCTGTACACCCAAACAACACCCTGTTCAAATGACAATAACTATGCCATATCCTTAATTCTATCTTTTGGATTCAGGGATGCAGAAGTATTTCATTGGAAGTGCAAGGTGCATAGCTGACTGAGTGCTTAATATATATGTGTTTGTGACACTTTTAAAACTTGTACTGCTTAATTACAGGTTTCAGTATTGTGTGTATCTTTGGTGCATGAGACCTATCAGTTGATAGACAACACATTTATTGACATAAGTCAGAGCCATCACATATTGATGTAATTGCTGTAAAACTCACCCACCTTCTACTTAGATACTTTAGCAAGTAATAATATGCAAATACACACCACTCGTTTGTGTTCTTAGCTATTTATTTTCCTATTCCAGGTTTAACTTAGCTTGATAGTCCAGCAGTTGCAAGTGTTTTAAGTTAGGACTGACTCTGTGTGATGCTAGCAGGACACAGCCATTACATTGATAGGTAAAGGTTATGAACATTGCTATGGAGGAGCTCTCGGATTATGTAGCCCAGGCAGGTATGACCCTAGCCCTGAGCAGCATCCTAATATCACCCAGGATGATACCGCAGTACGAACAGAAAATGATTGACTTTAATAATTAGCTGAGTTTCTGCTGTCATTCTAAGGGGATCCAGTATCTGTTTGCTTGGGATGACATGATGAACAGACCTCGATGCTTTGCTAGAGATGCCCTGCATCTGTCACCCTTGGGTTTCCAGATACTGGCTAAGGCTTGCACCACCCCTATAGTGCCTTTTTTAAGTGGTGTTCCAAAGACCAAAATTACCACCATAACAGCTATAAATAAATGCAATCTGAGGGTCATGCTGCTGAATATTAGAAGTCTAAATCTCATGATGCACTTCCCCACAAAACTCCTCAAAATGGAGAACATCGACATTTGTGCTGTAATGGAGACCTGGTTTAAATCTGCAGAAATCACCCCTGCATTACCAGGCTATATCTCTTTCCACACCTTTAGGCCCCAGACATTTTACTGAAGTTTCAAAGGTGGTGGTGTCTCCATATTCATAAAGGATATGCAAACCTCCATACTAGTAGCCCAACATAACGGATCTGAGATACTTTAGGTACAACTAAAATTGGGTAAAACAGTGATTCAGGTTGTAGCCTGAGGTCCCCAACCATGTCCCAAGACTCTCACTCCATGTTCCTAATCACCCTAGAAAATATCAGGGTCCAACCCAACACCCTTATATTAGGTGACTTCAACTACCCCTCCATTAACTGGGAAAACTACTCATGCACCAATACATTTTCCCAACATTTCCTGGAATTCATTAAGTCCAATGCCCTGGACCAGGTCATTCTTACCCCCACCAGAGGAAGCAATGTTCTTGACCTGGTTATTACTAACATGGGCGTCCATTGCTCTACACCAATAGTCAGTTTCTCCCTGGTTAGATCTGACCACAAACTAATCACCATGGAAATCCACATCTTGCCCACACCTCCCGTAAAATTAACTACCATGAAAAACTTCCCCAAAGCAGACTCTGGGCTCCTAAAAACAGAGGTGACTAACTTCATGGCACTCATGCCAATGGGAAATAAGTGCAGGACTGCTGAATCATACACCTATGCACTGTACGAATACGTACATCAATGCATGGAATTAGCCATACCCAACAGAACCAAGACGCTCTCCTCCAAAAAAAGAAAGCCAATCTGGTGGCTCCCTGCCATTAATAAACTCTACAACAGAAGGAAGAAACTGTTGCATGGAAAGATGAAGTCCCAAGACTGGAAAACCTCCCTTAGTAGCCACAACCAAAAGTTGAGATCCCTTATCAAAACATCTAAAGCCAGCTATGAAGGCAGAATTGCAGCAGACACTAAAAACAACCACAAAGCCTTCTATAGTTATATCAAGAATCTGCAGAGCAATACCAAGATTTGCTCTGAGCTACTGTGCAATAGTACCTCCTTTACTGAGCAAACAGACATTGCCAATAAACTGGCCGACAGATTCTGGGCCAATTTTACCCCTCTCTCCCCATTAAAGGACCGATCTCAATATCGGAAGAATGCCAGGCACCCAGCATTAATGCAGCACAGGTTTATTTATTTATTTATTTTATTTTACATTTGTTGACCGGGCTAGTCTAACTGGATATATGTCCATTTTCAGTAGAGGCCCGAGGAGAAAAGCTCCGAGGCAAAAATTTTATACGTACATAGACTCCACAAAAACAGTGGGAAAACACAAACAATTTATATAAGTATAGCAACAGCTTAGCAGAAATTTTAAAAAATCTGTTATAGGTTACACATAGAAGACAGATTGTTATATTACAGTTGTATTAAGAAAGAAAATAACAAAAAAAAAAAAACATTTACTGTACATGAGTTTCCTCAAGACAGCAGGGCAGTCAATAAGCAGTCAGACAAAAAAAATTGATTTAAGGACAGTGTTGAGCATAGAGAAAATATCAGAAAAAAAGTTTTTTTAGTTGAGTAATATTTAGACAAATAGGAGAATTAGTATCAGTCAGGATTAGAGCAAGGGCAGAGCCATTGGTTTTTAATGAAGATTTTCAATTGTTTCTTGAAAAGGTTGGTGGAAGTCAGGGATGTTATTTCTCTTGGAAGTTTGTTCCAAATATTGCCAACAGCATTTGAGAACAGGCAGTCCCCTAATTTGTTGTTGGATTTTATGGTGGCTATTTGTAGCTTTTTTGCAGGTCTTAGGGTTGGTAAATTTTTATAGGAGTTAAAGAGGTTACAGAGTATGGGAGTATTAGTAGGATGATGTACGATCTTGTAGATAAAAATGAGTTGCTGGAAAAGTATTTGGTTGTGAACTTCCAGCTATCCTAGATGTTTATGATTATGGCAATGGTGGGTATGAAAGGGGGAACCAGTGGTAAATTTGGCTATGTTGTTGTAGGAGGTTGCTAGTTTATTCAGGTTGCTTTTGGATAAGTTAGTATAGATAGGGGGTGTAAAGAAGGGTGGAAATGTGGTGAGTCTGAGCAATGGAAATCTTAGCTGAGGCTGTGAGAAAGGGCTTGATTCTATAAAGGAATCCAAGTTTTCTATTAACTGATTTAATAGTTGCATTTATGTGTGTGTTAAAGTTGAGATTGTTGTCAATAGTTACACCCAGGAGTTTGGTGGTGGTGTCGGGAGCAATTCCTATGCCATTATTTGATGTAACTATGAGATTTATGGGAGGATTTCTGTGTAGGAGTAAAAAGTAATAATTTATTTATGTTTTTGGGTTAAGGAGGAGACATCTTTGATGGAACCAGTTTTCTACTTGGATAAAGACTGTTTGTGTATTGGGTTGTAGTTCTGCTGGAGAAGATGCGGCACATAGAGTTGAATCATCAGCATATTGTATGCACGTAGCTTGGGGAAGGGAAGTTTTTGGATCATTAATGAAAAAAGTAAAAAAGAGTGGTTCAAGAATTGATCCTTGTGGTACTCCAAGGGTGACTGGAATTAAATATAGATTATTGTCCCACAGGACTGCTTGTTTTCTGTTTTCCAGATAGGATTGGAACCATTGTACTAATTTAGAATCAAGAGAAAATTATTTAAGTATCCCTGTAAATAGTTGGTGGGTAACCATATCAAAAGCCTTTGAGAGGTCTATGAAAAGGGCAGAAGATAGCCGGTTAGTATTCCTATTTTTATTCATGTAGTCTGTAAAGGATTGAAGAGCAGTTGCAGTACTATGGTAAGGTCTAAAACCATGTTGGCAGTCCACTAGTAGGTCATTTTGGAGGAGATGATGCAGTAACTGATGGTGGATACATCTCTCCATAATTTTAGCTAGAGGAGAGAGAAGGGCTATTGGGTGGAAGTTTGATAAGTCATTAGAGGTACCTCCCTTATGCAAAGGGATAATACGTGAGAATTTCCAGATGGATGGGACATAGGATTCCAAAATGGTTCTGTTTATTAAGATAGAAATAGAGTAGGTGAGTACACCAGCTGCAATTTGCAGGTATTCAACAGGGAGGAGGTCAGCTGATGTTGTACATGGTTTAAGTTTGAGAAATAGGGAGTGTATGAGAGATGTTGGAAAAGGCTGGAGGTTAAATGTATGGGGCAAGTTGCGTAGTGAGGATAGTTTGGTGGTGGGAACAGGTGGTAAGGTATTTGTTAGTGAATGAACTGTTTCAGAGAAAAATTTGGTTGAGAGACATTTCAGTTAAGTTTGAAGGGGTGGGTGTTTTGGACTGTCCTGGGTGGAGTAGTTTATTAATTCCTGACCAGAACTTTTGTGGGTTTTGCTGTTGGATCTGCTGGAATTTGAGGTAGTACTTCTTTTTCTCAGGGAATATAGATTTTTTTTTGTAGTGTTACGAAGTTTTCTAAAGTTAAGGTGGTCAATTCGGTTTTTAGTTTTTCTCCATTTGGACCAGATTTCTTAGTCGAATGTTAAGCCTGGTGTCTTTAGAGAGCCAGGGAACTGGTTTGTTTTTAATTCTAACAGTGCAGCTGGGAGCATGGTGCTCTAGGATTTGCAAATATTTTTTGTTAAAGAAAGAAACTGCATCGTCAAGAGGTAGGTATTTTAGGGGTGACCAATTGCAGGCTTCGACCTCAGCTTGGAAGTTATATGGGTTGAAGTCTACCTTGTTTCTGGTAGTTGTAAATGCTATTTGATTGTGAAAGTGGGTCTTTTGCCTAGTAATGATAGTAGGAGAGTGGTCACTTATGTCATAGGTTCATAGGTTTACACTAGGCTATCTGCCCTAGGGCATTAATAAGCCTAGCCAGAGTGTGTTTGGCTTTCGCCACCCATTTTAAATGAATTTTGCTATGCCCCTTTTTGAGGTTAGTATACTGTGCCTCTGTCTAACAGTGACACAGAAGTGATACCCGGGGTAAACCTACGATCTCCCATCCACTCATCAAGATTCCTCTTGAAGAGAGTCAGTGAGGGACTGTGCCTAACCTGGACTGGGATTTTATTCCAGAGTGAAGGGAGCCTCTGGGTTATGAATCTGTCCCTCCAGCATGTCCTATTTATTTCAGTGCTGAGGTTCAAGTCTCTCGCGCGCATAGCTCGATGAGATTTGGATTTTCTGAGGTGCAGCATGTCCATTAATTCCAGGTTGGACATGGCTTTATACGTCAGGCACAGATCGCCTCTGAGCAGGCGGTATGCCACTGAGTAGAGCTGGAGTTTCTTTAACCGGGCAGCATATGGCATCTGTTTGAGCCCTTTGATCTGCTTGGTGAGGTACGTTTGGGGTCTTTCCAGTTGCTGCAGGTGTCTGGTAAAGGTACATCCCAAAAGAGGCATTGTACTCAATTATGGGCCTGATGAGGGATGAGTAAAGAGGCACAATGACCTCCCCTGATCTAGATGTGAATCCCTTCATGATTAGGTGGGCTATATAAAATGTTTTTCTAACCACTTTGGCCATGTGGTTGTCAAAAGAGAGATTGCTATCAACTTGGGTCCCCAGGTCCCTAATTACTTCTTCTGTACTTAATGGATTACCACCTATGTGGTAATTTGTGGGCACTTTGTTTTTGCCAAAGGGGATGACTATACACTTTTTGGCATTTAGCTTGAGGCCATGGCTCTGGCACCGGTTGTCTGTTTCTATGAGGCCCTTTTGTAGGATGCTTGTTGGATGGAGAGTCGATTATGGTGCCCAGATTGCAGTCATCTGTGAACTTGGTCAGCCACAGTCCTTCCGTGTTGGCCTGTACCTCCGAGAAATATATACCGAACAAGAGAGGTCCCAGGACTGAGCCTTGTGGTATACCACTTGTAACTGGTTTGGAGTCTGACATGGCTCCAGCAATTCTAACCATGTGGGTGCTGTCCTTGAGCCAGTTTGCAACCCATCTAGTGACATAGGAGTTTATATTTAAGCTGGTGAGCTTATCTATAATGCCCAAGTGGGGTATTGTATTGAAGGCTTTTGCAAGGTCCAGGTTGGCTGTGTGGACCACCTTTCCCTTGTCAATGGCCTTGGTGACTGTTTCAAAGAAATCGACCAGGTTTAAGAGGCAGGATCTGCCCTTAACAAAGCCAAACTGGGTAGGATTCAGTGTCTGTAGGTCCCCAATATCTTTATTTATAAGGTCCATGATGATTCTTTCCATAGCTTTGCAGACCAATCTAGTCAGGCTTATGGGGCGATAGTTTCCAGGATCCGTTGAGGCACCATCTTTGTGGAGTGGGACCACTGTTGCTGTACGCCACTCTTTGGGTACATATCCTGTAGTAAGGCTGAGATTGAACAGTAGTTTTATATTTGGGTTTAGCTCTTCTTGGAGTTCATGTAGGATGCAGCCAGGGACACCTCTGGTCTCATTGATGCTGTGTTTTTTGCTTTGGAGAGGGTGGCTCTTATCTGACCATCTGAGATGTCATGGGGGGCAGCACTCTGCTGGGATAGATATTTGCCCATTTGGTGGGGAGGGGGAGAAGAAGTTTGCGCTGAACCTGTCAGCTAGGATGTTGGCAATGTCTGTGGGTTCAGTGTATTTTTTGTCATTTTGGACTAATTCTGAGCATATCTGGGAATTCCCACCCAGGTTCCTAATATAACTAAAGAAAGCCTTGTGATTATCCTTAGTGTCCTGTGCATTTTTTCTCTCAAAGCTGGCCTTAGATGATTTCATGAGTGCCCGTAGTTTTTTGCTAATACTGATCAGAGATGCCTTCCCTTTTTGGGATTTTGCTCTATCATGTAGTAGCTTCCTCCTTCTATTGTATAGTTTGTTTATGGCTGGGGTCCACCAGACAGGATGCCTGCCTTTGGAGGATTGGGTCTTGGTTTTATTTGGGATTGCATGATCCATACATTCCTGAAGGTGTTCATAGAATGCGTTTATAAAGGATTCTGGAGTCTGGGCCATATTTTCCACAGGCCCGGGGGCTTTGAAGGATTCCACCTTGGTTTTGAGGAGTGTGAAATTTGCTTTAGAGAAGTTTTTCACTGTGGTTTTCTGGGCAGGGGGTGGGGTCAGGATGTGAATATCCAGTGAGATTAGTTTATGGTCTGATCTTACCAGTGAGGGATACACTTCTGGTCTGGAGCATAGAGTCCCCATGTTGGTGATGATCAGGTCCAGTATGTTTTCCCCTCTTGTGGGAGTGGTAACAAGTTGTTCCATAGCATTTGAGTTTATACATTCTAGGAACCTTTGGGCTAGGGTGTTGGAGCTAGAGTAATGCTCCCAGTCTATGTTTGGGTAGTTGAAGTTGCCCAATATAATGGTGTTTGGAGAGATCTTCATATTTTCCAGTGTTCTCAGGAAGGCCGAGTGGGATTCCTGGGTTTGGGAGGGTGGTCTGTAGCAGGCTATAAACGGGAAGGCAGTTTTACCCACAGTTAATTGCACATGGATAGTCTCTGATGCTTCGTGCTGTGCCACCAACCTGGAGGTGTGGGGATCTTTGACAAATATTGATACTCCCCCTCCTTTCGTGGTTCGGTCCAAGTTTTGGGGCTGAAAAGCATGGCATGAGGTATAACCTGGTAGTGCTGGGGTGCTCTCGGGAGCCTTGAACCAGGTTCCTGTTACTGCACAGATATTGATGTTCACCATGCTAAGGAGAGTTTTGAGTGCGTGCATCTTGAGGTTTAGACTTCTGGCGTTGAGTAGCATTACTCTTAGTTTCTTATCCCTTGTGATACCTATGGAGGTGGGTTTGTCTTTTGAGCCTTGCCTAAAAAAGGCACTATGGGGGTGGCAAGAGCCTTTGCCAATATCCGAAAGCCCAGGGGTGATAGGTGCAAGCCGTCCCTAGTGAAGCATTGTGGCTTGTCGAGCATGTCATCCCAGGCTGACAGGCATTAGATCCCCTTTGAATGACACCAATACTTAAGCCAATTGTTGAAATTGATCATCTTGTCTTCATATTGTGGCATCATTCTTGGTGAGCGTAAGATGCTACTCAAGGTCAGGGTCATACCAGCCTGGCTACATGCTCAGAGAGCTCCTCTATGTCTCTTTTCATGTAGTCCAGGGAGGTACGTCTCAGGTCATTCACACCAGCATGGACAATGACTGAGTCATATTTGTACTTGCCTTGGAGTGACCTGAGTGCTTGTGTTATGTGGCGGATCCTAGATCCAGTCATCTGGGAGTATATCTGTTTTATAGGCATGGGGGTTACTTTTAACTAGTATCCAATCTAATATGATTTGTTTCTTGTTAGGTTTGTGGGTTCTGGTAGGGAAGGTAATGGTTTGCTGGAAGCCAAAGAGGTTTATATGAGTAGTTGGGTTGGCAATGGTACATCCATTCCAATCAATATTGAAATCACCAAGGAGTATGGTTTCTTGTGGTAGGGACATGGAAAGCCAGCTAAGGGTATTTTCAAGAGTACTGATGTTATTACCTGGGGGAATATATGAGCAAACAATATATATAGCTTTTTGTATTAATTTGGAGCTTAGAGGTTAGAATTTCAGTATTATTAGGTGGTGGTGGATGGGTATCTAGTGCTGTGACCTTCAATTCAGATTTGAACAGAATTGCTACCCCACTACACTTTTCATTTAGATGGTCATGCCTGAGAATGTTATAGCCTGGTGGGACAATGTCATTGTCTTTAGTTGTGGGTTTAAGCCAAGTTTCATTAAGGCATAAGATGTCAAAGGAATAGGTGTCTAATAGGGCATGTAGCTGGTTTATTTTTTATTTACACTGCGTATATTGAGGTGACCTATAAGTAGAGTGTCTGGGCTTTTTGGGAGTGAGAGGGGAGTAGAAATATTTGCTGATGAAGTATTAAGGGTGGTATAGTTAGGTCCAGGGTTTGGATGGATGTCACCATGTAGCAGTAAAAAATTATGGGGGTTAAATGATAGTTTGTTAAGTTTACAGAGTGAAGGGTCTGCTTTACTCAATTTGTGATACTTAAGAAACTGTGGAAGAAGGTAGGATGAAGAAGATGTTATGTTACTGTGTGTTAGAGAGGTTATAGGAGTGAGGGGGCGTGTTTGTCTTAGGGGGTGTTGACATTTAGCAAAGGTTAGGGATTCATAACAAGTTACGTCATGTGATATCAATAGAAAGGTTAGCCCAGTGGATAAGAGAAGAATGTTAAGGTTTGTTGACCAGCAGTGGCTATACATAGTGAGGGGTGTAGGGAAGAGGAGATTAAGATAGTTGGCAGAATTGAAAACCAGTTGCATGGTGGGGTGAGAGAGGTACAGTTAGCTGTTGAACAGATTGGGTTAACAAAAAGGCTCCAAAAATTGTAAACTGATAAGAGCAATGTAGGTGGTTGATTGGTTGTCTAGCATTGGGGGTGTGGTTAGGGAAGTGCTCTGAGTTACAGCACAATGGCACTAAATATACAGAACCAATTGATATTGCCAACATCCTGGCAGATAGGTTCAGTGCTAACTTTACTCCCCTCTCATCCCCTAGAGGGCCCATCTCTATACCGGAAGAATGCAAAGTTCCTGTAATCATGGCTGCACAGGTAAAAAACACACTCTCCAAAGCCAAAAACACAGCATCCATGGGACCTGACAATATCCCAGGCTACATTCTACATGAACTACAGAATGAACTGGCACCCTACCTAAGTACCATGTTGAATCATACCCTCACCTCAGGCTTTGTGCCCACTGAAAGGCTCACTGTAACAGTTATCCCACTCCACAAAAGGGGAGCCATGATGAACCCTGGGAACTACAGCCCCATTAGCCTGATGAGCCTGATCTGCAAGGCCATGAATTGTATCATCATGGAACTCATAAACAAAGACATTGGTAATCTCCAAACTCTACACCCTACCCAGTTTGGGTTTGTAAAAGGCAGATTATGTCTCCTAAACCTGATTGACTTCTTTGAAGCAGTCACCAAAGCCATAGATGAGGGTAAGGTGGTTCACACAGCTTATCTAGATCTCGCCAAGGCTTTCTACAGTATCCCCCACTCTGGAATTATAGATAAGCTCACTAAACTAGGTATAAGTCCCTATGTCACAAGATGTGTTACCAACTGGCTCACGGACAGAACCCACACTGTGAAAGTAGCAGACTCCAAACCCAACTTCAGACCATTGACAAGTGGAATACCACAGGATTCAGTCTTGAGTCCTCTCCTGTTTGGTATCTACTTCTCTGAAGTACAGGCTAACAAAGAAGGTCTTTGGCTAACAAAGTTTGCAGATGACTGCAAACTAGGAGCCATAATCAAAACTCCTAACAATGTGAACATACTACAAAAGGGCCTCACTGAGACAGATGCCTGTTGTCAAAGCCATGGCCTGAAGCTCAATGCCAAAAAGTGTATTGTCATCACCTTTGGTAAAAACTCTGTACCCATGAACTACTACATAAGTCGAAGTCTACTTAATGCTGAAAGTATGATAAGAGACCTTGGGACACAGGTGGACAGTAATCTCTCCTTTGATAATCACATCACCACAGTGGTCAGGAAATCCTTCTACGTGGCTCACCTCATCACAAAAGGTTTCTTATCCAGAAAAAAAGAGGTCATTGTTTCCCATCTACTCATCACTCATTAGAACCATTATAGAGTACAACGCCCCTTTTGGTATGTACCTCACAAGACATCTACAAAAACTGGAAAGGCCACAGAAATACCTCACAAAAAGGATTACTGGCCTCAAACAGATGCCCTACACAGACCATCTCAAAAAACTCCAGCTTTACTCCGTCGCATATTGCCTACTCAGAGGCGATCTCTGCCTAACATACAAAGCTATGTCAAACCCAGAGCTGTTGGACATGCTCCACTTAAAGAAATCCCAATCCCTCCGAGCTACACACTTTAGTGACCTAAACCTTGTCACCATAATAAACAGAACATGCTGGAGGGATAGATTCCTGTCCCAGAGACTTCCCATACTGTGGAACAGACTACCTATCTATGTCAAACAGAGCTCATTAGCACTCTTCAAGAAAAATCTTGATGATTGGATGGGAAATAGGAAATTCACCCCAGGGATCACTTTTGTGGCTCTGCTCAATAGGGGCACAGGAAAATCATTTTCTTGGGTGGAGAAAGCCAGGGTACCTTTTTGGCTAGGCTTATGTAGGCCCTAGGGCTAATAGCCTAGTATCTACCTCTGAACCTATGAACCACATCGATGGGAGCCCACTGAACACTGAAAGTGTTATAAGAGATCTGGGGATACAGGTTGAAGCAACCTCTCCTTCAACCACCACATTGCCACAGTGGTCAGAAAGTCCTTTTATGTGGCACATCTCATTACCAGGGGTTTTGCATCCAGGAAGAGAGAGGTCATCATCTCACTTCTCACCCATTAGACCAATCATCAAGTCTATTGCCCTGCAACAGCTGGAAAGGCCACAAAAGTACCTCACAAAGGGGATCCTGGGCCTTAAACACATGCCCTACATGGACAGACTCAAAAAAATCCAGCTATTTTCTGTCTCATATCGTCTACTAAGAGGCAATCTCTGCTTGACTTACAGGGCCATGTCTGACCCTGCTCTGTTATAAATGCTAAATCTAAAGAAATTGCAATCCCTCCACACCACATGCTCCAGAGACCTCAACCTCATTACCACAATCAACAGAACATGCTGGGGGGACAGGTTTATTACCCAGAGACTGCCTATGCTATGAAATAGACTTCTCATACATGTCAAGCAGAGCACCTCACTGGCCCTCTTCAAGAGAAATCTTGATGACTGGATGGGAAATAGAAAGTTCACCCCAGGATCACTCCAGTGGCTCTACTTGATAGAGGCTCTGAGAGCTAACATCATCTGGCAAGATGCCAGGGCATTTCTATGGGCTAGGCTTGTAAAGTCTCCAGGGCCATTAGTCTTGTACACACCTATGAACCTATGAACTTATGTGCATAAGATGATGGATGTACCCCTTTAGGTGCTGAGCACATGGGTGATGCATTGCCTCTTGGCCAGGGCAACTGCATCTTTTGCACGCCTACAACTACCTACACCCACGGCTGCTGCTGGTTCCCTCTCTGACTCCTCACCTGTATGTGGCTGTGATGACCTTGCCAATGGTGGCTTGGATGTGTGCCCCTTCTCCTTGGTGTGACTGCTGAAACTGTTTTATCAGGATAATATTGTGAAGGATAGCACGGACAGTGAAAATTTAAGCACAAGTACATAGATTGTACTGCAGGGCTCCTCCTGATTAATCTATGCACCATTACCATAACTTCAGCAACCCAAACACATGCTCTGTGATATTTCTTGTCTGACCATGTGCCTCATTATAGCATTCTTCAGTGGGTGGGTGGGTGTGCATTTCTGATGGTCATCATCAGCCACGGTTCAAGTGCATACCCCCGAATCACCCAGTAAATGACCTTGTGCGATATCCAGCTGAGAAAACCTCTGATAGAGTTGAGAGTTGTGCCAGATATGGCAGTTTTGAGAACTGCTAGGGTTGCCAGCACACACATTCAGGATGATTTCCTTAGCATTCTACATGATCTGGCTGTATAAGGAGTGGTAGCCTTGTCTGTTTATGTACTTCTTTCCCTGTTGCCCAATTGGTGCTTTGATTTCAATGTGTATGAAATCTATGGTACTCAGGACTTCAGGGAAGTGTGCTACAGGGTAGAAATCCTGCGTGTTTGTTGCTCTGTCCTCAAATGTACAAGGAAAATGCATGTAGACACTGGTATGTTGTAGCATAGTATTCAGGAATTGTTAGAGAATCCTGGATGCTGGTACCTGTGACACCTCCATCATATCCCCTGTTGGTCTTTGGAAGGTTCCGCAGGTATTGGTTCCTCTTGGTTTGCCCTTGCCCTCAGTTGAGGATGACAGAGGTTGCAGAGTTCCTGTAGTGTGTCTCTCTCCACCCTGTAGTGCTCTACAATTTCCACCTTATGCAGACCATGAAAAGTTAAATAGGGTCTAAACACTCTTCTCCATCTTGACCAAGGTCTATTTGCAGCAGCAGCATTGACTTGATCCTGTTGCAACATCCACATGCAGAAAGGCAACAGCAGCCCCTAACAGTCTTTCTTTGTAGAGTAGTTTCCAAGGCTGTATCCCAGTAGGTTTTGGAATTCAAGGCAAAAACATGCACTGAGTGCATACTATTGCTTTATAGCTTGTTGAATAGCTCCTCCATTTTGGATTGGTTGATTGGTATACAATTCAGCTGCTTATGTTGTAATTAGTATGCCACTGTGTTTACTGTGTTTGCTCCACTCTACACAGCATGTAGAGCAGCTTACTGAATACAGACTGGCATGGTATTGTGTAGACTTTACTGAGTCTGCACCACTATCTTTTCAATTATCCTATTATTAAATAATTTGTGGCATACACAAACCACAGCATTTTTAAAGCTGTTGGCCTATTCCACAAATAATTAAAAAGCTAATACTTGCAGTATAAAAAATTATGTATCAATGCAAATATGTTCTTAATTGTGCACATTTTCACTTTAATATATGCACACTTACACATATTTTATTACTTATACATAACACATTTGTATATAAAAAAAATCAAATGTCAGCACACAAACATGCCATATTTGTGAAGAGATGCATTTCTGTGTACCTATATGTTTATCCCTGGTCATACCTTTGGATTACATATAGATAAACATTTACACTTACTTATACATTTCTTCTTGCATTTAGCAGCACTAATGCAGTATTTATCTAACATGTTTTAAAACCTATTTTTGGTAGGATTTAAAAATAAAATGTTAAACTACTTATAAAAAGCTTGCCTTTTCAACATCACCTGATTTACCCACTCAGCCAACTTATCAGGCCTTAGCCGCTGTATGTCATCACACCTATGCAAAAACAGGGCTGATTGTGAGGGATGACAGGTACTCACCCAACTCTTGCCAGATGTCAATCTTTTTCCACTCTATGTTGATTACTGCTCTTTTCATCTTTTCCAGTTATGACTCCTGCAAGAGGTAGCTCTTAGTCTCATTATCAAAGCAGCTTAGAGCTCAGCCTTGTGCTTCCACATGTGATACCATCCTTCAAAGGGGTCTATATCATAACATCGAAGTTCTCTAACATCAAATGTTATTATATTGAACCCTAAACACTGAAGTGTGACAACATCGAACAGTCAGAATAGCGATTTTTTTTCCCAGGGAAAAAAATCGCTATTCCGAGAAACAAACACACAGCACAAACACACACAAAAAATAGCCATCCACACACATACACTTAAAATCCTACACATAAATTAAACTTTACAAACAGTACTAGCTATCCACTTACCTTAACCCAACCCTAACCCTAAGGTCCGTCACTATCGCACACTCACCTCACCTGCACCCTAACCCTGACTCACCTAACCCGCATCCTAACCTACACACAATCGTACACTTACCAGACCCGCGCCCTAACCCTAACTCATCTAACCCACCCCTAACCCTAACCTACACACAATCACACACTTACCTGAACCCGCGCCCTAACACTAATGTTCACACAACTGCACACTTACCTGACCCACTCCCTAACCCTAACTCACCTAACCCGCCCCTAACCCTAACCTACACACAATCTCACACTTATCTGAACCCGACCCATAACACTCCAACATATCGAACGATGAAAACAATGAAGCCGCAGCAACGGCCCACCGAATTCTTTCCCTGGGAAAGAATTCGATGTCCTGCACCTTCGCTGTTTTCAGCATTCGACATTACGGGTTTGATATTATAACATTCGATGTTAAGAGAACTTAGATGTTATAATATAGATCCCCTTCAAAGAGCAAGTAACTAAGAGAAGAACGCAAGCACAGGGCTGTGGTTTAATGGGTTAAGATCACACCTTCTGGGGTTTGATATTTCCAGAACCAAATCCAGCTATCATGTAGGGTCATTAGAAACAGAACTGCTATTTCTGGCAAGTTGCTTTAGTAGTATGGGTTCTGCAAGCACAGTTTGTATATATGTATATTATTTTTACTTATTTTATTTATGATGTATTATTTTGTAACCATGTATTACATATATTTATTAAGGTGAATGCTAACTGAGTATGTAGCTTTAAATGCAGGACTTGGCTTCATGACTTGTTTCCAATTAAAGGTGTGGTTTTGGATATAAAAGCCTAGCTGCTCTAAATGCAATGCTTCTCATGATGTCATTTACTTGAAAGATGAAAGCGCTAAACCTGTTTGATATTTTACAACAGCAGTTTGTTTTTAAACTATTTTAAGCTGTAAGACAATAAACACTTTGTGGATATGAATTTTGGTCCCTTAGAGCACCTGGATTATTTTACTTCTGGAATACTTAGTGGGTTTGCTACCTTCTTGTTTTTTACTACACTATTTAATCCCACCATTTTTGATTATGATTACTCAAGTTAGGTGTCAGGTGTTTTTTTTGGAAAGCAGGAAGTTTACACTGTAAGATAAAAATACCAATAAAGTTAAAAATTATTGGGAAGCAATGCATATTGAATTTATAGCACATATAGGAGAATTGTGTTTTTCATAGATGTGAATATCAGATGCAGTTGAATCATGTTAACAGTGATGACATAAATGCCATGTATAAACTGGAACTAATAACAGTAGTACTGGAAATGTATGGATAAATACTACTGATGGCTATGTGTAAGGTAAACGTTTGAAATATATTTTTTCATTTATAGACTATGCTGTACAAGTTACCAGTAGGAAGGATTTCAACTTTGTTTGTAATGGCATAAGATGGCAGTGTAATGATAATGATAATTATTGCAATACGCATTTGTGGATGATGTTGTATAGGTAAATACAACACAATTGTAACTGTTTGAAGTTGGACTTGCAGTATGTGTGTGTATGAATATGGGTTTTCTGTCACCATAAATGTTTTTGTACTCAGATCTTTGATTCATATGTGATGACAGCAGACATGCTTTCGTTGCTGTGACATTTGACTGATAAGTGGATCAAGTTTCAGTATTCTTGCTCATTGGTTTAGGTAAATGAATGATACAAAAGCATGGATCCAGACAGAAAAAAGATAATTTTAACCACAAGGAGAACCACATCCTCATGGCATTCATTAGGGCATATATAAAACACTTTTTATAAAACAGTAACCCAGACATGCTGAGAGGAAAAAGGTATGGAACCAAGTGGTTATGGATAGTAATGCTGTTGGCAGAATGTACCACACATCAAAAGAGTGCAATAAGATGACCAGAGAAAAGGCAAGGTGGAATGCAGTTGCCTATAACACTACTTGGGAGGTATCAAACTCCTACTCCTTTAACACCAATAAGGAATATCTCCTCTCCATGTGGGGGGGGGACTAACAAACAGATGAGGGTAACATGGACATAATCAATGGTGGTGTTCACATTGGCTGTTACCAGTGTCTGAAGCATTAACACGTATCTGTTCAGGAAGGTTACAATGACTATATAACAGATTTACATATAGAAATGACTGTTCAAGTGAAATGATTACATCTAACACATACAATTCACTATTAACAAATGAGCCCTCCACTTCTGCACATAACAGCAATGAACATCGTGTCCATGGTAAGTGTCCTCCACTTCTCATTAACAAACCATACAGTAGTGTATTCTAGTATCTGAGTAGTAAAGCAATCAAACAGGGTCAGCAGCAGAAATGAGCAGCTCCACTATACCAGTAAATTTAGAAGACAGCAGCAGAATGGCTGATGGTAATGATAATATAGTTACGTATGAGACATCCAGAAGAAAGTGGCACACAATCCCCAAATTTATTGGCAAGTTTACACACCCCACAATATGTTAATAACCATACCTCTGAGACTATTAGAGCAAGAAATATAGACAAAGCCTAAAATAATGGGGGGGGGGGAACAAAACCCCAAAATAGGAACAAGTTTTAAATATTACTTTTATAAATGTAGGAAGTTGTTAGAATAATAGGTTTTGCTATAGTGTGCATTTTCTGAAGGGTATGACATCTGAAACTCAAATGTATGCTATTATTTAGTGACTTCAGTCCTCAGTGATTTGCCACAAAAACACAAATGTCATGACAGACAGACCAAAATATGAGGCAAAAATCTGGATGTTTGAGAGATATTTTAATAACTCTACAGGAACTGACACTGAATCACAAAGTAAATTAAATGGTGAAATTACACCACAGTAGCAGAAGAAGAAACTCCATGAACCTAAACACCGGTATCTCCAAACCAACATTAACATCTTCTGGATGATGGCAGAAATTAAGAGGTAACAATTTCCACTGTGACAGCTTTATGAAGGGGTGCAAGGTGCACGCATGTGTCAAAGCTGCCTCAAGAAACACATAAAGCATCTTACTGCTCAGCAGCAAACATGTTGTGACATTGTTAAGGCTCAGTGCATTGCCAGAGTTAGTCAGCCAGAAATGGTCAGTGTCTTGTGGGGTGTACATGTGGATTTTCAGCATTGCATGGAAATGGTAGCGAGTAGGGATAATGCCATGATCACATTGTTTTGTAGTATGGAGGCACACCGTGCATTCATGTCTGCCTCCATTTGTGTACTAGGACTTACCAGAGTCAAATAGTAGTCAGTATTGGAAAGAGAAGAGGACAGGGTGCACAGACACATGGGGGTGTATCAAACTGCACTACAAGTACTTCTAAAGATGATAGTAGAAACAGCAGAGGGGAGCAAAGACAACAGAACTCGTACAGACCATGTCAGTGTTCATCTGCATGTAGCAGAACCTATCATTCGAGGTCTCAGTCTTATAGCACCATGACATTATTGTCTGTAGTTTCACCTGCTGTAACTAGGTCATGTCCTGACAGCAAGTCATCCTCCTGCTGGCATCACAGACCCTCCTTGGCATCACATGCCCCATCACCTACCCTATCTTTAGGAGACCTTGACCTTCTGTGGCTCAGGCTAGACATTTCAGGTACTGAAAATAAGAAATGTTGCATTTGACTACCATGTCTTTCAGTACACTGATATCAATGTTTAACTTCAAAGGTAATGTGTAAAAATCTTTAACTGTAGAATACATGTGTGCACAATGTAACTCAGTATAAACAGGCTTTGCATATGCATGTATTTCATTTTAATAATGGTAATGCTTACAGCTAATGAAAATAGTCTGGAAGTATTGTCAGAGGACAAGACATGCAAATTGCAATGTTTAACACCATTAAGTACCCATCCATTATCAAGTGTTTTAATTGAGCTATGTTAAAGCTGACGAATACACAGAGCAGAAATCAAATAATACCCACTATTAAGGGAATAAAAACAGCAGAAAAAATACATGAGTATCCTGTCATCTGCACTAGCACTGTTGCCACTTCACATTAACACTGTAAAAATAATGATTTCCATTTCTGAGGAAACAGCTTGGTGTGTATGACATAATGAATAAATCTGATGTGCTGTACCTTAAGACAGAAAAGCATATAATGTCTGTTACACAATGACTCCCTATTACTATTCAAAAACGTGCATGCTGATTGGCCCAGCCCAACCAGCATGCCTGTTGTAAATCCCACAATATACCAATGGAAAAAGATCCGGTCGCCCGGACTTTTTTCTGTTGGTATAAAGTGCCCCAAAACCTTTTTTTTTACAATTAAAAAAAAAGAGAAAACGGAGCAATGGAGACTTTCTTTTCTCCATTGCTTCTGTTTCAAAGCATTGATGTACTGGGTATGTGTGGGAACGCAAGTCCCATATGCATGCGCAGTTCATCAAAATGAAGAAGCAGTATACCACAACTGGCAGAAGAACAGTAATCCGCCATTATACAAAGACATTATTTAAGAAAAGTAAATGTTTTTTTTCTTAAATAATGTCATTGTATAATAGCAATAACCAACTCCATAGTTGTGGCATATTGAAGATTTACCCACGGTTGCCTTTGTTTAATCACTCGGGCGATTAAACCACACCAACCGTGGTTACATCTTCAATATACCACACCACGTCATCAGTTATTGCTTTACTATAACACAGTTAAAACTGAAGGAACATTGCATAATAAAAAAATCATGTGGTGCATTTTCCATTCCAGTGCAAGGTACGAACTTGAGTTAAAGGTTGATTTAGAGACTGTAATACACACATTTTGGCAAAATCCAAACAGCTACTGAATTAACCCTTTTTAATAAATTTACTATCTTGGTAGATTGACAATGTCTGTACTTATCTAAAATCAGTATGTCAAATTTCTTCTTCCAAACAGTTAAACATGTAAATATTTCTCATGTGATTATTATGACATCACTGAACCTGTGTCAATGAGCAATCTGAAATAGCATTTAGAAACAATAATATGAGTAACTGTTCTGAAATAAAAAAAAATAAATAAGATAAGAGGAAATGTCTGGTGAACAGTAACATTAGATCATCTACCACACAGCACAGCCCACACATAGCTCTGCATGCATCAGTTATACTCTATGTGATTTTTTTATTCACATTTCTAGACTACATTGCGCCTCTTTACTGTGCAGCAGTATGCCATGCACAGGACTGTCCCATGGGGTCCCTTACTATTGCTGCTGACTGGCCATCATTAACAATACCGTGACTGGAACTGGGAGCTGCACTGACACTGTAAGTCACTTCACCAACAGACTGGTGCATGATCATGTTATGCAGAATGCAACATGCAGTAAACATTCTGCATGCAGAAGCTTGGACATTCTGAAGGGAAACCCTAGACTCATTCAGGCATCTGGAATGGGCTTTTGCATACAAAATACTCTCTCTGTGATAAGTTTGGGATAGGGATGTATTAGAATTATTTTCTGCAGCTCTATTAGATTTTCTCACTGGTCATGAACCATGGCTCCAGCTGATATTCTGCATCACTTGCAAAACAAAACAAAAAAGAGAAAGGAACTAGACAAAATAAAGGAAAAGTGGTTTAATATTATTTAATACATTTTACTTTGAATAACTGATTAAATGATAATATGTATATATATATATATATCTATACACACACACACACACACACACACACACACACACACACACACACATATGTGTGTGTGTATGTGTGTGTGTGTGTATATATATATATATATATATATATATCAATTTGCCAACAAGGTGGTAGTTGGGCATAATACAATACAAAAGGTGGTACAGTCAGCTAGTGTGCCAGATATGTGAACTGCGTGCACTGCTATGATGCTGGACAAGTAAATAGGTGATGTACCTCTGTGCATCTTACAGCACCTGGCAGGTAGTGGAATGGAAACTCTTTGTATTGCTGTACTGCTCCCACCATGTACCTGATGGGACCCTAATTACAAAATGGGTGCAATTTATTGTAAAAAGCATCTCAAGGAAATGTCTCCCATTAAAAGGCAGTCATAGTCTTGGCTTGGTCCTGAAGTGCTAATGGGAAATAGATGTATAAATGCCAAGAGAACATCCAGGAACTGCTGAAGTATCAAATAGCAAAACAACTTAGAACCAACAACAAATGCACTGGTTAGGATGGGATCCTCAGGTTGTGTCAAAAACTGGTAAGTGTAATGACTCTAATACCACAATAGTTGATACATTATCTCAAGGACAAGTTATACCAGCAACATTCAATTTTCTGAAGAATTCAACACATATTATCCCATCTGTGTTTGGTATCCCTACGATACACAAAAGTATCAAAAATCCTTCTTTTCAGCCAATTGTTGCAGCTCAGGGATTCAAAACATATCCAGTTGTAGTGGCCGTTGACAGATTTTAAAACCCCTAAATTTCCAGGCCACAAATATGCTATATGATTCCTGGGATTTTTTGGGAGGATACATCAAGAACTCTATGGGGATGTGGGATGTGTTTTTTTTTTAACTATTGATGACGTGACCCTGTTCTCATGTATCCTCCAACATGTAGTCCAAATCCCACAAAACGAGCCAGCCCAAAGGAAAGGCAAGCCAAAATATTTTATTGTGGCATCATAAAACAAAAAAGTAACAACTGCAAACCGGTTTCGGCTATAAGTCAAGCCTTCATCAGTGCAAACAAAAAGTTTGAATGGTACATCCTGGTACTCCTTATATACTTGAGAGCTTAAAGGTGTATGCACCTAAATACCATATTTAAGTGCATATTCGCCAAATAACGGTGTTGAGAAAATATAATTTTTTTTTAAATAACTTTGTGTATAAAAAGGAAGAGATAAGGACCATCTTGTTTTTATAAATATAAAGCATAAAGCATAAATTCAATGACAAAAAACTAGTGAAGTCCAATAATTCAGAAGACATAAAATAGAAAATCAGCAGCTAGCAATGATGAACCAATTGTTTTCATTTAATCCAGGTTTGAATAAAGCACCTAACCTGGTGATCCATGAGGATTCCATATTATTTAATCTATCATGCCAGCCTGCTTTAGATATTCTTTGCATCTGGATTTTGTCAATGATGGTAAATTTAAAGTGTGCTGTTTTATGAGTCATGGTATGTTTATATAAAGCATTAGTGATTTTCTGAGTTCTGATCACACTAAGGTGTTCACTTATTCTATGTCTCAGTGGTCTGGAGGTTTGACCAACATAAAAAGAAAAACATGTGCAGGTGGCTAAATATACCACCCAATCAGTACTGCAGTTACCAAAAATTCATATCTGAAATAACCGAGATGTGTTGGAGCTGGTGAATTCCTTCGTCTTAGACATATATCTGCATGCACTGCAGTGACCACAAGGAAAACAGCCTATCAAAGGGTCACGAATTAGAGTGGTCTGTCTAGGTGTAGGTGGATTAAATCTCTTATAGTGTGTGAAGTAGGAGTTTATTGTTCGACCCCTTCGGTAAGAAAAGGCACATCTTTCTGGTAGTATGTCATTCAAATATTCATGTGCCCGCAAAATTCCCCAATGTTTATTTATTATATATCTAAATGATGATGAATTACTACCAAATGTAGTCACAAATCTAATGGGTTGAGTTATAGAAGTATTGGGGACCCCTTGTGAATGTTTGTATTGTAAAAGTTGTGATCGGGGCATATGTTGGACCTCATTAATGGTTTGATTGATCCGAAATCTGTTATATCCTCTATTGATCAATCTGTCACTAAGGTCTTGTTCTCATTCAGAGTGGGATTTTTGAGAAGAACAAATACGTTTCATACGTATAAACTGGGATTTGGGAATGTTGTTGATGATGTGGCAGGGGTGATGACTGGATGCATGCAAAAGTGTGTTGTATTGTGGAAATTTTCTGTGGACACGGGTGGCCAAAGTATGATCCATTTGTCGGGATACCAGTACATCCAAAAAGATAATTTCTTGATATTGCATAGTTAATGTAAACTGGATACCCCATGTGTTATTATTTAGATATTTGACAAACTCATGGGCCAAACCCGAGTCACCCCGCCACACCATCCAACAATCATCTAGATATCTTCTCCAAATGTCTAATTTTGCCATGAAATTGTTGTTATGAGAATTGTATATGAATTGTTGTTCAAAAAAACCCATAAAATGTCCGCATATATTGGAGCAAAGGATGCTCCCATTGCTGTGCCCCTCACTTGCCAATATGCCTGCCCCTCAAAATAAAAGATGTTCTTAGTCAACACATATTGAGTCAATTTTATTAGAAAAGTGTTGAATCCAGTGGTGTAAAGTTGGGATCGATCCAACCAAAATGCAATAGCTGAGATACCAGCATCATGGGGTATGCTGATATATAAGGAGGTAACATCCAAAGTGCATAACCACCAATCCGATTCCAGCTGTGTATCTTCAATGATATTTAGAAATTCCGTAGTATCTTTTAACCTGGATCTGGTTTAAGATAGTAAGTAAGAAATGCAGATAAAGGTTCAGTAAGAGAACCTCTTCCTGAAACAATTGGTCTGCCTGGTGGACAAGTCGGATGTTTATGAATTTTGGGAAGCAAATATAGATATTGTGGAATGGGATCAGACACTTTGAGTTGTTTGCATGTTTGTTGATCAATAATGCCTTCCTCTGTGGCCATATCTAAGAAAGAATCAATGTGTGTTTTGAAATTAGGAGTCGGATCCACCACCATGTGTATGTAAAACCTAGCATCTGATAGTTGTTTATTAGCTTCAGATATATACATTGCTCGATCCATAATTACAATACCTCCCCCCTTATCAGCTGGTATAATAGCAATATTATGATTGAAACTAAGTTTCCTTAACGCTTGTTGTTCTTGTAGGGTTAGGTTATGTCTAGTAGGTTGATATTCCAGGGAAAAATGCAAATCTTTAGTCTCACATTCTTTAAATATGGCCACATGCTTATCCATTGGTGGTTGGAAATTTGATCTCCCAAACTGGAACCCAGTGGATCTTTGAGAGTTATCAGAATCTGCAAAAAAATATTTTCAGGTTAATCAATCGGCAAAAATCATTAAGTTAATTGACAAGTATGTGTTCGGGAATAAAAGATGTCGGCACAAAATTTAGACTCTTATTTAAAATTTTATTGTGCACAGGTGACAATTCAAAAGAGGATATGTTGTGTACATTTGTTACTGACTCACTATCTTTTGTAATAGCTGTTGCAGACTGTATGTGCCTCCTCCTGTGTTTCCTGCCCCCCCCCTGCATATTCTGGGTCTAAAGGGTCTGTAGATGGTTTCCGTTCCACCACTGGAGACCCCTGGTTGGAAGGGCAGTCATATTCTGTGGTAGAGGATGTGTCATCATCTGTGAGGCTACTAGTGGACTGAATGTTTTTCTTCAATATTGACCTAGGCCCCTTTTTCCTATTTACTTAGCTATTTGGATCAAAAAATCTGACATTTTTCTGAGTGACAAAGGGTTTCCCTTTGTCGTAATCAGTCAGATCACATTGACATTTTTGTGTTTTCTTTTTAATTGTGTTTCTAAAGTGGCTAGATCTTTGACCAATTCTGTTACATAATTATGATAGAAATCCTCCAGCTCAAAGGCCTGAGCCTCTAAGCAGAAATTGTAAACTTCTGTGGTCTGTGATTCTATCATGCATTCATAGTATAGAATAAGGATACCCACAAATAACATGGAGGCATCATGTTGGGTTTGTGCCCAATCTTTGGACAGTTGTTCATCAATCAAGCATACTAGAGGCTGAATACGAATTCTTAGTCCCCGAGGGGTGATATTTTTTATCTTATATGCTTTAAACAGCTTCAAGTGCCATATATTAGCTCTTAAAGTTCTCATATTTCTAGTAATTTTCTGGAACAATATGCCACAAGCATGTTTGGTATCCCCTTTAGTGGTGTTCGGGTCCCCAGAACCTGATAAATTTAAACCAAAGGCTTCCAAATTATCCTTATCTGCCGATAAGCCTTGTAAAATCCCTTTCAGATCCATTTTGTCTGTCATAATGGCAATTTCTATAAAACTTAAAGAACAATATAAAGAATTATATGTATAAACAATAATGAATCAATGAAGAGTTACAAAATCAAAAACTTGCTGTAAACTATATATCAATAAACTTGAGATGAGGGCAAATGAACACGAAACATTCAAATAAAGGCCCCAAAAAAGGGGGACTAGATGTCTATGTTTGAACCATGATTATATTGTTAGATTTAAATGCATCAAAAAACAGACCCAAACCCCAAAAGCAGTCTCAAAAGTTGTTTATGTACAAAAAAAGAAAAAGCATAACTGTATCTCAATTATATCATTTATGGGGCAGCCGACCTTCATCTCAACTGCTGTTGACTATGCTGTAACCATCTGTTGGACCCACAATATCCAAAGTGTCAATATGTCATAGATAGACAAGTTTATTGGCCGATTGACGTCTCAACCAATGTTATCTGTTGTTAGCTTTCCTTGAGTTAACTATGGCTGACCTACGTCTCAACCAATATTGTATTTGTACATATAAATTTGGCTTGGAGCTGCTATTCAATCAATATGTTGAAGCGATAAGTTATTGCTTCCACCAAACAAGAAAACCATAAAAGATACCAGTTGTGTTAGAGATGTATTCACTATATATCAACCGATACCAAGGAGTTTCAGGGCCCGGTTATACCCAGAAATTTTTTTTTACTATGACACTCTCCCACATATATGTGGGTAAAGATTCATTCAAAAAAATGTATAAACATGCATCAAAAATAGAACATCCAACATAATATAAAGAATTATAATAAAAAAATATATTGTATGTTCATCTGCCCTTTCTCAAGTCAGGTGTGTATACCACATAAATCACCAAAGTTTCAAAAATCACTAGTCAGTAAGATAAGTAAGGCATTATCTATAGATGAAAAATATTTATGCAATTATATAACAAAAACCATGGATGCATCAGATCTGTTAATCTAATGCCATAATCAAAGAATGCATGTTAGTCCCCGACCCATAGACTTTATATAAAAAGTAAAGTAACATTCGACTAATGTCCATAGGAAAGAATCCACATCCATAGAAAGACAAAATACTGTATCAGAAAATAGTGGTGTTCCAAAGAATATTATTCCAGGGTGAGCCAGTATCTGTTATCTCCAATTAAATGGTAAATGCTATAGTGCAAATAGACTGCAATGTTTCAAAAAAATGTTCAAACAAAGCACCGCCAAACAGAATTTGTTAATTGTAAGTCAATAAGAAAAGCACATCAGATGTTGTTTTGCAAGGTCCGTACATCCAATACGTAAAGCACATAAGCCACAAACAACACCAAGAAGTCCCACCAAATATTGATGTGATATCCTTACAAATTGAAATATATCTGTTGGTAGCAATCATCCAAATGGCAAAAAATGTCACTAGGGTAAAACGTAGGCTAGATGTATGAACAAGCGAAATGAAGGAAATCTTCACAACGTCACGGCTCATGTATCCAGTTATATTCACGATCACAGTCAACAGCTAAATAGAAGTTTGCATCTAAATGTAAACCATCCATAAATATACCTGATGGAAAAAATGATGAGAGACCGTGCATATAAAGAGTTCAGTCATCAAACTGCAAATCGCTTAATACAAAAGGATGACGCACTTCGATATGTTCCCAGTTTAGCTCCTCATGATTAGAGTGAATCACAGACCAAGAAACTCGCAAAAATGTCCCAGTTCAGATGAATAAAACATAGGATGAACAAAATGGTCCAAATGGAAGTAAATTTCCAGTCTGAATACCTAGGATGATCTTCAAGCCACAGAAAATGCTGCCATCTCTCCCAGGCGACCCCAGCATGTGAGAGAGCAACCAAGAGTAAACCAATATCACGCAAGGTGGAACAAGTGCGCGGCTCCAACCATAGATAATCCAAATCCCACAAAATGAGCCAGCACAAAGGAAAGGCAAGCCAAAATATTTTATTGTGGCATCATAAAACAAAAAAGTAATAACTGCAAACCAGTTTTGGCTATAAGTCAAGCCTTCATCAGTGCAAACAAAAAGTTTGAATGGTACATCCTAGTACTCCTTATGTACTTGAGAGCTTAAAGGTGTATGCACCTAAATACCATATTTAAGTGCATATTCGCCAAATAATGGTTTTGAAAAAATATATAAAAATTTTTTTTTAAAAATAATTTTGTGTATAAAAAGGAAGAGATAAGGACCATCTTGTTTTTATAAATATAAAGCATAAAGCATAAATTCAATGACAAAAAACTAGTGAAGTCCAATAATTCAGAAGACATAAAATACAAAATTAGCAGCTAACAATGATGAACTAATTGTTTTCATCTTTGCATCTGGATTTTGTCAATGATGGTAAATTTAAATTGTGCTGTTTTATGAGTCATGGTATGTTTATATAAAGCATTAGCGATTTTCTGAGTTCTGATCACACTAAGGTGTTCACTTATTCTATGTCTCAGTGGTCTGGAGGTTTGACCAACATAAAAAGAAAAACATGTGCAGGTGGCTAAATATACCACTCAATCGGTACTGCAGTTACCAAAAATTCTTATCTGAAATAACCGAGATGTGTTGGAGCTGGTGAATTCCTTTGTCTTAGACATATATCTGCATGCACTGTAATGACCACAGGGAAACAGCCTATCAAAGGGTCACCAAATAGAGTGGTCTGTCTAGGTGTAGGCGGATTAAATCTCTTATAGTGTGTGAAGTAGGAGTTTATAGTTCGACCCCTTCGGTAAGAAAAGGCACATCTTTCTGGCAATATGTCATTCAAATGTTCATGTGCCCGCAAAATTCCCCAGTGGTTATTTATAATATCTCTAAATGATGATGAATTACTACCAAATGTAGTCACAAATCTAATGGGTTGAGTTATAGAAGTATTGGAGACCCCTTGTGAATGTTTGTATTGTAAAAATTGTGATCGGGGCATATGTTGGACCTCATTAATGGTTTGATTGATCCAAAATCTGTTATATCCTCTATTGATCAATCTGTCACTAAGGTCTTTTTCATATTCAGAGTGGGATACAGTATTTTGTCTTTCTACGGATGTGGATTTTTTTCCTATGGACATTAGTCAAATGTTCATTTACTTTTTATATAAAGTCTATGGGTCGGGGACTAACATGCATTCTTTGATTATGACATTAGATCAACAGATTTGATGGATCCATGGTTTTTGTTATATAATTGCATAAATATTTTTTCATCTATAAATAATGCCTTACTTATCTTACTGACTAGTGGTTTTTGAAACTTTGGTGATTTATGTGGTATACACACCTGACTTGAGAAAGGGCAGATGAACATACAATATAATTTTTCTTACCGAAGGGGTCGAACAATAAACTCCTACTTCACACACTATAAGAGATTTAATCCACCTACACCTAGACAGACCACTCTATTTGGTGACCCTTTGATAGGCTGTTTTCCTTGTGGTCACTGCAGTGCATGCAGATATATGTCTAAGACGAAGGAATTCACCAGCTCCAACACATCTCGGTTATTTCAGATATGAATTTTTGGTAACTGCAGTACTGATTGGGTGGCATATTTAGCCACCTGCACAAGTTTTTCTTTTTATGTTGGTCAAACCTCCAGACCACTGAGACATAGAATAAGTGAACACCTTAGTGCGATCAGAACTCAGAAAATCACTAATGCTTTATATAAACATGCCATGACTCATAAAACAGCACAATTTAAATTTACCATCATTGACAAAATCCAGATGCAAAGAATATCTAAAGCAGGCTGGCATGATAGATTAAATAATATGGAATCCTCATGGATCACCTGGTTAGGTGCTTTATTCAAACCTGGATTAAATGAAAACAATTAGTTCATCATTGCTAATTTTCTATTTTATGTCTTCTGAATTTTTGGACTTCACTAGTTTTTTGTCATTGAATTTATGCTTTATGCTTTATAGTGATAAAAAACAAGATGGTCCTTATCTCTTCCTTTTTATACACAAAATTATTTTTAAAAAATGTTTTATATATTTTCTCAACATCATTATTTGGTGAATATGCACTTAAATATGGTATTTAGGTGCATACACCTTTAAGCTCTCAAGTATATAAGGAGTACCAGGATGTACCATTCAAACTTTTTGTTTGCACTGATGAAGGCTTGACTTATAGCCAAAACTGGTTTGCAGTTGTTACTTTTTTGTTTTACGATGCCACAATAAAATATTTTGGCTTGCCTTTCCTTTGTGCTGGCTCGTTTTGTGGGATTTGGATTATCTATGGTTGGAGAAGCGCACTTGTTCCACCTTGCGTGATATTGGTTTACTCTTGGTTCCTCCAACATGTAGGCCTGCAGTTTTACTATGAAGCACTGCTCACATTTTTTTTTGTCACCTATTGATGTGAGGTTAGTACTGGAATTTATGGATGTTGGTTTAAACAACAACTTTCTGTTTTTCAAGGGAGAGATATTCAAGCAAGTTAAAGAGGTTGTAAAACGAAAAGAACCATCTCACTTAGTGTATGCTACAGCAACGAGAATCCCAAATGTTTACTGTGTTTTATTCTTAGCAATTTATTAAATAGATTTTATTAATGCTGTTTTTTTTATGAGTTTATGTACTTGAAGTTATTTGCTGATGATTTTATAGCTTTGAAGCTTTCCAATTTTTGGAATTCCCATTGCTATAGCAAACACTACATGAAACGGTTCTTTTTGGTTTTATAAGTGTTCCTAGTACTTCAGCTGTATGGATACAAGCTAGGTTGTTCTTTGTATTAAAGTTAAAGGGCTTGAAGTGTAGGCTGAGTGTGCTCCAGTTTTTCTAACATAGTGATAATTACATGGGAAAGAAAGTAGAGATGATAAAATCATCAAGTAAAGGAGAGTAATATTGTTGGAACTGAATTCATTCTCAAGTACTGGTAAATACCTTCAAGAGATGGACCCTGTTTTTACTAAATCTCACCAAGACAACATTGATATATCTAAACTGTATTTTATATAGTATTTATTTTATACAGCGTATTTCATGGACAGAATTAGGTTAAAAAGCAAAAAAGGCAGCTGGGTGTACAAGCCTCATGATAAAAAAGTGCCAAGTCATGGTAGGTGCACTGTTGCCTGGACTGGAAAAATGACAGTATAGAATCTTCAAAACAGGGAAACATTCCTACAATGGGGTTAGGTCAGGCTCAGGTGAGGATGCACCCCATTGTGCAATGAAGTAGTAGTCCACAAAAATCACAAAAACTGATAGGCCAAAAAAGAGCACTGAAGATTATAGAGTGGACTATTGAGAATAAGAACAAAATTATGTATTGCTACTATTATGCAACAATCCAAGAATTTCTGGATGGAAGATATACAAAAGGTTTAAGAGAGAAATTAGAGGAAAGAGAAATATTTGCACAAGAAAAACTGTCAAAAACTTCAAATGCAAATTTGTGTTCATTAATACAACAGATTCATGAAAAATATTATATAGACCAAGAAACCTTGGGCTGTTTGGAAAAATAAGTGACTGAGGGAAGTGTAAAAATGCAAGGAACAACATCTAGGGATTTTTGAAAGGTATGAAAAAGAAATAGGGGCATGGAAAAGAAAGAGATACCTGATATGGTATGATATGTATGCAAAGGAGAAAGGCAACTCAATCAATACAAAAAGTAGCTCCAAACATTTTCAAAGAGAAATACAGGCAAAGGCACATAGATATGGAAAATTTCACAATGCAAAAAAATAAGATCACAAAGGGGGGATGCAGAAAGACAATTAGTGAAGCAGAAGTTAAAAAAAGCTGAAGTTATGGAATACCTGCAAAGTGAAGGATTTAGTGTAGAAAGTCTGACACAGGTTATGTCATAGCATGATGGTACAATCAGTCCCCAAAGTAAAGGGAAACAGGATGAGCAGGAGACATCTGAAGATTTATGGACATGGAAATGAAAGAGCGATCTGATATGGTGCAATGTTTATGCAAAGAAGAAAGCAAAACTAATCGATACAAAAAAGCAGCACCAAAAATATTTGTACAGAAGGACAGCCAAAGGCATCCTGATATGGAAAATTTTACAATACACAAAATATGAAAGCAAAGGGGGAAAGTATAAATGAGGATTAGTAAAGGAGAAGTTAAAGAAATAGATACTGAAGTTATGGATTACCTGCCAAGTTAAGGATTTAGTGTAGAACATGTAACACTGATAACACCACAGCATGATAAAACAATGAGTCCCCAGATTAAGGAGAAGCCAGTGGAGCCGTTAGCATCTGATCAGTTGCAGCATGATAATGTGGAACCTTCAGTAGGAAACCAGTACAAAAGTTCAGTTGGAGTTGCACAGCTAAGGAAGGAACAGGAAACTGTGGCAACTCTGACACAGTCAGTGTTGATTTCCCATATGAAAGAACAACAGATGACACAGGACAAATTTGAAGGGAATATGGCTTTCCCAGAATTGTGTGGATCTGTGGGATTTAAAAGTGTGAGTGTATCAGAGGTCTTAAACTGGGGCACATTGCTCTGAACTGTGTAATAAGGAGTTATATTTGGAGTGGACAGAAGTATACACTCCATTCCCAGGTTGTAGAGTGTGTTTCTATTCTGCTCTTGGGGAAATTGTAAACTATTACTCCTGTTTAAGTGGTGGTCTCAGATTGTGCTAGCATGTCTGGCTGAGTTTCTGTACATAATTTCAGATTAACCTGTGTATTATATGCCAGCAAGCCAAGCTGTGAAACTGTAAATACGTCTGTACATGTTGATTTAGAATCTGTTTGTAGAGAATGCTTTAAAGACTTGAACAGTGTTCCTTTATATTTCTAACTGCTCATATTTGTGAAGAAGATTCTAAATACAAACTGTCTCAGAATCAGATGATCTGCAGATGATGTCATTGGAATGTTGACAGTTGCTCTGTGTTACAGTCATACACAGAAAGACATTAAGAAACTTTAGTAAACAGCTGTTGGTTGATTTTCAAAAAATTAAATGAAAATTAGAACTGGAATAGTTGTGACTGTTAAGCTAGTATATAAAAGAGCCTGCTGAACACAGCTGTTGTCAGTTAATAGTCAGTTGTTGTCATTTATAGTTGCCCATTGCAGTTGTCAGCTGTTCACAGTTGTACTGTGCAGTGAATACCCAAAATGACTTATTAAGCACTGTAAGCCTGACTTTTCTCTTTTGTAATAATTCACTTTAGATCAGAGACTGTGCTCTTTAGTCAGTGATGAAAATTATAACTAATTATTTGGCATTTTTTCTATATGTTTGATTTCTATCCTTCAGTATTGATTTCATTTTCCTGGTGATTGAGTTCTATTTGTTTATTGGAAATTACTGTTTTATATTTTTAATAATTTTGCTCATTATTAAATATTTTATTAACTTATTGTGGCTGGTGAATCAGTATTTTCGTTTGTGATTTGAGAGTGCTTATACCTGCTTTGATAACTTCCTGGACCACTCTGAAAGCCCGGCTGCTGTAGGTCATTTGTTATAATTTATTTTAATATTTAATTTTCATAATTGGACACCCCTTTAAAAGGGTGGATAGATATATTAAGATCAATGAAAGAAATAGATACAGAAAGTCAAAAAGACCCAAAATGTTAGAAGTCTGATAATACAAATGAACACAGTAATCAAGACTGTTCATAAAAAATCATGCAATATAACATTGCATGAATTTTTCATTGCAACAATATTTATTACCACAAAAACACAGGGCGGTAAGGGAAAGGATAGGGAGCAATCAAATGTGATTGTGGAAGTATTGAATAGAGAAAAGTAAAAAGCAATTAAGACAATAATTACTGTTAGAAGAATACAGAAGGGGGAACAGATCAACAAAAAAACCCAGGAAGATAGATGTGATAAAACTAATGCACAGTATCAGAACAGACCAGGATATATCATGCACTAATGCATAAAATAAACAAAGATATCAGCACAGGCAGAAAAAATTTAGAAGATATGCAGATACATATAAAGGAAAAATACAAAATAAACCATTTATTGATGACCCAAAACCACTTTTATAGAGAACTAGGAAACAATGCAAAAGGAATAGAACCAACACAAAAAAAGAAGAAATAAACACATTTTGGAGAAATATCTATGAAGATTATCTGGAATATAACAAAGATGCTGAATGGATAGAAGAAGTAAAACAAAGAATAAGAAGTTCAAATATACATGATATGAAATGAGATGATGCAACAGCCAGAGAAATTGATACAAAATTAGAAAAGCTCCTAATTGGAAAACCCAAGGTCAAGATGCAGCACCTAACTTCTGGCTAAAAGTATTAATGTCTTTACATGAAGATTTAGCCATGAGAAGGAACTATCTATATGCACACCACAAAGAGACACTGACCTGGTTAATAATAGGAAAAACAATACTCCTTCTTAAGAGTGAACCTGCAAGATATCCTAAAAAACTATAGACCAGTAACATGCCTTCCAGTGACGTATAAACTATACAGTGGAATTGATTCCTACAGAGTTTATAGTCATTTAGAATAAAACTCAATCATGGCAATAAAACAAAAGGGTGACAAAAGAAAGCCATATGGAGCAAAGGATAATTTATTGTTAAATAGTCATAAAGGAGAATTGTAAAAAGAGGAATAATCTAAGTATGGCATGGATAGTCTACAACAAAGCATTCGACAGCATCCCACATTCATAGGTAAAAGAATGCTTACAAATATATATTATACCATACATTGATCAATTACATTATAGTGATCATGAAACAGTGGCAAAATGCTTTGCAGCTAAGCCATGATAAAGGGCAAATTTTGATCCCAGGGATAACATTTTAAAGGGGGATACTCCAGGGTGACTGTTTGTCACTACTGCTCTTTTGTCTTGCCCTTAACCCATTAAGCTGTCTAATTAACAGATTAAGTCATGGCTACAATTTGGCTCCCAGGAAACAACAAAGCATAAAGACTTCTCATCTTCTTTTTATGAATTATTTAAAACTATATAATTATTTAGATGAGAAACTGAAAGCACAACTGCAAGGGTCAAACATTTTTCAGATGATGCAAGTCTTGGTCTTGATAAATGTGCAAAAGCAACCTTTAAAGCAGGAAAGCTGTAGCACCATGAAAATGTCTGTCTTGGACAGGAATGTGATATAAAACAACTTGAACAGGAGGAAATGTATACATATTTCGGAGCTGATGAAGGATCAACAATAAAAATGAACAATTGAAAATAAAACTTAGTAAGGAATATTTTAGAACACTAAAATTAATACAAAAAGCAGCCCTGACATCTAGGAACAAAGTTCAAAGTATAAACCAATTTGTTCTTCCTGTTCTAACTTACAATTTTGTGGTGATTGAATGACCCCAAAAGGTAATGTATCAGTTGTATAGGAAAACAAGAAAAACACTTCATGCTTATTAAAGGATTTAGAAAATCAGTATATACCAAGATTACATATTCCCCATTCTGTACGAGATATTGGCCTCCTCGGAAATGATTGCATGCACAGATCTGCAATCGTAGAACTGCATACATATCAGTTGACATCACAATATGCAAACATAGTGAAAGTTTTAAAACATGAGTAGAACAAGTCTAAGATGACTTCCCTGCTTAGTTTAGCAAAAGCATATTGGGGTCATGCAGGAATAGAAATCAAACTAGAAGTAGATAAAAATCAGATAGCAACAGTATGTGCCAAAAAACAAAAGACAGAATATAAAATGAAGGATCAGATGAGAAGGTAACAAATGTGGAAAATGCATAAATATAGCTGCAAGTACAGAAAATTCCTGGAACAACCTCATGTCAATCAGGATCTAAAGGAGGAATGGTTAAGGGGAGATGCATTTAAATAAAAAAAAGTATCCTGGCAATCCAGGATAGGTAACTATGTACACACTGTTCTGCAAAGTCCATTGAGCATGTCAGAGAAGCAGTCAAAGGCAGATTTTGTAAAACAGAATTGGAAACAGTTACACATCTTGTTGTTGTGTGTGATGCACTAATGGTAGAAGGCCTGTATGCAGAAAGGCATAATAATGTAGCAAGACTGTTACACTGGGGATAGTGCAAACATTAAAATATTAAAGTAGCTGAGAAACATTAGCCTCAAACCATTATTTATTTTACATTTGTTTACCTGGATAGTCTGACTTGGAACAAGCTAATTTTCAATAGATGCACTGGGTGAAACTTTCCAGTCACATGTTTTTGTAATGTGGGGGGGAACCCGAGCACCAGAAGAAAACCCACATGGATGCAGGGAGGACATGCAGATTCCACACAAAAGGCACCCCAAATGAGAATTGAACTAGTGAACCTCTTACTGTGAAGTGACACTGCAAACCGCTGCACCACTGCGCCATCAATTAACGAGAATGATAAAGATCATATTACATGGGATCAAGGAAACCAGATATAGTAGTACATGAAAAGAAGACAAAAGTAGCATTGATCATTGAAATTGTTTTGCCCAGTGATTAGTGTTTTATGTACAGACAGACAAAGTCATAAAATACCAGGATTTGCAGGCAGAAATGAATGCAATGTGGAAGAAGGATTCCCAAACAGTTACAAAATAAGTAAGAGCAACGGGCCTCATAAAACAGAATTTACAGCCTTATTTAGATATGTTACTGATACATGTAACTCAGTATGAATTGCAGAAGGAGTCAGTACTAGGTGAATTGTGGGTGCAGCGAAGAGTACTTTTGGTTAACATCAAAGATTGAAGCAATACTAATTTCATGAACTTTAATCATACTTTGACTTAGGAATGGGGTATATTCCTGTCATGGTATTAGAAACCATAAAGACTTGGAGAAATCAAGGAAAGAAAATTTGTATTTTCCTCTGGCATTTACAAATCTGGTATATTATACCACCATTTTTGGATGATATATTTAACTTCTAGGATGGCAAGGGGGGTGATGTGGCCCAATTTGTACATCACTTAGAAATAACTACACTGTTTTTACGATTTACATATTTTATGGACCATAAGAGCATTAACTACTATTACCAAGGACAGTTGTGAATTCATTTTAAATATTTATTGAAAACCTACTTTTCCAACTTGTATCTGCACTTTATGAGCTAATGCCCCTATACCCAAAAGTGTAGTGTACTGAAAGGTCAGTTCATGAGATTGGCAGGGATGCGCTCAAAATTTGAGACTTTCTGTGTTGAAAAGAAGGTTTTGGAGGATATGTTTATTCACTGGGTATACCTGCCTTCACTCATTGTTAAAATTAGTGGGGAAATATGATGTGGTTGGGGTAAAACATATTTACCCCTCCTAGGTATTGGTTTAGGAGAATATGCTGGGGAACAGGACACCAATGCGACTACTGGTTTTACATTGCAAAATGAAAATTTTCATCAGATGGAGCTTGTAGTGAAGTATGACTTGGGTTCAAAATGGGTCAAGAAAACTATTAAGAAAAATTGGTTTATGTTTAAACAAACCTTGAGTTTATTGAAATCCTTGTGGAGGAACCACTCTTTATGTACAAAATAGCTAGGAATTGAAGGGCTAGTGGAGGTTAACAATCAGTTTAGGTCAATTATTAAACATTTTTTGGGTAATTATGGTACCAGAAGTGTTATATATTTGGCCAGATGTTCCACCTGTTCTGCATTTTATGTGGCCAAAACAGAGTGTAGGAAGCGCATTTATGAACACAGCTTTGACAGTTTGACTAACAATGTGAACAATGCATTTTTAGACAGTCAATGTGTCTTTCTTGTCTTCGAAAAAGTCAAACCTAACCCTATGTGAGGCTCCTGGGAAAATAAAATTGAGTACAAGGAACTCCTCTGGCAATAAAGATTATGAACAAAATTTCTACCAGTTTTGAATGATTATGTATCCTTGTTGTCTGTCTTAAAACAGAAAGCAGCTAAATTGTGAACATAGAAAAATGTAGTGTGCATAATGTGATATTTTTTCATATTACGTGTAATTATTATATTTACAACATGCATTCATATTTCATATCTCTCTCTCTCTCTATATATATATATATATATATGTATCTATCTATATATGTATATATATATATATATATATATATATATATATATATATATATATATATATATATATATATACAGGTTCACTTCTAAATCCAGAAAGCACAAAATCCTGAAACCCAAAATCCTAAAAGTTCAAAATGCTGAAAACTCAAAATACTGAATCTTGTAATACTGAAAACACACAGGATACCAACCCTTACTATATTCCAGTACAAGTACATACAGAAACAAATAAAAGGCAAACCATATTACTCTTCTCCAAGTATAAGCTGGGGGGCAAGCCCCCGTGCAACCCCCCTTGCACCCCCTCTTTGGGGGCTGCACCTCCCACACCCTCTGCTTCTTAAATATATCAGCTCAGAGATTGCACTTAGTGTAGTGAAGTGTAATCTCGGAGTTGATATATTTAAGTATCAGGGGGTGTGAGGGGTGCAGCCCCACATGGTGGGGTGCAGGGGGGCTTGCCTCCCTACTTATATTTGAAGGATAATGTGTTTCTGTATGTACATGTGCTGGAATATAGTAAGTGTTGCTATCCTGTGTGTTTTCAGTATTATGAGATTCAGTATTTTGAGTTTTCAGTATTTTGGCCTTTCAAGATTTTGGTCTTAGGATTTTGGGTTTCGGGATTTTGGGCTTTTAGGATTTAGAAGTGAACCTATATCTATATATGGGTCTACGTTGTTTCACTGAAAGCTCATTTTACTGAATTTCAATTCGCCCCAACCAAATCACTGAAAGCTCAAATTACTGAAAACTCATTTCACTGAAATGAAGTACTGGCACTGTGTAGAGTACTGTAAAGCAAGTTCATAGGTTCATAGGTTCATAGGTTTATACTAGGCTATCTGCCCTAAGGCATTTATAAGCCTAGCCCAAATTTTTGTGGCTTACGCCACCCCTTATATGAAAAAATACTGTGCCCATTAGTTTGTTGTGCCTCTGTCCAGCAGTGACACAGAGATGATTCCCGGGGTAAACCTCCGATCTCCCATCCACAGGTCTAGATTTCTCTTGAACAGAGTCAGCGTGGTGCTCTGCCTCACATGGACCGGGATTTTATTCCACAGCATAGGGAGTCTCTGAGTGATAAATCTATCCCTCCAGCACGTCCTATTTATATCCGTGCTAAGGTTTAAGTCGCTTGCTCTAGTGGTTTTGGTGGATTTGGATTTTTGAGGTGGAGCATGTCCATTAATTCGGGTTGGACATGGCCTTGTATGTCAGGCACATGTCACCTCTGAGCAGACGGTATGCGACTGAATAGAGCTGGAGTTTCTTCAATCTGGCAGCATATGACAGATTTTGGAGTCCCTTTATCCTTTTGGTGAGGAACTTTTGGGGTCTCTCCAATTGCTGCAGATGTTGGGTGAGATACATCCCGAATGGGGCATTGTACTCGATCATTGGTCTGATAAGTGAAGAGTACAGGGGAACTGTAAAAGGTATATGCCATTTTCCCCACTAAAGTGCAATCCTGAAGTTAATATATATAGTTATGGGGTGTGTGAGGAGCATTAGGGGGTGTGGGGGCATAGCCCCCCCACATAGTTTAGGTATATAATGTCTTCTGGAGAAAGCTAGTCATTGGTGTTGTAAGTATGCATGTCATTTGTTTAAAATGTATTGTTTTGAAGCTTTCGGTAAAATATAATATAAAACCAAACTAGTTGGGGGGGGGCATGCCATCCACACCCCCTGTATGTGGGTGGGTGTTCCCCCCACCCTCCAACTATATATACTAACTCCAGGATCACACTACACTGGGGAAAAGGGCATATACCTTTTACTTGCCTTACAGTACTTTACACAGTGCCAGTACTTCACTTCAGTGAAATGTGATTCAGTGAAATGAGTTTTCAGTAATTTGAGCTTTCAGGGATTTGGTCAGGGTGAATTCAAATTCAGTGAAATGAGCTTTCAATTAAATAAAGTAGACCTATATATATATATATATATATATATATATATATATATATATATATATATATATATATAGATACACCAAAAACCAAGTAAAAAAATGCCAGTAATATTACTGAAGCAAAACTGCTGGAAATGAGCGTGAGCGATCACAACGGTTTCAAACCAGTCCGCAGTAACCAACGGACGTGTTAACTGCAGAAATGTACTCAGCTGACAACTGAGCACGACATTTCTGCAAATTAAAAAAACTGGAACTGTCAGCTCCAAGGCAAGGGGTGCATTGTTAAAGAAAAGAAGCATGCCAATGGCCAACATAGTGGCCATTGGCATGAAATGTTACCGCAAAGTTATATAACTTTTTTTTTTTTTCACGGATTTATAAAGTTTAACAGAAGCGCACACCGGCGCAAACGGGTGCGCTACCTGGGCAAACTGAAAACCCGAAAGAAGCTTTATAAATACAATTGTGGATTGTATATTAGGCCAGCATGAAATGTCGATGGAGGGACTTGCAGAGCGCAAAAACACATGGACTCTGCGTTGGTAAGGGGAAGTCTGCAAGATATGCAACTAAGCATTACTGGGCAATCCTATAACACCAAATGAGGTATTGCTAATACTGAATCACACTGCCATAAGCATGCCAGGCACCCTTTCTGAGTCGTGGGTGTGGAGTTAGAGAAGGGGAGGAACAGAGTGAGAGGTAGGTGACATCATGGGGGAAGTTGATAGAAAGAAATGTACCAGATTGGAGGGCAATGTGGGCGTAAGAGATGACAGACACAGACATCAGGGGAGGGAGGTGTGTCCCAACAGAACACTGGGAATGTCAAGAAGAATTGAGGGGCACACGCCCATCCCTACACTCAAGTTTCTTGATATAGGGCTCGTGCGTAACGGCCAGCGTGTGCGCCAGAGTGAAGCAGGTTCTACTTGTGGGAGCGTGGTTGCAAACTGTTTGCAACGGTTTGGCGCTGGCGCAGGCACGTGGTGTAAGGGCGGTAATGCGCGCAAGGCGTTTATAATAATACGAATCAGCCTGGCTAACACCGTGTAAGTGATATTGTGCGTGGCGCTGTAACACCGTGCAGGGGATGTGTAATACGTTTAAGTTACTAATGAGCGTGTTTGAAGCCGTGGTGTGCACACTGCTCCCACTCGGGAAACAGAGAGAGGAAATAGGAACAGCAACCAAGAATACAGGAAACTGCCAGAAGATACTACTAAAGTTAATTGGTGGAAACAATTAGAAGCGAGCAATATACACGGAGCAGACTAGAAGCCCAACCCAGCACTTAAAAACACAACAAGAGCAGTGCAGGCTGTTTCTCTACAAGAGATACTACTCGGAAACTAATATCAGAGTTGAAAACCTGAAAAAAAAAAGCTGAACTCCAGAGCAGAAATGCTAGGGGCTGCTGCGCCAGCTGTTGCTCAATCAGATGATGAAGGATTGCCGAGAGGGTGGTGATAATGCAGATGCTGACAGACAACCCAGTGAGGAGAGAAGGAGAAAGGAAGTATACAGGCCTAGGGTCACCCATGCATATGGGTTGGCATAGCAGGCTGGAGATAGTAGCGCCATAGAGTGGACAGAGAGCTCACTGCAGCAGATTGTTGAGCTGTGCAGGCCACGCCTCACACACAGAACCAACAGAGGGAACTCCATCCCAGTGGAAATTGGCAGGTATGTGTTGGCCTAAGAATAGCTAGCAACAAGGCCACCTTTCAGAGACCAACTGGCGATATGATGGGGATATCACAGGCATCAGCCTCCAGTGGTACTGCACCAGTTCCTGGATGCCATGTCACCACATGTCAGTGATCATATATATGTGTCTCAGTATGACCCCGTGAGGTTGTGTCCAGCAACATGCATCTCTTCCAGCAAATAGCGGGATACCCTGAGGGTGCTGGGTGCAGCCAGACTGCACTTTTATTACGCATCAAGGCAACCCAGCCGTGAGCGGGTAGAGTCTATTATTAATCACTTGAAGGGATACCCCTCCATCAACTGCCAGGTCATTGCAGGTGATGCCCAGGGCATAATAATGAATGTGTGCTGGCTGCCCTGGTAGCTGCTACCACGCGATTCCCACATCTGGCATCTGACGCAGCTGTAAAATTTTCAATCATTTGCCAATGGGGGACTTCCCACCACCGGACACCTAGTGGGGATGCTGGTTATGCACTTGAGTCAGTATTTGATGACACCATCAGAAATGCACACACATCTCGGGTCAGTGAACGCTATATATATAACGAGGCCTGCGCACACACGCATTGCAACACGAATATCCATAGAGCGTGTGTTTGGGCTGCTCAGAAGTCACGGTTCCGGGTCTGCAGACACGCTCTGGTGAGCGGCAGTACACACCAACTACACATGTACCTTAAATGATCAAGTGATATGTGCAAGCGCTATGCTACATAATATGATCCTCGCGGAACAGTTGCAGCTGGGACCAGCACAGGGCTACAAACATCCTCCACTGCATTGCCAAGCGCTACCACAGGCAGGTGACTTGGAGGAGGAACAACCTGACCTTGTCCCAGTAGGCAGAAGGAGGCGTGCTCCAGCATGCTCCTGTGCCTGGCAAAGAGGACGCATAGCACTATGCTTGGTCAGTAGAAGAACACTCGGGGACCCGATACCCACTCTGACTCACTCATACAGTAACAGGGGATGCCTAACATGACTGCCAACCTGCTTCCAAATGTACAGGGAGTGTAGTGTGCAGCATCCGACGAGGCAGCTCCTCCCAGCACTACCCGAGGCATGAATGCCATGTGTTAGTAAATGTAATACCTCATGTATCATATGCACACCTGAGGACCATGATAACATCCACCCTCACCAATCATAAACCACAAAACACACAAAACCCACCTCATAGCTACACTGCCACAAGGGATAGGAACTCTAGATGTAATATGCTACCCAATGACAAAGGTATAAATAGCAAGATGTGCAGTGTAAATGCTTTACACAGTATAGGGAATGCAATATCAGTGCTGTAATAGAAAACAGGGTCAAAGCGCACATCAGCACCTCCCTGACACTACCACAGGGTCACACCTACGCCTGATGATGTTACATGTGCAAAACATGGAACAAGATACAAATGAGGGTGACTACCAATAAATGGCATGGATAACCATTAATACACCCTGTTGTTACCACAACAAGAAACAACATGCATTAGCCATGGTCCAACACCAATGTATAAAACTTGACTAGCTACTATATATAGCTTGCTGCAGACCACTGTCCTAATAGCAAGCAACTGCCCCAGGCCTATGTTCACAGGGTTCACAGGTTCATACTTCAGGCTATCTGCCCTGGGGCATTTTATAAGTTTGGTAGACTGTAGGGAGAGTTCGCGGAGTCTCGCCGCACCTTCACTCTGACCTGGATAACTCTAAGCCCATTATAATGTTGTGCTTGTGACAAGCAGTGATACTGGAGGTTATCCCTGGGCATACCTGCTAAATCTCCCATCCATTGATTAAGATCTCACGGAACAAAGCCAGTGAGGTACTCCAGCCTCACATGTTACCAGGACATGTTGTTCACATTACATAGGGACTCTCTGGTTGAAGAATCTGTCCCTCCAGCACATCCTATTGTCCAATATCTGTGTTGAGGTTTAAATCTCTGCCACTGTAGTTCTGATGGATGTAGAGGTCTTGAGGGTGAAAGCGTGTGTACATTAACCTCCAGGTTTGGACATGGCCTTGGATGTCAGGCACAGGTCACTCTCTGAGCAGACGGGTAAGTCACTGGAATCAAGCTGGAATTCCTCCAGTCCGGGCAGCATACAGAAATATGTTTGAGACTCCTTCCTCCTGTCCAGGAATTTGTGGGCCCATCCAATTGCCATAGGTGTCCCGGGGTCATATACATGCTGAATGGGCATTGCACTCTCCCAATCAATGGTCCGATGAGTGAAGAGTACAGGAACAATGACCTCCTGGATCTAGATGTGAATCCCTGCATGATGAGGTGGGCAATGTGAAGTTCTCACCTAACTACCCTGGCAACGTGAGTGTCAAACAAAGGTTACTCTCAACCTGGTGCCCAGGTCCCTGATAACCTCCTGTGTGCTTAGAGGATTGCCACCTACATGGAACTAGTGGTAACCTTGTTCTTCCCTGGTATATCATTTAGTGTGTAATGGGCCATGGCTCTGGCACCAGTTATCCGTGACCACCCTTCTGAAGGATGTCTGTGTCAGATGGGTGTCCAACTATGGTTCCCAGTCTGCAGTCACCCTCAAACTTTGTCAGCCATAATCCTGCTGTGTTTGCTTGTACTTCTGAAAGTAGATGCTGAGCAATAGTGGCCCAGGACTGACCCTGTGGGACACCACTTGTGACAGTTGTGGAGTGTGACATGGCACCAGCAAGTCTGAACCTGTCTGTTCTGTCACGAGCCGGGTTCGGCAACCCATCTTGTGATGTATGGGTTCACATTTGCTGGTGATGTTTTCATGATACCCAAGTGGGTATTGTGTTGAAAGCCTTGCCAGGTCAAGGTAGGCTGTGTGGAGTGCCTTGCCCTTGTCAATGGCCTTGGTGTCTGTTATGAAACAGTCAACCAAGTTTAAAAGGCATGATCTGCCCTCAACAAAGCCTAACTGGGTTGGATCTAATGTCTGCAAGTCCCCTATGTTCTCATCTATGACTTCCATTATGATCTTCTCCATAGCTTAGCAGACCCTGCTTGTCAAGCTGATGGGATGGTAGTTTCCGTGGTCGGTGGAGGCACCCGCATGTGAAGTGGGTCCACCATTGACATATGCCACTCCTTGGGAACATATCCTGAGTTGAGGCTAAGATCATACAGCTGCCCTGACTGCGGGTTTAATTCTTGAGTGAGTTCATGGAGCACAAAACCAGGGACACCATCTGGTCCCATGGATGCTGCGTCCTTTCCCTTGGATAGAGCAGTTCCCACCTGAGCATTTGAGATGTTTGGGGCTACAATCCTCTTTCATACATATCTCTCCAGTTGTGGTGGAGGGGTGAGAAATCTGCACTGAACCTGTCAGCCAGTATGTTGGCAATGCCTGTAGGTTCAGTGATATTACAGCATTCTGAGCCTATTCTGAGCATATCTGGGAGTTTCCTCCCAGGTGTGTAACGATGTATAAAAGGCCTCATTGTTGTCCCGTGAGCCCTTAGTGGGTTTACTCCCAATATTCGCCTGGATGATTTCATGGGGAACTCAGTGTTTCACCTATATTGAGCAGGGTGTCTACCCTTCCACGGATATCGCTTATCTTGTAGTACCTCCTTCCTTGTGTTGTAGTGCTTGTTTATGGCTGAGGTCCACCACACTGGACGCTTGCCTCTGGTACAACGAGTCTGTGTTTTGTTTGGGATTGCCTCATCCATGCAGTCTTGAAGGTGCTGGTAGAAGGCAGTTGTAAGTGATACAGTGGCTTGGGTAATGGTGTCTGCTGGCTTGGGGTTTTGAAAGAGACCACAACAGTCATTAGAAGTGTGTAGTCGGCTTCTGAGAGGTTCTGCACTGTGGTCTTTCTATCTGGGGTGGGTTGGGATGTGGACTTCCACTGAGAGTAGGTCATGATCTGATCTCACCAATGATGGGTATACCTCTGGTGTTGAACATTGTGAGCCCATGTTTGTGATGATGAGATCTACTATGTTGTCTCCTCTTGTGGGGATGGTGACTAGTTCTTCCATGGCATGTGAGTGTATGAACTCTAGGAACCTGTGGGCTAGAGTGTTGTGGCTGTAGTACTGATCCCAGTCTATATTTGGATAGTTGGGATCACCCAGTGTGATGGTGTTTGCAGGTACATGTATCCCCGCCACTGTTTTCATGAAAGCTCTGTGAGGTACCTGAGTTTCAGAGGATGGCCTGTAACATGCTACAAACTTCAGAGCAGTCTTGTCTATGGTTAATTGCACCCGGATGGTGTCCAATGCATCGTGTGTTGCCACCAACCATGAGGTGAGGGTGTCCTTGATGAATATTGCTATTGCCACCCCTCATAGTGGTAATATGTGTACTGCATAGATACGAAATATTGTGCCTCTGACTTAGTAGTGACACATTATGACCACCTTACATAATTGAATAATGTGACTATGCCTCTGTCCAGTCTGTGCCCCTGTCCACATGCAGCTGTCCAGATGTCTCTTGAAGAGAGTCAGTGAGGTACTCTGTCTAACATGAACTGGGATACTCTGCCAGAGTTTGAGATGCCTCTGAGTTATGACCCTGTCCCTTCAGCATGTCCTATACATGTATGTGCTGAGGTTCAAATCTTTAGCTCCCATGTTTCTGGTGGATGTGGATTGCTTGCAGTGGAGCATGTCTACCAAATCCTGATCGGACATGGTCTTGTATGTCAGGCATAGGTCACCTGTAACGTATGTGGTATGACACTGAAAAAAGCTTGTGTTTAGTTATTCTGGAAGTATATGACATGTGTTGTAGATCCCTGATCTTCATGGTAAGGTACTTGTGGGGTCTCTCCAGCTGCTGCAAGTGCTGGTTGAGGTACATACCAAATGGGGCGTTGTATTCAAGCATGGGCCTGATAAGGGAGAAGTATAGTGGTACAATGACCTCCTATGGTCTGGATGGAATACCTCCATGATAAGGTGGCCAAGATAGAAAGTCTGTCAAACAACTTTGGCAACATGGGTGTCAAAATGAGATGTCACTATCTACATGTGTCCCCAGCTGTCTGATTTGTTTCCTGTACTCATTGGGTTGCTGTCTATGTACAGATCTGTGGGTACTGTGTTCCTCCCAAAGGGATGGCTACACATCAGTCGCAGTCAGTTTTAGGCCATGAGTCCAGCACCAGCTATCTGTCAGGTGACGGCAGTCTGTAGAATGTGTGTGCTGGCTGATGTATTCACTATGGTGCCCAGGTTGCAGTCATCTGTAAACTTTGTCGGCCACAACCCTCCTATGTTTGCTTTCACATCTGAAAAGTAAATACCAAATAAGAGAGGTCCCAGGACACAACCTTGTGGGACACCACTTGTGACTGGCTTCGAACCTGACAAGGCACCTGCAATGTTGACATTATGGGTTCTGTTTCTGAGCCATTTTGCAACCTATGCTGTGACATATGGTGTTATATTTCAGCTGTTGAGCTTGTCTATGATGCCTGAGTGGGTGTGTCAAAGGCCTTAGCCAAGCGCAGGTAGGTTGTGTGGACTGTGTAGCCCTCATCAACGGCTCTACTGACAGTTTCAAAGTAGTCAACTTGGTGCAAAACGCAGGATCTGCACTGTACAAAGCTGAATTGGGTGTGATCAAGGGTCTGTAGGACACCAATGTCTCTGTGTGGAAGCTCCATAATGACCCTTCACAAAGCTTTGCAGACAAGGCTGTTTGCTTGTGTGGTGGTAGCTGCCAGGGTCTGTGGAGGCATCTCCTTTGTGAGTGGGACCACTGTTGCCGACGCCAGTGTTCAGGTACAGATCCTGTAGCAAGGCTAAGGTTAAATAGGATCTGCATATACAGGTTTATCTCCATCTGTAGTTCACATAGCATGCAACTGGGGATACCATCAGGTCCCATTGATGCTGTGTACTCGCCTTTGCTGACTGCGGCTCTCACATGGACATCCAGGGTGACAGTGTAGTTACATACAGCTGTGGTAACTATCATGTCTTGGGGTGAGGGAGGGGCACGTTGCACTGAACTGGTCTGCCAGGGTGTCAGTAATATCTGTCAGGTCCCTGGGATATAAGTTGTTGTGTACCAAATCTGAGCATATATGAGGGTTCCCACCCAGGCGCCAGACATAACTGAAGAAAGCAGTGTGGTTACCTTCATCGTCCGTGGTGATTTATGTCCCCAAGTTGAACTTGGGTGTCTTTATGTGAGAATGTAGCTTACTACTGCTGATCACAGCTGCCTTTACATTCTGGAGATGTAGCTCTGTCTTGCATTAGTATCCTTCATCTGTTATACAGTTTGTTTATGGCTGGGGTCCACCAGACAGGCCACTTTCCCTTGGTGGTGAAGGTGTCATTCTCATTTGTGATTGCATGGTCCATGCTTACTCGGAGATGTCCGTGAGAAAGTGTCTGTGCAGGAGTCACCATTGTGTGTTGTGGTTTCCACTGGCCCAGTGGGCTTAATGGATACCATCTCAGTCCGAAGAAGTGTGAAGTCAGCTTCTGAGCTGTTTGTCACTATACCCCTGGTATCATACTAGCACTGACACAGGTGTAAACAATGCGCAGAATCCATCAAACAAAATGGACATGCTGGCTAACAGATGCCCTAGGGGTAGCCTAGTATGAACCCATTATGATACAGATTGTACAGGACACTACAGATAACCCCAAGGCTGTTGCAAATGATGGTAGTAAGCATGTTGTTGATTCCTGAATATGCACCCGAACACACCGATATTACAAACAACATACCAGACACACACAGGTATGGCTAACATACATCCTGACATGTGCAGTGCAAACCCCCATAATGCCAAATACCTTCCCAGCAGACTGCCGCCTCCCTGACATTATGTCACCCTTACCACAGGGTACGCACTCAAAGAGCAGTGTACAACAACAGTGGGTGTTCTCAACAAAGGTGTCTCCTGAATGGATAGGAAAAACAACCACCACAGAATCATGAGAGGTTTGGTCTGCACAGCTATGGAAAGGACCAGCATGTACCACAGACATAATGATATTGTGGATCTATTGACACCCGACCCTACCCAGTGTGGGTTTACAAAGTGCAGACCCCACCCCTAAACATGTGTGACTCAGTTGAAACAGTACTTGAAGTCAGTGATGAGGGCAATGTGGTCCACACAGTGTAGCCGGACCTTGCAAAGCCTTCTGTACAATACCCTATGTGTTCCGTGATAGATTTGCTCACCAGCTGATATATACACCCCAATGTCATGGGAGGTTGCAAACCAGACCAACGACAGAACTGACATGGTCAGACATGCAGCAGCCATGTCAGACTACAAACCACATATAACAGGCATCCCACAAAGCTTGGTCCTGGGACCTTCACCATCTGGTATATATGCCCCATAGGTACAGGCCAACAAGTAAGGACTGTGCTGGAACATGTTTGTAGAGGACAACAAGCCGCCTGACATATCTGATACACCAGCTGACACAAGCATCCCATAAAAGGGCCACATAGAAACAGACAGCTGGTGCCATAGCCATGTCAGCATGTTAAATGGTGAAAACAGTATAGTCAGCCTCTGTGGATAATCCAGTAAGTGACCACCAATTCCCACATAGGTGTCGACCCATGACATACCTAACATGTAATGCCAGAATGGGGACACAAGGTGATAGATATCCTGCATTGACAAAAATGTGGCTGTAGGGTTAACAGCAACAATCCATATACCAACCTAATCATGAGGGTTATGACATCTAGCTAAGGGAGGTCATTGTGGTTTTGCAGTTATCTTCAGCAGCATTACAAATGACCACAACAGCGCCTGTGTGGTGTACCTCAGCAGATACATTCAGCAACTGTAAAGTCCACAACAGTACCTCACCAGGAGTATCAAAGAGCTGGAACACATGTAATGTGTCGCCTGATTAAACAGAATGCAGTTCCACACACTGCCATGTTGGCCACCCAGACACAAGCTGTGCCTGATGTAGAAAGCCATGTCCAAGCTGTCAGCAATGCACATGCCGTACCTTGTACAATGTGAATGGCAGGAGATATGCACATGAGGGACCTGAACCCCAGCACTGACATACATAGGACAAGCTGTACTGCATTATCCATAACACAGAAGCCACCACCACGCATGAGTAAACTACCAGTACAGGTTATCCATAGAGTCACTCATTTATTCTACTCAACAGGGATCCTAACGAGTGGATGGGAGATGGTAGGTATACCCTGTGTATCAATGTTGTGTCACAGGTAGACAGAGGCACAGTATACAAAACAAGACATATGTCATGCCAAACTGCACTTATGATGTGTTGATGGACAAACACACTATCCAATAACCATTATAAATGGCCTTGGGCACATCGGTAGTGTTTGCCAATGTACACCCATGTTGTGGAATACACTACTGCAGTTGGTTGAGGCCGTTGTAAGTAGTTCACATCTGAACATAATGCAACATGGTCAGATAGGTTCATAGGTTCATACTAGGCTATCTGCCCCAAGGCAGTTCTAAGCCTAGTCCAGAGTCTGGTTGCGTACGCCACCCCTTATATGGAAACAGTACTGTGCCCATTAGTTTGACGTGCCTGTCTCCAGCAGTGACACAGTGACGATCCCCCTTGTAAACCTATGATTTCCATCCACAGGTCAGGATACCTCTTGAACAGAGCCAGCAAGGTGCTGTGACTCACATGGACCGTGATTGTATTCCACAGCATAGGAGTCTCAGAGTGATAAATCCACCCCTCCAACATGTCCAATGTACATCCCTGCTACGGTGTAAGTCACTTGCACTAGTGGTTCAGGTGGATCTGAAGATTTTGAGGTGGAGCATGTCCATTAATCCCTGGTTGGACATGCTTGCATGTCATGCACATGTCACCACTAAGCAGACAGTATGTGACTGAATAGAGCTGTAGTGTTTTCAATCTGGCAGCATATGACAGATGTTGAGACCCTTTATCCTTTTGTTGGGGACATTCAGGGTCTCCACACTTGCTGCAGTTGTCAGGTGAGATACATCCAGATAAGGCAGTGTACCAGATCACCGTCCGATAAGTGAAGAGTACAGGGGAACAATGACCCACTAGATCTGGATGTGGATCCCTTCCTGATCATGTGGACAATGTAGAAGGTCCTACTAGCCACTTTAGCAATGTGAGTGTCATCAGAACAGTGACTGTCAACCTGGGTCCCCAGGTCCATGATAACCTTCCCTGTGCTTAGAGGATTGCCACCTATATGGTAGCTTGGGGTTACCTTGCTTTCCCTGAAGGGTATGACTACACATGTTTTGCAAGTTGACTTCAGGCCATGGCTCTGGCACCAGCTATCAGTGTCCGTGAGCCCCTTCTGAAGGATATCCGTGTCTGATGCACTGTCCACTATGGCACCCAGTGTGCAGTCATCTGCAAACTTTGTCAGCCAAAGTCCTCCCATGTTGGACTGTACTTCTGAGAAGTAGATAACAAACAATAGGGGCCAAGGACTGAGCCCTGTGTGAGACCACATGTGACTGGCATGGTGTCTGACATAGTGCCAGCAACTCTAACCCTGTGGGTCCTGTCCATAAGACAGTTTGAAACCTGATCTTGTGACATATGGGTGTACATTTCTGTTGGTAGGGTTTCCTACAATACCTGAGTGGGTATTGTGTTGAAAGGGTTTTCAAGGGCAAGGTAGGCTCTATGGACTGCCTTTCCCTCATCAATGGCCTTAGTTACTGTTTTGATAATGTCAACCAAGTACAAAAGGCATGACTTGCCCTTGATCAACACAAACTGGGACAGGTACAATGTCTGCATGTCCTCCATATCTTTCTTCATGAGCTCCATTATGATCCTCTCCATAGCTTTGCAGACTACACTTGTTGCTTATGGGGCAGTAATTACCAGAGTCCATAGAGGCACTGCCTTTAGGTGCAGACATGCACAACTGGACCCTAAAGAGGCTGTTGTGCACAGTATGGAAATGTAAATCAGTGATAGGACTAAAGCCCAGGATAATGTCCACCACAGTGAAAGTACTGAACCACTACACTATACAGTACAACAGTGCTAGGTCAGTATGAATGGATGTTAACAATTGTATGCAAAGTATCCCATGCAAAAGCTGCAGGCACAGTATAATCCCTGTTGTGTTCACAGGAAGCATCTGGACAGTAACTACACAACATGTCACAGAACACACAACCTTAAACAGGAGTTATTTGTTGGAGTTCACACTCATCCACAACTGTGATGGGCTGCATAGTTCAACATATGGAAAGCTCACACTGGGCATGCTCACACACTTTGATAAATGAGACATCATTCACACAACATGCCATGGGAAGGCTGAAGTGGGCATGCTCACACACTTAGTTCAAATGTTCCTCTTAACAACTGTGAAAACACACCACAGGATGCACATTCCCCATTCCAAACAATGAAGATGTCAGCACCCTATAAGTAGATCAGTAGAAATGCTATCTCCCAGTAATCCGAATAGCGCTCTGCTAATGTGTCTGTCTCTACTGTCATAACATAGTTAGGTAGGGGTTTGAATCCAGAAAGTGGCATGTGTGTGTGTGTGAAGGGGGTAAGTGTCTGTATAAGTGTGTATGAGAAGCCCATCCCTTTTGGCAACTGTGGAAACACACCACAGGGAGCTCATTCCACTTTCTAAACACTGATGATGTCAGCACCCTATAAGTAGATCAACTGAAATGAAATCTCCTAGAAATGTGAATAGCGCTCCGCTAATGCGTCCGCCTCTAGTATCATAACATAGTTAGGTAGGGGTTTGAATCCTGCTACGGGAATGTATGTGTGTTAGCATGAGTGGGGTTTGTGTGTGTGCATAACGCTGTGGAGGGAAGGTGCCTTTTGCCAACTGGGAGAACACACTACAGGGTGCACATCCCTCTTCGAACACAGATGATGTCAGCACCCTCTAAGTACAGCATTGGAAAAGATTGCTCCTACTAATGCAAATAGCACACTCTGCTAATGTGTCTGCCTTTAGAGTCATAACACATCTAGGTAGGGGTTTGGACCTTGCAAATGGAACGTATGCATTTTACTGTGGGTGGGGTTGGTGTGTGTGCACAATGGCGGTGGGATGTCTCTTTGCCAAATGGGGCTATGCACTGCAGGGTGCACATTTCCTTAACAAACAGTGATGTTGACAGCACCCTGTACAAACAGAACAACAACACAGAAGGTGTTGTTACCAATGATGCATGTAAGGTTACACTTCAAGTAATGTCCACAAAACAAAGTAGGATAAACAAATGCTCCTTTTACTCTATCCAAACAACATGGCAACAGACAACTGACACTACTCAGTATAGTGCTACATGCTACTGTAACATGCAGATGTACCAGAATATACCTAGATAGTGTTTTGAAGCCTGAATGTGGCAAGTGTGTGGATGTGTTATGTTACTGTGTGTGCATTCGCATGGAAAACTTTTTTGAGATATTGGCAATATTGTTGCAGACAGTTTAGTTGCAGATATCCCCCATTCTCCTACACAAGTGGAATTAGTTATCACAGATGACTGTAACCTCCCTATCCTCCTCACATGTCCAGGTGAGGGCCACCTCAACATTGCAGGACACATAGCATCACTGTTACAGAATGGTATCCCTGGATGTGTGCTACATTCACCCCAGGAGGACATGGCACCACATTACAGACTGATATTACTCCCTGGCCATACTACAGGATGTGTACCTGAAGAGTGCCATACATACACAGTGGTCCCACACCAATGAGGAGTAACCTCTACTGACCCTGGTATGTACTGCATCATATGCACAACTGGCCTTCTGTTCTAAGCTACGGAAGTGTCACGTATGGGCAACATGTACAGCAATATTACATATGTGTATATTTCAGGACTATGCACACAAAACCTATCTCATGGACAGAGCTATAGATAGTGAACTATGATACATTTGAGGTGTCACAGTAAACACAGTATTAACCTGCTACTTTGCATTACCTGTGTTTGTGGCAGCTGTTGCTGTGTCAGTGGTGCTTGCTTGCTGCTTGCTGTTTGCTACTCATGGTTTTGCTGCTGGCTGTCTGTATATTTTCTCTCTCTCTCTCTCTCTCTCTCTCTCTCTTTCTCATTAGGTTTGTGCAATGACTGTATTGCATGAGTGGAGTGTGGGTACTGAATGCTTTTGTAGGTATCTGCATAGGTCCATGTGATGGCCCCTGCACTAATTGTAAGGCAGCATTTGCTAATTGCATGCAGCCAGGTGTGTGTTGATTGCATGTCTCACTGTGATTTCAGGACACTGCTATAAAAGGTATGTGAGATAGGCGAGCCCTTTCAGATTGTAGGGCGGACGATGCTGGTATGCTGTTGACAGTGTTCTGTGAGTGTGAAGGTTAGTATGGGAATCCAGTGATTTGGCCATTAAAACTTTGCCTCACATGCTTTGGATGGTACATCTCCTATATTGCCTTTATACTAATTCCTACTATTGACTGTTATATTTATTTTAGCAGAGTGCTTTTGTATGGCTGTCATGGCTTAGTGGTAGGTCATACAGACTAATGTTACCAAGGTCCTGGGTTCGAGACTGGCAGTGGGAATTTATTTTTGTCTCCAGACTTTCAAAATGAGTACAAGACATGTCAATCAAAGTGCCATAAAGGCACTTTTAAGCACTTTAAACCAGGTCTGCACTCGTTAGCATGAATGAAGAAGGAGGCGTGCCCAGTATGGCCTGGCCTTGGCAAAGAGGCAACGACAGCACATATGCTTGGTCAGTAGGAACACTGGGACTGATACCCGCCTGACTCACTCATACAGTAACAGGGATGCTTAACATGACACAACCTGCTTCCAAACGTACAGGAGTGTAGTATGTGTATCCGACAGAGGTGGCCCCAGCACCACCTGAGGCATGAATGCCATGTGTTAAGTAATGTAATATCATGTACAATATGCACACCTGAGGACCCCAACTAACATCCATATCCACTCATATGACCCTGTGGAAACAGCTGCACATCATACAGTGATGTACATGTGCAAACACATGGAACAAGATACAAAATGAGGGTGACTAGCAATACATAGCATGGATAACCACACACCCATGTTTGTACCACAACAAGAAGTAACATGGAATAGCCATGGTCAAAACCAATGGCTAAAACCGACTACTACTATATAGCTTGCTGCAGACCACTGTCCTAATAGCAGGAACTGCCCAAGGCCTATGTTCACAGGTTCATACTAGACTATCTGCCCTAGGGCATTTATAAGCCTAGCCCAGAGTTTTGTGGCTTCTGCCACCCGTGCAAGTTGATGGATAATATGCCCATTATTTTGCTGTGCCTCTGTCAAGCAGTGATACTGAGGTTATCCCTGGGGTATACCTGCAATCTCCCATCCATTGGTCACAATCTCACTTGAACAAAGCCAGTGAGGTGCTCAGCCTCACATGTACCAGGATGTTGTTCCACAGCATATGGACTCTCTGGGTGAGGAATCTGTCCCTTCAGCACATCCTATTAATATCTGTGTTGAGGTTTAGGTCTCCTGCCCTTGTAGTTCTGATGGATGTACAGGTCTTGAGGTGAAGCATGTTCATTAATCCTGGGTTGAGCATACTCTTGTATGTCAGGCACAGGTCACCTCTGAGCAGACAGTAAGCTACTGAATACAGCTGGAATTCCTTCAGTCGGGCAGCATAAGAAATATGTTTGAGACCCTTTCACCTCCTGTCGAGGAATATGTGGGCCCATCCAATCTGAATGGGGCATTGTATGCAATCATTGGTCTGATGAGTGATGAGTACAGGGAACAGTGACCTCCCTTGATCTAGATGTGAATCACTGCATGATGAGGTGGCCAATGTAGAAGGCCTTCCAAACTACCCTGGCAATGTGAGTGTCAAACAAAATGTCACTGTCAATCTGGGTGCCCAGGTCCCTGAGAACGACATTGTGCTTAGAGGATTGCCACCTAGATGGGAAGTAGTGGTAACCTTGTTCTTCCTGAAGGGTATGGCTATGCATTGTTTAGTGTGTAATGCAAGGCCATGGCTGTGGCACCAGTTAGCCATCTCTATGAAACCCTTCTGAAGGATGTCTGTGTCAGATGGGTTTCCAACTATGCTTCCCAGTTTGCAGTCATCTTCAAACTTTGTCAGCCATAATCCTCCTGTGCTTGCTCGCACTTCTGAAAAGTAGATACTGAACAAATGTGGTCCCAGGACTGAGCCCTGTGGGACACCACTTGTCACAGCTCTGGAGTGTGAACTGGCACCAGCAACTTTGACCCTGTGTGTTCCGCCACTTAGCCAGTTTGCAACCCATGCTGTGATGTATGGGTTCACAATTGCTGGTGATGTTTTCAATGATACCTGAGTCGGGAACTGGTCGAAACCCTTGCCAGGTCAAGGTAGGCTGTGTGGACTGCCTTGCCCACGTCAATGGCCTGGGTGAGTGTTTTGAGAAAGTCAACCAAGTTTAAAAGGCATGATCTGCCCTTGACAAAGCCAAACTGGATTGGACCCAATGTCTGCAAGTCCCCTATGTCTTCATTTAGAATTCTCATTATGATCCTCCATAGCCTAGCAGAACAGGCTTGTCAAGGGGATGGGATGGTAGTTTCTGGGGTTGGTGGAGGCACCACCTCTGTGAGGTGGGTCCACCATTGATGTATGCCACTCCTTGGGAACATATCCTGAGGTGAGGCTAAGATTAAACAGCTGCCCTAACTGTGGGTGTAATTACTCATTGAGTTCATGGAGCACACAACCGGGGACACCATCAGGTCCCATGGATAAAGTGTTTTCTGCCTTGGATTGAGCAGTTCCCACCCCAGCAGTGGAGATGTTTGGGCTGCTACAATCCTCAGGTATACCCCCAGTTGGGGAGGGGAGAAATCTGCACTGAACCTGTCAGCCAGTATGTTGCCAATGTCTGTAGGTGCAGTGATATCAACATCATTCTGAACTAAGTCTGAGCATATCTGGGAGTTTCCTCCCAGGTTTCAAACATAGGTAAAAAGGCCTCATGATTGTCCCTGAGTCCTGAGTGGGTTTACTCTCTAAACATGCCTCGGATGATTGTATGGGGAACCCAGTGTTTTACTCACAATGAGCAGGGTGTCTTCCCCATACGGATTACACTCTATCGTAGTAGCTCCTTCCTTGTGTTGTACAGCTTGTTTATGGCTAGGGTCCACCAGACTGGATGCTTGCCTGTGGTACAAAGAGTCATTATTATTTTGGATTGCCTGAACCATGCAGTCCTGGAGGTGCTGGTAGAAGGCATTTCTAAGTGATACAGTGGCTTGGGTAATGGTGTCCGCTGGCCTGGGGACCTTGAAAGAGACCACACCAGTGCTCAGAAATGTGAAGTCAGCATTTGACAAGGTCTTCACCGCTTATTTTCCCATCTGGGGTGTGGTGGGATGTGGACTCCCACTGAGAGTAGTCCATGATCTGATCTCACCAATGATGGGTATACATCTGGTGTTGAACAGTGTGACCCCATGTTTGTGATGATGTGTTCTAGTATGTTGCCCACTTGAGGATTGGGACCAGTTGTTCCATGGCATTTCAGTGTATGAACTCTTGGAACCTTTGTGTTAGAGTGTTGTGGCATGATTAGTGATCCCAGTCTATATGTGGATAGTTGGAATCACCCAGTAGGATGGTGTTTGGAGATACATTTATCCCCTTCAGTGTTTGCAGGATAGCTGTGTGAGGTACCTGAGTTTGAGCGGGTGGCATGTAACATGCTACAAACTGCAGAGCAGTCTTGCCTACGGTCACTGGCACCTGGATGGTCTCCGATGCATAGTGTGTTGCCACCAACCATGAGGTGAGGGTGTCCTTGATGAATATGGACACCCACCATCCTTCTTGTTGTTGTCGGATGCTGGTGCCGGAATGCATGAGATGAGGTAACACCCGATAGTGCTGGGGTGCTGTCAGAAACTGTGAACCAGGTTTCAGGCACAGCACAGACATCAATGTGCTACATACTGAGAAGGGCATAGAGTGTGTGCAGCTTGAGGTAGAGACCTTGGGCATTGAGCAGCATCAGCCGTAATGTCTTTCCTTTACTGTGTTCTAGGGTGGTAGGTGTAGAACTTATTTCCAGTTGTGATTGTATGGTCCATGCTGTCTGACATCTAGCTAAGGGAGGTCATTCTGGTTTTGCAGTTATCTTTCATCACCAGTAGAAATTACCACAACAGCCCCTGTGGGTGTACCTCATGCACACACATCCAGCACCTGTAAAGTCCACAACAGTACCTCACCAGGAGTATGACAGAGCTGGAACACATGTAATGTGTAGTCTGATTAAACAGAGTGCAGCTCCACACACTGCCATGCTGTCCACCCAGATGCAAGCTGTGCCTGACGTAGAAAGCCATGTCCAAGCTGGAATCAATGCACATGCTGCACCTTGTACAATCTGAATGGCAGGTAGCTATGCACATGAGGGAACTGAACCCCAGCACTGACATACATAGGACAGGCTGTACTGCATTATCCAAAACACAAAAGCCACCCCCACACATGAGTAAACTACCACTACAGGTTGTCCATAAAGACACTGGTTGAGTCCCCTCAACAGGAATCCTAATGAGTGGATGGGAGATGGGAGGTTTACCCTGGGTATCAATGTTATGTCACAGGTAGACAGAGGCACAGTATACTAAACAAGACATATGACATGTCAAACTACGCCACAATGTGTTGATGGACAAACACATTCTCCGACTAGCATTAGGTCAAGATACCTCTTGAACACAGCCAGCAAGGTGCTCTGCCTCAAATGGACCAGGATTGTATTCCACAGCATAGGGAGTCTCCGAGTGATAACTCCATCCCTACAACATGTCCAACATACATCCCTAGCAGGTCAGTCACCTGCACTAGTGGTTCAGGTGGATCTTCTGAGTCTGAGGTGGAGCATGTCCATTAATCTCTGGACATGGCCTCGCATGTCAGGCACATGTCACCTCTAAGCAGACGGTATGTGAGTGAATAGAGTGTGAGTGTCTTCAATCTGGCAGCATATGACAGCTGTTGTGGTTCCTTGATCCTTTAGGTGGGGACAGTCAGGGTGTTCCAATTGCTGCAGATGTTGGGTGAGATACAGCCAGAATAGGGCATTTGACTTGATCACCGGTCTGATAACTGAAGAGTACAGGGGAACAATGACCCACTAGATCTGGATGTGAATCCCATCCTTATCAGGTGGGCAATGTAGAAGGTCTTCCTAGCCACTTTAGCAATGTGAGTCTGAGAAGAATGGCGACTGTCAACCTGGGTCCCAGGTCCGTGATAACCTCCTCTGTGCTTAGAGGATTGCCACCAATATGGTAGCTTGGGGTCACCTTGCTTTTCCTGAAGGGTATGTCTACACATGTTGTGCACTCTGACTTCAGGCCATGGCCCTGGCACCAGCTATCAGTTACTGTGAGTCCCTTCTGAAGGATATCTGTGTGTGATGCACTGTCCACTATGGTGCCCAGTGTGCACTCATCTGCTAACATTGTCATCCAAAGTCCTCCCATGTTGGCCTGTTCTCATGGGAAGTACATGACAAACAATGGTGGCCAAGGACTGAGCCCTGTGTGACACCACCTGTGACCAGCCTGGAGTCTAACATAGTGCCAGCAACTCTAACCCTGTGGGTCCCGGCCTGCTGCCAGTTTGCAACCCATCTTGTGACATATGGGTTTACATTTCAGTTGTGAGGGCTTTCCACAATACCTGAGTGGGGTATTGTGTTGAAAGTGTTAGCAAGGCCAAGGTAGGTTGTATGGACTGCCTTTCCCCAACAATGGCCTAAGTGACCAATTTGAAGATGTCAACCCAGTACAAAAGGCATGATCTGCCCCTGACCAAGCTAAAATGGGATGGGTACAATGTCTGCATGTCCCCTATATCTTTGTTTATGAGCTCAATTATGATCCTCTCCATAGATTTGCAGACTACACTTGTTAAGCTTATGGGGCAGCAATTAACAGGGTCTGTAGAGGCACTGCCTTTGTGCAGATGTGCACAACTGACCTTAACCAGCCTGTTGTGCACACTATGGAAATGTAAATCAGTGATAGGACTGAAGCCCAGATACTGACCGCCACAGTGAAAGTACTGAAACACTACACTAGACAGTGCTACAGTGTTAGGTCAGTATGAACGGATGTTGACAATTGTGTGCAAAGTATCCCATGCAAAACCTGCAGGCACAGTATACTCCCAGTTTTGTTCACACAAAAGCATCTGACAGTAACTACACAACATGGCACAGAACACACAACCATAAACCGGAGGTATTTGTTGAAGGTCACACTCATCCACAAATGTGATGGGCTGCAGAGTTCAACATATGTAAAGCCCACACTGGGCATGCTCACACACAGATAAATGAGACATCTTTCACACAACATGCCACAGGAAGGCTGAACTGGGCATGCTCACACACTTGGTCCAAATGTTACCCCTAGCAAATGTGAAAACACACCAGAGGATGGTCGTCCCCCTTTCTAGACACTGATCATGTAAGCACCCTATAAGTATATTGGAGACAAGGATTCTCTCAGTAATCCGAATAGCACGCCGTGCTAATGTGCCCGTCTCTAGTGTCATAACATAGTTAGGTAGGGGTTTGAATCCAGCAGGTGGCAAGTGTGTGTGAAGGGGTGTAAGTGTGTATGAAAGAAACATCCCTTTGGCAACTGGGAAAACACACCACAGGATGATCATTCCACTTTCTAGACTCTGATGATGTCAGCACCCTATAAGTATATTGGAGGAAAGGATTCTCTCAGTAATCCTAATAGCGCTGCTAATGCGTCCGCCTCTAGTGTCATAACATAGTTAGGTAGGGTTTGAATCCAGCAGGTGGCAAGTGTGTGTGAAGGGGTAAGTGTGTGTGTACGCAGGTATGAAAGAAACATCCCTTTGGCAACTGGGAAAACACACCACAGGATGATCATTCCACTTTCTAGACTCTGATGATGTCAGCACCTATAAGTATATTGGAGGAAAGGACATTCTCAGTAATCCGGCTAGCGCTGTGCACGCGCCCATCTCTAGTGTCATAACATAGTTAGGTAGGGGTTTGAATCCAGCAGGTAGCAAGTGTGTGTAAAGGTTGGTAAGTGTATATGAAAGAAACATCCCTTTTGGCAACTGGGAAAACACACTACAGGATGATCATTCCACTTTCTAAACTCTGATGATGTCAGCACCCTACAAGTATATCAGGGAAAGGACATTCCCCAGTAATGCAAATAGCGTGCTGTGCAAATGCGTCCGTCTTTCGTGTCATAACATAGTTAGGTAGAGGGTTGAATCCAGCAGATGACAAGTTTGTGCAAAGGGGGCTAAGTGTGTATGGAAAAAACATCCCTTATGGCAACTGGGAAAACACACCACAGGATGATCTTTCCACTTTCTAAACTTTGATGATGTCAGCACCCTATAAGTATATCAGGGAAAGGACATTCCCCAGTAATGCTAATAGCTGTGCTAATGCGTCCGTCTCTAGTGTCAGAACATAGTTAGGTAGGGGTTTGAATCCAGCAGGTGGCAAGTGTGAGTGAAGGGGGTAAGTGTGTATGAAAAACATCCCTTTGGCAACTGGGAAAACACACCACAGGATGATCATTCCACTTTCTAAACTCTGATGATGTCAGCACCCTACAAGTATATCAGGGAAAGGGCATTCCCCAGTAATGCGAATAGCATGCTGTGCTAATGCGTCCGTCTCTAGTGTCACAACATAGTTAGGTAGGGGTTTGAATCCAGCAGGTGGCAAGTGTGTGTAAAGAGGGGCAAGTATGTATGAAAGAAACATCCCTTTGGTAACTGGGAAAACACACTACAGGATGCACATACCCATTTCTAAACGATATCACAATTATGTATGGCTTTTGATTACAGACATGCCATGTGTGTTGTGCACACACAGAATGCCCATGTGTGTGGGTTGTTCCTCACAATAATGCATGACATTGATTACACCGGTTATGGCAATGAACACATGATGTATGTGTGTGCCAAATACATATGTACCTGAGACTTTCAATATTTACCATGTGTGATGCCTGCCACATGTGAATACATGGTATATGCACAGGGTAACATTATGACCGTGGTCTTCTGTGCAGATGCTGCATATGGGATGTGTATATACAGTGTGAGATGTAGATGCTATCAGCCTAGTAGTGAGGGATGCACACCTGGTCTGGGGCATAAAGTCTACATGTTGTTAATGTACAGGAGCTGCATGTTCTCACCTTTGTGGGAGTGGTAAGACAGTATTCCATAGCAATGCAGTGACTGCATGCTAAGAACCATTCAGCTATGGTGTTGTAGATACACTTATTCATTAGCATTCAGTAATTTGTCGGAATCCCTGGTGAGGGCCTGATGCCAACCAAGGTCAGGGGTCTACCAGCCTGTGTCACTTGCTCAGTGATCCCTTCCATGTTCCCTATCACGTATCCCAGTGAGCGACATGCCACATCAGCTGTGGTGGCATGGACAATGACTGAGTCATATGTGTCCATGCATCAGACTGACTTGTATGTTGCTGTTACAGTTTGGCCATGTGTTTCCATCTCATACATGTGGTGTACATCAATGGGTAGGGATAGGGTTGACTGTGTACATGTGGCAGCTGTGACATTACTACATGACACACATATTCCACAACTGTGCCATAGAGGTGACTGACAACTGACCTTGCACATGCTACCGAGTATTGAGATTACATTGGTGATTGACAGCACATAGGGCCAATGGTGAAAAAGAGACATAGGTCCATAGGTTCGTATAGGATATCTGCCCAGGCATGTATCCACCTAGCCAGAATGTGCGCCTTTCAACATGCATTGTGAATGTGTCTTGCTATGCCCTTTTCCAAGGTTAGTATACTGTGCCTCTTTCTCACAGTGACACATAAGTGATACCCAGCGTAACCCTACAATGTCACATCCAGTCATTACTATCGCTCTTGAAGATAGTCACTGAGTCAGTCCACCTAACCTCTATTGGGATAATAATCAGGAATGAAGGGTGCCTCTTCATGTCCTATGTATATCACTCCTGAAGTTCAAGTATTTCCAGTGTGTATCCTGGTGAACTCTGGATATTCTGGGATGCAGCATGGCCATTACATGAGGGTATGACCTGGCCTTCTATGTCAGGCACAGATTGCCTATGAAGAGGCAGTATGTCACTGAGTACAGCTGCTGCTACTTTAACCAGTCAGTATGTGGCATCTGTTTGAGCACTTTGATCCCCTTGTCGAGGTAGATATGTGTTAGCCCCAGTTGCTGCAGGTGTCTGGTAAGGTGCATGCCGACAGGTTCATCATAGTCAATTATGGGCATGATGAGGGATGAGTAAGGCACAATGTCCTCCCCTGGCCTACATGTGGATCCCATGATGATGTGGCCCATATCACATGCTTACCTAACCACTTTGTCCATGTTGTTGTCAAATGGTAGAATGCTATCAACCTGTGTACCCCAAGGCCCATAATTCCTTGGTCTGCACTTACTGGATTAAGACATATGTGGTACATTGTGGTCATTTAGTGTTTGACAAAGGGGATGACTAGACTCTTTCTGTCATTCACGTTGAGGCCATGGCTGTGGCACAAGTCATGTGTTTGCAAGAGTCCCTTTTGGAGGATGCGGTGTTAGCTGTTGAGTTGGTTATGGAGTTGAGACTGCAGTCACCTGTGACTTGCTGAGTCACAGTACTCCATGTTGGCCTGTACCTATGACAAATATATAATGAACATGACAGCCCCTAGGGCTTTGCCTTGTGGGACACCACTTGTACCAGGTTGGAGGCTGACATGGCTCCAGCAATTCTACCATGTGTGTTCTGCCCTTGAGCCACTGTGCAACACCCATAGTGACATAGGGGTTAATATGTACACTGGTGAGCTTCCCTAGAATGCACAAGTGGGGTATTGTAGCCAAGGCTTATGCAAGGTCCAGGTAGGCTGTGTGGACCTCCTACCCCTTGACAGTGGCCTTGGTGACTGTTTCAAACAAAGCAAACAGGTTTGATAGGCAGGATTTGCCACTGACAAAGCCAAACTGTGTATGGTGACATGTCTGTAGGTCCACAATATCTAGATATGTGAGGTTCTTGATGATTCTTGCCATAGCTTTGCAGACAAAGCTAGTCAGACATATGGGGCAGTAGTGTCCAGGATCCGTGACGGCACCACCTGCATGTTGAGGGACCACTGTTGCTGTATGCCACTCTCTGGCCACATATCATGTATTAAGGCTGGGATTGAACAGTGGTGTTATGTCTGGGTGTAGCTCTTCTTGTGGTTCATGTAGGACACAGCCTGGGACACTGTCTGGTCCCATTGATGCAGTGTTTACTGCTTTGGGAAGGGCATCTCTTACCTGAGCATCTGTGATGTCAGGGGAAGCACTGTGATGCGAGACATATGTTCCCTTTGGTGTGGTGGGTGAGAAGGCAGCATTGAACCTGTCCACTAGGATGATGGCAATGTCTGTGTGTTTTATATTTTGTGTGACATATTGTATTACCTCTGAGCATATCTGGGTAGTACCACCCAGGTTACTAACATAACTACAGGCAGCCTTGTGATTATCCTCAGTGGCTTGTGGAATCCTCTCTCAAAGATGGCCTTAGACAATCATATGGGTGCCTGTAGTTGTCTTCCAATACTCAGTGGTGCCTTCACATTTTGGGAGGTTGTTGTATCATGTAGTGGCGCCATCCTTCTATTGTATAGTGTGTTTATGGCTGGTGTCCGCGCCCAGGACATCTGCCTGTGGAGAATTGGGTCATGCTCATATGTGGCTTCATGATCCATGCATTCCTGAATGTGTCCACAGAATGCCTCTATACAGGTATCTGCAGTCTGGTCCATATTTTCAACAGGCCTAGGGCCTTTGAAGGTTTCCACATCATTTATGAGGGGTGTGCAGTTGCTTGACATGAGCTGTTGACAGACGTGGCCTCCAGACAGAGCAAGGGAGGGTCACAGTCAGCTACCTGTTGGGACGCACCTCCCTGGACCACATGGAAAGAGACACAGAGGAGCTCTTACAGCACCCTCTCAAACTCAGGTCTCCCACACAGCCTTCATGCTGACACAGGAGAGTTTAGATTACTCTGCAGACACCATCATACTGGGTGATGCCAGCTACCCAACAGACTGTGTACATTACACAGGCCACAATACCCAAGCTCTAAGATTCCCATTGATCAGACATTCTTTGGCTATGGAACAGGTAACCAACCTTCCCACAAGAGGGGCAGATATACTACAGCTGATCTTTACAAACATGAGTAAAACTAATCACCACTGGGAGTATATCCTCATTGTTGCAATCAAACCATATACTAATCACACTGGTGTTCTGATCCCCACATATGCAAACCTCCAACACATCGATGTGTGTGGAAAATGTCCCTATTAGCAACCGTGATAGTATCGTACAGGATGCAGATCCCCTTTGAAATAGTGATGATGTCAGGACTGTATAACTATATCACCTGTAGTAAAGTCCTCCAGTAATTTGCATAGCGTGCTCTGCTAATGTGTCTTTCTTCAGTGTCATAACGTAGTTAGGTGGGGGTTTGAATCCTGCAAAGGGAATGTATGAGTGTGGTTTATGTGTGTGCACTATGCTGGGAGGGTTAACTGCCTTTGCCAACTGGGAGAACACACTACAGGGTGCACATCCCTCCTCCTACACACAGATGATGTCAGCACCTCTAAGTACAGCATTAGTAAAGGTTTCTCCAACTACTGCAAATAGCACACTCTGCTAATGTGTCTGTTTCTACTGTCATTGCACAGTTAGGTGTGGGTTTGAACCTTGCAAATGGAAAGTATGTGTTTTACTGTTGGTGGGGTTAGTGTGTGTGCACAATGATGGGGTGGGATGTGGCCTTGCCACATGGGGCTATGCACTGCAGGGTGGTCATTACCCTTAACAAGCAGTGATGTTGATAGCACCCTATACAAACAAAACTACAAAACAGAAGGTGTTGGTACTGATAACACATGTAAGGTAACACTTGTTCAAGTAATGTCCACAAATGGAGGATAATAAAACATTTCTTTTATTCTATACAGACAACATGACTACAGACAACTAAGTGCCAGTACTCAGTATAGTGTTACATGCTACTTGAACATGCACATGTACCCGAATATACCTAGATAGTGTTCTGAAGCCTGAATGTGGCAAGTGTGTGGATGTGGGATGTGTCTGTGTGTGCATTTCCGATGGGAAGCATGTTTGTTGTGGCAATCAGGGTACTACAGTACCTGATGCACATTACATCTTCCAAATGATGAGGTTGCCTGCACCCTGTGAGTACAGGTAGAGAAGGGGATGCCAGTAGTAAACAACATAGTGCACTTCTGAAATGTGTACCTGTCATGTATCAACAGCTACTCATGTAGGGTGATAAATAATGGGAATGGCAGGTGAGAGTGTGCATGTGTGTGGGTAGCAGGGTGTGTATAAATGCATGTGTGACAGAACAGATACATGTAGCTGAATCTACATAACAGCACAAGATGCACATTGCCATAGTCAATGTTAGCATGTGATGGTGTGCAGCAGGTACACTTTGTTAAGTAGTATGGGTGCAGATAACAATTGAGGACATTCATACAGTTACTGCAGCAGGACTGATGGGATATACACACATTTATACTGCAACACACAACAGTTACCAACATGTTACTACTTATACACATCTATAGTCACCCTGTGCATCAGCAACGTGTTTACCTTTACCTGCACCGATGTTGTAGTATGCAGGAGGTGGCACAGTGTCATCATATGCACAGGGTGTGGGTTAGATATGCCCAAGCCGCCACTGGTAACACCAATTGACATGTGTGTGTATGTGTGTTTGTGAGGGCAGCAGTACAGGGTAGATTCACATGACGGAAGGCATCTGTTGTCTGCAGTGTTAAGATGCTTCACATTCACCAAATTCACAGATATTGCCAACAATTTTGCAGACAGTTTTGGTGCAGGTACCCCCATTGTCCTACACACATGTTATTAGTTATCCCAGATGACTGTAACCTCCCTATCCTCTCACATGTCCAGGTGAGAGCCACCCTCATCATTGCAGAACACATATCATCACTGTTACGGAATGGTATCCCTGGATGTGTGCTACATTCACCCCTGGAGGACATAGCACCACATGACAGACTGATATTAATCCATGGCCATACTACAGGATATGTACCTGAACAGTGCCATACATACACAGTGGTCCCACACCAATGAGGAGGAACCTCTACTGACCCTGGGAACTACTGCATCATATGCACAACTGGCCTTGTGTTCTAAGCTATGGAAGTGTTAGTTATGGCCCACATGTACAACAATATTACATATGTTTATATTTCATGACTATCTACACACAACCTATCTCATGGACATACCTATTGATAGTGAACTGTGATACATTTGAGGTGTCACAGTATACACAGGATTAACCTGCTACTTTGCATTACCTGTGTTTGTGGCAGCTTTTGGTGAGTCAGTCGTGCTGCTTGTATTTTGCTGCTGTTGCTGCTGCTGCTGCTGTTTTGCTGCTGGCTGTCAGTATATTTTGTTTTCTCTCTCTCTGTCTGTCTCTCTCTCTCTTTCTCATTCGGTTAGTGCAATGACTGTATTGCATGAGTGGAGTGTGGGTACTGAATACTTTTGTAGGTATCTGCATAGATCCATGTGATGGCCTCTGCACCAATTGTAAGGCAGCATTTGCTAATTGCAAGCAGCTGGGTGTGTACTAATTGCATGTCTCACTGTGATTTCAGGACACTGCTATAAAAGGGTATGTGAGATAGGCGGTGCCCTTTCAGACTGTAGGGCGTGGAGCCTGCTGGTATGCTCTTGACAGTGTTCTGTGAGTGTGAAGGTTAGTACATCTCCATGCTTCATGCTGTGTTGTAGATTCAGGTTGCTGCATTTATCTTGCCTGTTCCCTGTAGTGAGTGTGTATGCATACTGACACCTACAACTATATGTCATATGTATTGCTATATATATATATATATATATCTGTGTACATATACATACTTTCATATATGTACATTAGCTGACATTATTGGGTACAAGCTAATAATTAGCAGGGCTGTTTCCATTAACACTACTAGTATGGGAATTACTATATTGCCTTTATCTTCATTCCTACTATTACATGTTCTTATTTATATTCCTGTATGAGAGTCATGGCCTACTAGTATGCTCATATTCTGCCTAGAGGCACCCTTAGTAGGTCTTACAGGAGCCAGGCTGTGTTGCAGATTCTGGTTGCTGCATATATCTTCACTGTTTCCTGTAGTGAGTGTGTATGGCTACTGAGACCTACAATTATATTTCATATGTATTAATATATATTTATATATATGTATGTGTTGATATACATACCTTCACATATGTACATTACCTTACATTATTATGTACAAGCTAACAGGTAGCAGGGCTGTTTCTGCTCACACTGAACTAGTATGGGAATCCAGTAATTTGGCCATTAAAACTCTACCAAACATGCTTTGGATAGTACATCTCCTATATTGCCTTTATACTGATTCCTACTATTACATGTTATATTTATTTTAGCAGTGTGCTCTTCCAAAGAGTCATGGCTTAGTGGTAGGTCAAACAGACTGATGTTACCTAGGTCCTGGTTTCAAGACTGACTAGTGGGAATTTTTACTTTGCTTTCAAACTGAGTACAGGACCTGTCAATCAAAGTGTTGAGGCCACCTGTAAGCAGTTAGAAGGGTAAGTAGGTCTCACAGGAGCCAGGCTGTGTTGCAGATTCTGGTTGCAGCAATTATGTTAACTTTTTCCTGTAGTGAGTGTGTATGGCTACTGAGACCTATGATTATATTTCATATGTATTAATATATATTTATATATATGTATGTGTAGATATACATACCTTCACATATGTACATTACCTTACATTATTATGTACAAGCTAACAGGTAGCAGTGCTGTTTCTGCTCACACTGAACTAGTATGGGAATCCAGTAATTTGGCCATTAAAACTCTACCAAACATGCTTTGATAGTACATCTCCTATATTACCTTTATACTGATTCCTACTATTACATGTTATATTTATTTTAGCAGTGTGTTCTTGTAAAGCAGGCATGGCTTAGTGGTAGGTCATACAGACTAATGTTACCAAGGTACTGGTTTCAAGACTGACAGTGGGAATTTATTTTTCTTAGCAAACTTTCAAACTGAGTACAGGACCTGTCAATCAAAGTGCCATAAAGGCACTTTTAAGCACTTTAAACCAGGTCTGCGCTGCTTGCTGGAGCTCACGACAAGATTGACGGTGAGCTCCGCTAACACAAGACACCCGCTATTTTCTTTGAAAGAAAAGAAAAAGGGGTGACAGGAAAGTGGTGAAAAGGGGTCACAAAGAGGGTAAGACAGTAGGGAAAGAAGCGTGGGATTTGCAGGAAGGGTGTAGGTAAGGCCCATAGATGCCCATGTCTTTGCAGCAACAGCTGTATATTTCTATGTATTTTGGTGAGACATTTGAAACCTTCCACCTCTGAGAGAGGTGTCAGGACAACATTAATATTTGTTGTACAGCCAATTGTAATTAACAGTTTAGATGTCCAGCGGACATGTCTGCGACATGGACAGCTATGTATGGGGCGTAATTTTTTGTGGGACAGAGTGCCCCTTTTTTATTTTTACAGGTGAGAGTGGTATGACAGGTGAAGGAAGTCGGTAAAGCTGGGGAGGTAGGTTGGGTAGGTTAACAGACAAGACAGACAAGACGCATACAGGGACGGTGTATGACACACGTGGGGGTTACACAATTGACGGGACGGAGGTTGGGATATCCGAGATGCACGAGCCCACAGATGGCAACAGTGGAACTGATATCCCCACCCATAGGCAGTTGCCACTGTTCCTTCACAGCCCAGGACGGGCTGTGCTGGGGGCTGTGTAGGCGGGCAACGGCCGGGCCGTTAGCTGTGCCACACGAGCCTCGAGCTGGCGAGGGGTCCAAGAACAGTGTCTTGGATCTCCCACGCACCACAGACCGGACACCGCTGAGGGTGAGTGGACGAACCCTCCGCCACACTTGCAGAGGGGACGGGCCCCATCCCCTGCAGCGCTTCCACCCAAGGTGGCACAGGGCCACCGGAGGGGGTCCGCCTGGGCACTAGTGCCAGGTGCAGTCACCAGCTGAGGTGGGAGAGGTGGGTCCGCTGGGACCTGCCTTCCCAAGCGTTCTAGGTTTGTGAGTAGTTATGTTAGTTTGGGTTAGTGGCATTTTATTCCATTCAGATTAGTTGTAACAGCATGCATTGGTATTCCCATCAAACAAACACCCAGATATGGACACCATTGAACAAGGGGCATATCAATATCACATGCATTATTTGAACAGCAAAACACAGTCAAACGACATGCAGGGTTGATTAATGGCAACAGGCCATCGTATTTGCAGGTATGAACAGGGCACATGCACGAACAGACATGCATATATGTTTGGAACGGACAAATGTCCATGATTAATGAAATGTTCACATACCATTATTTAGTGGATGTTGTTATATGGAATTACAGGGTTGGGTGGGGATAGAAAGTGATGACACATTCATATGTTAAACATTAATTCACATTTATCATAGATACACAATTAAGTTGAGGCTGATGTTTCAAAATAATCTTTATTTGACTGTCATGCTACACCTGTTACACATACATCACTATCCTACTTATTTTGAATTTGATCAGATACATCATCCTGCTACACTTTGATGACAGGACAGGGGACAACTATGGCTGTTTAGTCTGTCAGATAATCATTCATTCTATCTGCAAATTGTTTACTGTTATCACCATATACAGATTTTGAGCTAGACATTCAGATTCAGACACACTGAAATCAGTTTGGGATGTTAATTTGTACTTCCCACATGCATTTAGTTCTGTAGAAACACACTGAGGCTTATATATTCAGAGGTTATTACTACTTTATTTATTCATACATGAGCATTTCTGTCACTCTCATACATTCTGCAACTTCACAGTTCAGGTTGGTACTTCTAGGCTTTGTTCACATATTAGACCTGTGGTGATTCAAACACTTTCCAACAGCCTCACTTCTGTCATGATTCAGCATTTCAACAGGGGATATATCTCACATGTGACTACCTCAGATTCTGAAGCTGTACTCTTGAGACTATACTGCAGGTTACAGTATATTTAATTAATGATGGGACATCTGTATTACAGCACTGTTTAATTCTATCAATTATATTTCCAGTTACACTTGCATACTGATGAACTTGTTGCAGCCATACCTGCAGACGATCAATTCCTGCTTGCACATTATATTACTTTTAATCAATACACTGCACTGTTCTGATACATGGTACATAATAATATTTATTTACAAGTACTGGGTGGGGTTACTAACCTGCATGGTGGCGCAGCCGCACCAGCCTTCTGGCGTGCATCTCGACATTCGCAGAGCGGACACCTGCAGCTGTAATACAAAGGAATAATATTGACTACACATCTCCATGGTATCAGCTGGTTGAAATCCTTACATACATGGGTAAAATGTGACTTACTCAGTAGTGGGCGTTGGGCATTTGCCGGGCCTCCTGGATCCAACGGTTCAATTGGTCCTGCTTATGCCTCTTCAGGTCCGCATGGTGGTGACGGACCTGCTCACCAGTGCGTGGAATGCCAGTAGCACTGGTCAGCTCACGAGCCAACTGGTCCCACGCCTCAGCCCTATATACACCCATGAGACCTGGCCCTGCATGAGTTGGGCCTCGTGATTATGGACAAGGAGCCAGACCATGTATCTGGACTCCTCAACGCCCCAACGCTTGTGCTCGAAAGCAACGTCCCTCACCTACTCCACTCATGCTGACTGCAAGTCTGTTCTACAATCAGTTATGCTGTGTATTCCCGCCTATGGGGCTTATATATGCCGCTTTTCCCGCACATTTCTCTGATTGGCCGTTTTGGAATTGTATCTACTTCACTGAAAATGCTTTCATGCTCCATTCTGGGTTTTATCCCATATATATGCTATTTCTGCTTTTCTAGGTATTGCTGTCATGGCTTGGTGGTTTAGTTCCTTGACTCTAGTGCATGGTATCCTGTGTTCGAATCTGGCAACTGCTTTTGCTTTTCCTGACAGAAATGAGTTGAAGACCTGTCAATCAAACATGCCAAAAGCACTTTTAATCAGTTTAAACCTGTTATGCTCTCGTTTACGCTGAGGTAACGCATGCGCACTGGCAGTTAGCTTGTGGGAGCGGCGCGCAAACGGTGTGCGCTGGGATAAATCTTAATTGGCTAGTGACACACATGTTCAGCTAATTGCACACAGTTTCAGCCTGTTTACCCGCTGCTTGGCAACGGGCATGCAGTTTGCAGCTTTTTAAACACTACTCGGCTACGGGCACTCTGTCTCACGGCAGCTTAGCTATCAGTACATTTCTGACTATTTTTATTCTTATGTTACTTCAAAATATATGCTCTATTTCATTCCATTTTACAAAAGGGAATACATTTACATTTGTACAATACTGTCTGGGGGCTTTTAGTGCTTATTTACAAAAATAAAAAAGGTTGTTGTAGGGGCTCGAACCCTGCCTGCCTACTCATAGGGCGGTACTCTACCACTAAGCTATTATTTCTTGGCTTACTTTGCATATTTAGTTCTTATATCCTTTTCCACTGACTGCTAACTGTGATTGCGCTTAGTAGCACACCCGCACACAGTAGCAAACATTTACGGGTTTAACAAAAAAAAAAGGTTTTCATTTACTTTTATGACATCTCTTCACTTTATACACTGATGGCCAGTCAGGGCATGTGTTGTATAGTGTGTTTATTCACATTTTCATGGCCTTTCTCGTGGCTGTTTACTTTCAGCCATTCTAGTTTTCCGGGGGCGTGTCCACTTGCAGAGCTTAGCCTACAGACACGCTTCTACTCTCTTACACGGACCGTGTAAGAGTTACTAGTGTGATTCAGCATGCCTCATGCACCTCATGCATATGCATGACATGCTGACATCACACAGTTTAACTGCAGCCTCCGTGTAAGAGTTATAACTCTTACACGGAGGCTTCCTGAATCTGGCCCAGTGTTTTTCAAGCATGCGAATAAGATAATTTATAGTAAAGGACATTATACCTGTAAGACTAAAATGTGGTTTATGTTGCTATGTGTGTTTCATGTGAACATTTTTATATAGGTAAAACTATAAGAAAGCTAAATAGGCGTATATATGAACACATTTTAGCTATAAGAAAAAACGATATGTCTAATGCGTTAGCAAAGCACACTATCACTTGTTCAAATTACAAAAAGTTGTCATTTTCTGTGTTAGAAAAAGTTAGTGATGATATATTTTCTGGGAACTTCAAAGTCACCTTGGAATGTAAAGAAACCTTGTGGCAGATTTTATTCAATGCAGATTAGCTTCCTGGATTGAACGACATGATTAACATAAAGTGCTTTTTACAAGCACAAAGGTTATAATTATACATAAATATATATACATTTTTTTACTAGTGATATATGTGTATATATACATGTACTTTTATTAATTTGTATACTGTAGTGTAAAAATATTTTAATTTGGATGATCTATTTTTTTTAAGAAAGGTGATGAAATTCTTATACATATTGCATTTGAAAAAATATATTAAGTGTTTTACACATCTTATTGGTTTTTCAGATCACATGGGATGGTTCATTTAGTATTTAAATGACTTAAAATGTGTGGATGATATTTCTGATGAAGTTCATGATCATTAAAGTGGACGAAATGAGTTAAATATAAGGTTATGGCAGTTTTCTTGCTTCAGTCGTATTACTGGCATTTTTTACTTGATATATATATATATATATATATATATATATATATATATATATATATATATATATATATATATATATATATATATACACACACACACACACACACACGCACACACACACACACACACACACACACACACACACACACACACATACATATTCATATATTACAAATATAATAGATGGTTGTTGTCTTTTCAAGATGTCATTTAAATAAATTAAATCATGTTTACTTTTTTTGTTATTGTAGTTGTGTTCATGTTGTTGAGTAGTCACAATTGGTTTATTTTAAATCATGTAGTACAGCCTTCACTATTTTAAGGAAGTAATATGGGGAAAAAATATATTTTTTTAATTTGTTCTGAATAAGTCTGTATGCATTTGCCTTAGGATGAAATCATTGACTTAACATGTTGGTTTAACATGTTTTACAATAAATCCTTATGGGCACGTGGGTTTGTATTGAGTGAATTTTAAAACTATTGTGGTATTATTGTCATTACACTTACCAGTTTCTGACACAACCTGAGGTTGTCATCCTAAACAGTGCATTTGTTGCTGGTTCTGAACTGCTGAAGTATCCTTGAAGCAGAAGCCTGGTAAATACCTAGAATGCCCCCATTCTGTCTCTGCAAGGTCCCAGTGGCAAGTATACTGAGGGTATCTATACCTTAGTACCCATAGGAACACATCTCCCCTAGTACTGCTGTGGAAGCCAAACATGTTCACCTAGAGTCACTCCACTTTGAAATCTCTCAAGGATTTCCTGATTATCAAAATTATGATAAGTTATTCTTTGTCTATATTTTTGGCTTCTTAGCTGGCAGCAAGGGAGAGCATCTTCACCAACTGGAAACCAGATTGAAAAGGAGCAATTGTGCTTTTCATAATGTATCTATGACATGGAAATGTGTCAAAATATGACTATGAATTGCAAACAGGTAGGAAGAGGACTTATTAGCATAAGAACTTTTACATCATTTATTATTACCATCATATTATTACTTTATATGTGCAGGTTTATTCATGGCTATGAATAGAATCACAGCAGTGCTTACACTCAAATCATGCTAATTGTCTTGATACATTTGCTTAATGACTATGAATACCACTCTAAATGTGAGAAATGTCATGTCAGCCAGATTAATATAACATATTATTTAATTGTGATATACATTTATGAGACCATAAGTGATAATAAATATTTTCAGATATACCATCACCTGGATTGATGCCACAATAAAACCAAAAGACCTGTCATTAGTGGGCCACTCCTCTTTAACATCTACTTCTACAAGCTCAAAGCTAGTGTAAAGGGCTTGTGGCTAACCAAACTTCAGAATGACTGCAAACTTGGAGCCATCAAAATCTTGCTAGAGGACACCAAGGTCATTCAAGAAGGATTTACTCAAACGAATAACTAGTGTCATAATCATACCCTAAAACTAAATGACAAAAAATACATAATTGCAACCTTCAGCAAACACATTTCCAGCAACTATCATGACGACAATAGTCTCATACAAACTGACCTATTTGTAAGAGAACTGGGGACCCCTGTGGACAACAAGCAGTTGTTTGATCACCATGTGTCCACTGTTGGTAGGAAGTCCTTTATCACTGCAGAGCTCATTTGTAAGGGGGATGACATGTAGGTCATGAGAGGTAATTATCCCAATGTATTTGGCACACAATTCCTATGTCCAAACATTTGTCACAGATAGAATGACCATAATGATCACAATGACCACAATGTTTTCTCACTATAAAAATGTATAGGCCTAAATCAGGAACACTGCATTGATCTTTTGAAGGCCCTGTCCCTGTACTCAGTAATTTACAGACTTCTGAAAAGAGATCTCTGTCTAGCCTAAACAGCCTCCACTGATCTGTTCTTTCTGGCCTACTACACATCCGCAAATCTATAGCGGCAGAAATACCCACTCAAGGGACCTAAACCTATTTTGTAACTTAAAAGGAACATGTTGGAGGGATAGATGTGCCTCACAAGTAATACCTCTTCCCTGGAATTGGCTTCCTGTCCATGTAAAACAAAATATGCACTTAACCCTACTCATACATAATATGGATTATTGAATGGATAACCATAAGTTTACCCCAGGCTTGCATGTTTGTCCCTTATGGACAGGGCTAATGTAAATTTTGATCTGGTGGTTACTTTTTCATATAAAATCACATCTAGAATACAAGGTCTACAATGCATTGAATATGCTTGGATAGGCTTCAGTAAGATCCTCACTGATCATTAACTTAGTAAGTGCTTATGAACTCTATGATGTATTGATAATAGTCATCTTGCAACAATAGCAATAGTTGATTAAGTAAGACTGTAATATAAGATTGACCTTCTCTTGTGACAGTTTTAGGAACAATAACATGAAATTTTCTAATCATAACACAATCTGAATAATAAACTGTGTGCAGATAAACAGGAATGCTGAATAGTTGACATGCAGACAGAAAATAAAGAAAAAATCAAGATGCATAGATGTAATTTGCACTAAACGTTTAAAAGACAACTTGTTTTGCTGCATAATCTGATATCTTTCATTATAATTAAGTGATAAATAAATAGTTATACAACGAAAACAAACCAGTACCACGAATCCCACTAGGCACTGAGGCACAGAACCCTCCGTTTAAAGACACAAAACAGTACTGTAGATAGGATCACTGCAGCTCCAAACTATCGAACACCAGATGGACGAGCAGGAAAGGTTAAAAAGTTCTTTTATTGCACACAACAAGAAAACCATCCAAGTAACCACTCCAAGTAACCACAAACGCCTGTTCTTAACAGGCTTTTCAAGTGTATTAGGTTGCTGCTTCATTCAGAATTTATACCAAACCAACCCTGCTCATGTGATTAAATTAATTGCATGATTGTCATCAATTGATTAATACAAAATATTTAAAAATACATACCTAAAAACTGTAATTCTTTTTCAAAACATTAAAACTGCAATTTTACTATCAAGTCTTTCCGTAGTTTGCATATAGAAAAAGTAATAAATGTATATGTAACTGAACTTTCAAAACCTAAAATATAACTTAATACCTTATGTAAACTTATTGTGTGAAAAATAAGTTACAAAAGTTTATGTTGAAATGAAATACTTTCCTTTCGGGTACTTTAAACACACATTTTGTAACCACAAACACATTTCCCTTTCTCATAACTTCAGAACAATGTGCAAGTTTTGAAAATGTCAATTAGATACTTACTACAAACCCCTAACTTATTTAATTCATTAAAAAATATGTTAAAATATACTGCTTGGTTTAAGTAACAATAAAACAACTAATAATACTGTAAACATGACTATTTTAATATTTAATGCTTTTAGATGATAGCTGAACCTTAGAAACTCAGCAATGACCAATAAATAAATAGTTCTTACAACAGAACTTGGTGTGTTGGTAATTACTCATATAAGTATATATATATATTTTTTCTAATGTTACCCCTTTGCTTAAAACTTGACATCTCATTACCTTTGAAAGTTTAACAGTGAATTTAATTAATAAACAGTTTAAATGCCAGTAGTGCATACTGATGTTTTTATTTTACTCCCAAGAGCATAATTACAGTCTAAAAAGGCTAATTTGGCAATGACATAGAATAAAGATTACCACAGTTTCTTCTGTGATTCATTTTATGAGCAGTGCAGATATTTTACCAGAAAGCACTTTCATTAGTTTATGAACTGAGGAAGTATTTTGAAGAATTAATTTCATTAGCAGAATTTATAACAATGATCATATCTACAATCCTTTCATTTATTTGTATTATTATTACTTTAGACTTGTACTGAAAAATGACCTATTCACTTGTAGCTATGGCTATCATGTTAACATTACAAGAATTGTACTTTTATTGTTTGTATCTCTACAGAGAAAGAAAGAATTGCATGTTTTAATGAAGCTTCTCTGGTGCTCTGTTGCAACAGTTTTCTCCACAATGGACAGTAATTGTAGTAAAATAGCAGCAAGGAAAATGGTGATCAGCATCAGTAAACCCTTCTGGCAGTAGACCCAGTTATAATAGTGTGTGTGTGCGTGTGTGCGTGCGTGCGTGTGCGTGTGTGTGTGTGTGTGTGTGTGTGTGTGTGTGTGTGTGTGTATGTGTGTGTGCATGTCCGTGTGTCTGTGTGCGTGCGTCAGTATGTGTGACAGTATGCATGCGTGTGTGTTACTTCTCTTTTTTTTCTCATAGTAATAGGATAAAATATAAGGACTTGACTCTGTATGCTCATACCCAACTTGTGTTTAGTATACTTGTTTTTTTATTTAGTTTAACTTTTAGCATAATGTCTATAGTCAATATTTTTAATACTATATTTTTTCTTTAACAAATGCTACCTCTGTACTGTTATTATACATGTGTTTGTTATATAGTGTTAACTTTGTTATTGTTTATGCTTGGAGCTTTTCTCCCCAGGCCTCTACTGAAAATGGACATATATCCAGTTAGACTAGCCCAGTCAACAAATGTAAAATAAAAATAAAAAATAAATAAATAAATATATATATATATATATATATATATATATATATAGATATATATAGATATATATATATATATGTCCATATATCTATATAGATATATACACCTATACATACATATATGGATATATATATATGTATATATATCCATATACATACACACACACACATACACACACACACATATATATATATATATATATATATATATATATATATATATATATATACATATACACATATATGTCTACATATATATATATATATATATATATATATATATATATATATATATATATATAATGCACATATATTTATAGATATATATATATATATATATATATATATATATATATATATATATCTACATACATACATACAGAGAGATCTAGATATGGCCATATATATAATGCAATATACAGATGTATATAAATACATACATATGAATATATATGTGTATGTACATGTACATATAGATCTACATGTGTGTGTGTGTGTGTGTATGTATATATATATATATATATATATATATATATATATATATATATATATATATATATATATATATATATATATATATATATATATATATATATATATATATATGTTTATCTATCTATGTATATATATATATATCTATATATATATATCCATATCCTTCTTATGTGTAAACGTGATTGTTGTATGTACCTTCCCAAATGTATCACACCGTATTTATCTGATATGTGTATATTTAGACATAACAGCATACATAGCTAAACAGTGATATCACTAACAAGTACTACACAATTGTAGAAGTCATGGCAGTTGTTCAATACAATTCAATATGTATATGACAGATATATTGGAAAAACAACTGTCTTCACAGCTGTGATAGAACAATGACTGTTGGATACAGAGTGGGTAAGGCATCTTTTGAGCAGCTTTAAGTGGGTTTGCGTGGGTTTGTGCAACGGTAAGCTCTACTAATGTACGGTTAAACGTACAGGAGCTTACACCATGTAGGTTTCGTTTACCACTGTGCAAATGTGCTTTGCATTTATATTGCAGCAGTGATGAAACCTGCTAAGCATGGCTCAGTCCTGGTATCCAGTGCTCACATTCTGGTCTGATAAAATAGCAGGGTAATGACATCTTTAATAGGTGTATTTAATGCCATGTACATAACATGCATCTATGTGCTGTCATTACAGTAGGAAGGGGTGTGAGTCTACTGTCTAGGACATCTGAGTATATATGGCTTTTACAACACTCTTTTCCATTTGAATGTGTTACATACATGGGTAGTATCCAAGGTCATATGCAGTCACACTGGCATGTAGTGTATCATTACATTACTACTGTTGACAGTGCTTTCCCAAGTAAGAGTAGATTGCCGATTGTAGTATTGGAACCAAACACCCCTGCATACAAAGACGGACTCTGAGTCCTCACTGTCATGTTCCTGGTGTGTGAACTGTGTCTCATTAAATATTTCCTACTGGATAATGATCTGACATGTGGAAAATAACTGTAGACTACTGTACGTATAGCATATGTCAGTGAGGGCTTCCTTCATGTAGTAATGGCATACCTATCAGTGTCAGACATCTATCTGTCAACACATTCATCCTAATGCATTGCTAGTTGGCTAGCTGATGTCTGTCCTCTTGTACAGATGTGCAGATGTCAGGTATCCATCTTGGCTACTTACAAGCAATCTATGCTTGACTGACACTGATATGTCTGCCCAGCTGTGTTATGAATACTACAGCTAGGAATCCACACCCTGTATACATTGCATGCCATGGATACCTCAACTACACTACCACAGTCAACACAACATGCTTGGGTACAGGTCTCCAAGACAGACACTGACCATGTTATGTAGTACATGTTGCATACATGTCAAGTGGAGCACCCCACTGGCCCTCTGCAAGAGGCAAACAGATGATTGTCTGATGCATGTAAAACTCTCACCCTGAGGATCACCTCTGTGGTATCTGTTGAAAGATGGCCTGCTGGCACATGGCAGGTGGCATGATACCACCGTGCATACATTCCATACACTTCCCATCTCTCCATGGACAATAGCCTGGTACACACCTATGAACACCTGCACCAATGGACCCCAATACTGACAAATGTGTATGTGTGCATTACTGAGAATATGAGTATCTGTGTGTTTATAGATCTGTAGTTGAGAATACCCTGAGGCCCTTCACACCCACTGCACCCACATTGTCATAGTTACATGTGGCTGCTGCTGCACCAGACATTACATGTACCTTGTTACACTCTTCTCCCTAAGGGCTACCTGAGCATTGCAGTACCAGCACAACACTGTTGTACAAATGGTTTGATAGGCATGGGATACCCACTGAGTTCTGGCAAGTGTGCGTATATGTGCATGTGTGTATATTTGTGGGGTACATCATTCTGAGGCCACCTTCTCCTAACACAATACTCCTTGACACACAGTAGTAGGGATAGTGATGTTGATCACCATAGGAGAGGCATGACAATGGATCACCCTACTATGCCTGTGGCATGTGCATTAGATGCATATCTCTGTAGTAGCACTCTTGGGATTGGCAAGGAGTTGTATTGCAGTCCTGGTAAATGTGTGATGGTGGGTATGCCAGAGTGTTATCATGTGTTTCAGTGCGTACAATATCCACTGTGTGGTGTGGGTGTTAGGTATACTGTCTTTACACCATTGTAACCCCAGTACATGTCCCATGTTCCACTGTATGGGGACCACAGTCACCATCAACCATACAGGTAACTGATAACACTATCCAGCCCAGTTATGCATCTGCTGTGTGCAACTTATCTGTAACACAATGGACACACTGACTAGGTAGTTATCACTGATAAGCCCAGGTCTCTCAAATGTGTGTCTGACTGTTATGTGTTTGTTAATGTGTATATGACAGTATGTCACACTATGTATGGTCCATAAACAACCAGTACATCCCCCATTACCATACTGTACAGGCCTGGGGATGTTCCTCATGTAACATGTAACCTGGAACACATCTCATTCTAAAAACTGTTTGGTGTGTACAATTAAGGCCACGCACATCAGTAGCACTACATACCTAGGTAGGGGTCTAGTCCCAGTGTTGCCAAGTAACAGTGTGTGTGGATGTAAAGGAATCTACTTATATTTGCAGAATATACATGTCCCAGGAGGTCATTTGTCCAAGAACTGCCTGGGATATGCCAACATTTCACAGGTATCATCCTGTGGAAATACATTCTATCTAAACTAGTGGTAGATGTGTAAATGCCCCCTTCCCCAATGCATAGGTGTGCAGTGATACTGGGGTTGGTATATATAGCTGGGTGTGGCTGTTGTGGACAGAACCACCATCATTGCAGTTACTGTTGAGTGTATCCCGCCACTTAGCTGGTCGTAATACTGTACAGTTCATGTTAACAGGTTAAGTTGTTGTCTATCACACTATCTGCTGTTTTACAACAATTCTCACTCTCCAAAGGGTAGGGCTGTGTCACCCACACCAGCACACCTATGTATACTGAGTTGAGGATTGCACTACATTGGGGAATTGGACATATACCCTGCCAGTACCATTGTCAATGACATTAAACTAGTGGACTGCTTATTTCCCAATGTGTTGTTGTGCCTATTGTGGCTTGGTGGAATTACATAGACTACAATGTGTTTCTTGCACAGGTACATACATTCATGTGTACAGTATTCTCTGTGTATTGCATCAACACCAAAGCCTCTGTGTGTGTTATACACAAGCATGTGCTGTGTACCACCCAGTACACTTACCATTGACCACTGTAGAAGGGCTGCTGACAGCAGCCACCATGCACTCACCTGTATACATCACCCGCAAACCTATCAGCCATATGGCATGTGCAGTAATTGTTATACAGACCTATGACATGTGTTCACTTGTACCCAGGATATAGCACAGCCAAGGTTTCACCACAGTGCCATACCCCTTGTGGGATACAACAGCAGACCATCCTCCTGCTGACATATGGACACCTACAACACAAATGGATTACATTATGGAGACCACAATCACTCAGCCTTAATAACAGCTATAATGCATCATGGCTGGACAGCTACACTTCCTTACATGTAATCATTAAACTTTACTGTTGACAACATGTTATACAGCATTACATTGGTACACCATAGTACAGTCACTGTGTGCATCAGAACCATATTAGCCTGTCCCTGCATCGATGTTATGGATGACAGGGATGTGGCACAGGTATCATCATATGTACAGAGTGTGTTGTTGGGTTGCCAGAGACCTAGGCTGTTTGACACCATGTGTGTGAGTGAGGGGGATTAATTATTGATATGGCCATGGTGATGTGGTGTGTGTAGGTATGGGGTTGCCCTAGCTGTGTTTGTAGTGTGTGTAAATAGGCATGCACACAGTTCTGCCATGTGGCTGCCCTATACAGGTGTTTGTTGGATAGCTGCAGACCATACCTGGCAGGGTGTGCAGTTCACCGCCTCTGGCCACGGACACGAGAACTGTGCCTACCAGGGATTCCACATGCATGGCTAGGTACAAGCTGCGATATGGTGCTCTCCCCTGATGATGACATATGTTCGCTGGAACCAATTCCCTCCTGGGACTGGCCAGAGCCACATGCACGTAGCCTGCTGTGGTGTGATGTGGACAGTCCCCCATGCATTGCTGGGGCTGGTACTGCCACTATGGGACTGGCTTGGTGTTCTTACATGTCCACGTTGATCTCCAGCTGTTGGTGTTGCTGGCCTTGTCCATGTGGCCATTGCATCAATATCACCACATGCTCGAGCACGGACATTCCACGGTCAAGGAGTCCCACCATCTCACCCAACCATCTATGCATGACCTCTGAAAAATAACAAAGGGCACCTGCAAGATCACTGATGTTGTCAGTAACAGCTGAATGAGTAACCCTCTGCAGCCCCAGAGCCTCTCTGGTGTACCGTTCCATACATACCTGTGCCTCAATGACAGCCTGAAACATGTGTCTGATGGTACCAGATGTGGCACTTCCACCAGGGGCATGATGACCAGCAACCCTCCAATGAGCACCCTTGTACATCTGCTTATGTGGTGCCTCACTGGACATCCGGCTATGTCTGCTGTGTCCAGACATATGTGCCATAGATACCACACTGTCCTGTCCCATGCCACCAACTGCCAACTGTCCCTCTGCTATGGCCACTGGTGATGTCGTATGTATAGGCTTTGTGACTGTGTGTGGGGATGGAGTGGATAACAGTGGGATGTCAAACGATGGCACAGCTTCAACCTCTGACAACCCCACCTGTGCCTCAACACACCTATAATCATTTTCAGTGTCTGTATGGACACCAACATCAGATTGCCTGCAGGAGGGACCCTGACCCACTTCACCACCTGTGAGGGGAAAACAAGAAATGCACTTTAAGAACTGTACTTCATTGCTTAACAGTACACACATACACACAGACACACACACACACACACACACACACACACACACACACACACACACACACACACACACACACACACACACCCGCACACACACACCTGACATTCCACCATGCTACTTACCTGTCCCTGAGTTTACAGGCTGTCCCTAGTTTATTCTCTTAGGTTCCCCACCCTGCATCAGTCTTGAATAATTACAGTCAATAATACCAATCGTTAACGTATCATTCTTCTCATTGCCTAGAAAAGTGATCATAAAACATGACCTGTTACTCCATTACCTCTTTGACATGAATGGAGTAGTTTTTTCAAAGACTCCATGATGTCATCCAGTGTTCACCCTGGGTTTGTCTAGACATCTTGAACATGGCAGCCGTATGGTATGGGCTACTACAGTCATTCAACAATGTCTCGCACTGGAGTGTCATACGTAACTATTGTTCAGTAGATGCAAGATATGTTGCTCTATTAACTTTTTATGTAGACTACAGTAATATTTTGAAACACTCTCTGCTGTTGTCTAGTAATTTCCCACTGCATCTGTAGTGCTGCATACTTACCTTTCTGCTGATTGCAAATAAAACAGTATCCCTGGTGTCTAGTATCCCTCGCAATGCATGCTTCATGCTACAGACGTTATTATACTATCAGCTGATCTGAGATTACATGTCAGAAAAGTATTTCTGGTGTCTCATGTGTCTGTCCATGTCCATGTACTGCACAATTTCAAAGGGAAGTTGAATGAGAGGTATGAATAACTCCACACTCACACATGCATACATGGACACGCACACAAACACATACACACATGCACACACACATCCTACATACATCAACCCCCTCCACTCCACCAGATTGCACTTACAGACAAAATAACCACCACCCCCCCACACACACACACACACACACACACACTTGCAGGTGAGGTTGCACAAAGATATTACACACAGACCTTCCATTACCCATCTGTCAAAATGCACAACATATGGCACTCAACAGCATGCAGTGCATCTATAGTCGATCCCAGCTAGCAACATTATACATCTCTGTGATGCATGGGTTGTGTTAGTAGGTGATGCCCCTTCCCCTGGAACATACTGCACCCATCTACACAGTATTGACGTGCACCTGTTTGGCACCCTGGCATGTACTGTGCATCATACCTCACAGGTGTACACACCATTGCTGAATGTGTATTATTCTGTCAGTTTGCTCTGCTGCTCAAAGCCCCTATGTGTTTGTCTGACACATACCTGGGAAGATATGTGGACAGATGTCCTTTGTGAATGCCTGATGTCTAATTTACAGATCTCATCATCAGTGGTGCATGCATGGACAATACAATACAATTACACTGACAACCTTCAACCTTACCGTGCCTATGAGGAGTGTACACACCCTTAGTGATATGACTCCCTCTTCCTTGAAATGCCACGGAACCACATTACTGCAATCAAATGCAGTGTCAAACAAATGTAGTTGTGCAGATGCTGATTGAGATGCATACAATTTGTGGGTGCATATGAGTGCATGTCCTTAACATGATGGTTTGTTGCACCTACAGTTATATGTACTACAGCAGTCACTCTTCCTGGCAGGGGTATACTAGCACGGGCCATCTGCATTTGCCAGTATTTGGTCAGTCTGCCCTACAAATGTCCCCAACTCTTCATGATTGCAAGGTCAACTCATGTGGAAATCCCTTGGAGGTCACACAGTGCCGTCACTATTTCTGTGGAGTCAGGGTTATGTCTGTCACAGTTCCTGACCTTGACTGTGTGCAGATACAGCCATACATAGCATCCTTTGGATCTTTGGTTTAGTGCACTGTTGTGTCATGATGACAGCCCCTCCGCACTATCAGCCTTTTTTCAGATGCTTGACAACTATGGCCTACACATGTGTGTCATTTTGCAGTGTCCCAAACACTGAACACCATGTGTACCAACCTAGTCCCTGCTAATGAATGGCAAACACACAGGTGTACACTGGCACTGGCAAGATACAGACGGGGATGGTGGGCCTGAGGTGGGGTCAGGTGTTGGTTGTGCAGCGCATGTATCTTAATTGATACTGTCTGTAGGTTTCCAATGTAGTCTTTGTACACCAGTACACATTGCAACACATGCCTTTTGGGGACCTTTGCTGTTATGCATATGCTACCCATAGAGCAGCCTGGCTGATGTTTCCTGTGGTACAAGTGTCCCATCTGATTACCCTAACCATGGGCCACACTTATGCAGAGTCTAGGCAATTGCTGACACAGGTATGCAC
>NC_056736.1:162119905-162122405 GCF_019279795.1 Protopterus annectens
AGTGCTATCAATACACAGCTACATCCATTTTTGTTTCTGACTTTATATTTCTGACTACTTTCTAAGTGTATAACAACAATATTGCAAATATGTCCCTGCATTCTAACCTCTGCCCTCCACCTATATACCAGGCTTTGTCCATATGACATGCAGTCAGAGGTTGTTACGTAGTGGTCAGTGATTATGCCATGTGGCCATTCCTGCTGTCATTCCAGTGATGTTGTGGTCCCTACACATATTGTGGGGTAGAGTCCATATATATGTGTGCCACAGCTGGACAAAACATGTGTGCCCTTTGTGCAGTCATGAGGTCAGTGTCTGTAACACTGTTATATGTCCCTCTAAGTCAGTCTATGGGGGAGGGCTATGCACCATATATAACCTAGGCTGTTACGCATTGTTACATAACATATACATCTTCACTGTGACAACTTAATTCTTTTCCCCCTAGGGGTTGAGTACAGAGTGTAATTGGAGGCTCCTGAACTACATCTGCGTTACCTACTGTTGACTGATTGTTATCCTCTGGTCCAGTCTTTCTTTACTGTTGTACTACTTGAAGGCCGTGGCCTGGACAGCAACAAATGTTATGCTTTCGGATTACTGTATAAAATGATCTGCTTGAGAGTTGCATTACTCAGATAGTATGTATTTCAAACACCTAACAGCTATATCACATGGCATATGCAACTGTAATAGTAGATAAATAAACATTTCTTATGTATGCAAACCTGTGCGTGGTGTCATATCCTTTGACTTCTCAGTAGGTATATGTTTCATGCAATAATTCTCTTCTGTAAGAGATAATCATACACTGTCCATTTTAAAAGGTGGCAACTGTAGGAATACTGACTGTTCAATATGCTGTGCACCCTCTAAATAGGTATCTTCCTATACATATCTATACGTAGTAATATATGTATATGTGTGTGCATGTGTATATACATATGTAGCTATACATATATATATATATATATATATATATATATATATATATATATATATATATATATATTGTGCAAACTTTAAAAACTTTAAAACTTTAGAACTCGACCACAAACACTACCACTGTGAAATGACAAAGGCTCCAAGTCAAATAATCTTTTACGCGTTTCGTCCACCTTTATTACCTGTGAACTTCTTCAGAAAGTAAAAAGCTCATAATACAACAAGTTTAAATAGTACCAATACATCTACTCATGACCTACATAGACCAATCAAATGTGTCTAAGTTTCAAAGTGTAATTAAAGCCACATTTACACTTATAAAGTTAGTTACAAATCAATATTTCTATCTCTAACTCTTAAAATGTTTTTTCTCATATTGAGTATAAAACACATTTAAAAACTTTTTTTAAATGTTCAATATTATAAAACATATATACTTGATGTACTTAAGACCTTATAATACACTTATTTTGGTCTTGGTGCTTGTAAAAAGCACTTAATGTTGACTTCTTCATTTAACCCCGGATATTTGTCTGCGTTTAGCAGAATTTGCCAGATAGCTTCTTTACATTCCAATTTAACTTTATAATTACCACAGAAACCTACATCTTGAACCCTTTCAAGTACAGAAAAAGTGAATTTTTTGAAATCTGAGCAACACTCGCATGCTTTTCTAGGGCATTTGTTGAGTCCTTGTTTTTGATAGCTAACACATGTTCATAGATACGTTTATTAAGTGTTCTAATAGTTTTACCAACGTAGAACTGTTCACAAGAATTACATAGAGCAACATATACCACATTTTTAGTTTTACATGTAAAATGCCCCTTAATGAAAAATTCTTTTCTTATATGTTTGAAAAAGACTGAACTAGTACCAGAAATGTGTCTACATTGTTTACAGTTCTGACAAGGAAAAGTACCATCAGTAAGTCTGTTAGAAACTTCCGATGGTGCTTTTTCCAAAATCATTTTTAAATTCTTTGTTTTTTTGTATGTAAATAAGGGTACATTTCCTAATGTTAAACTTAACTCCTTATTCCCCAAAATGACCTTCCAGTTCTCTGTGATGATATTTCTAATGAAAGCCATTTCGTTGGTTATAGGAATGGGGAAAGCTAACGTGAAAACAGGACCAGCTTTAACAATACCGGACATCATATCATCATTATGAGACTTGTGTAATATTGGAATAGCCTTATTTCCTCTCAATAACAAGACTTCTTGTATTATATGGTTATGCCATAATTCTTTATAACCCCTATCTACAAAGAAACACCTTAATTTATTTATTTCTTTCAAAAAAATCTCTTCACAAGTAGTTAGCCGACTCAACCTAATAAACTGCCCCTTCACAACCCCACGCTTCATGAAGGTGGGGTGCAAGCTGTTAAAATTTAAGTATTGGTTTGTGAAATTTGACTTTCTGAAAATATTACTTTCAAATTGACTAGTTTCAACTTTGTAGCTTAAATGTAAATCCAGAAAGTCTAAAGTCTCACCAAAACCACCTAAAGTAAATTTCAAGAAACCTGTAGTGTGATTTAAATATT
>NC_056736.1:162124905-162187405 GCF_019279795.1 Protopterus annectens
TGAGAACAACAATAATATGTTTTGAATTCAATTAGACCAGATTGCATGTGTCCAGTGGACATGTGTGCGAAATGGACAGCTATGCATGGGGCGAGATTTTTTTGGGGAACAGATTGCCCTTTTTTTAAGGTGAGAATGGGATGTTGGGGTGGGATAGTAAGTATATCTGGGGAGGTAGTTTGGGTAGGATGAGGATGACAGACAAATCAATATACAGGGGCGGTACATGGCACATGTGAGGGGTAATCACCTTGGATGGGGAGGGGTGTATGGAAGTCAGAAGCCCATGATACCCCAAATGGAAACAGTGTGACTGAGGTCCCCACCCATGGGCAGTCACCACTGCACCTTCATGACCCCAAAGGTGGCTGTGCTGGGGGCTAGGTAGTAGGGGTAGGCTGACCCCACTTGATGAGCCATGTGGCCCTCAAGTTGGCGTAGCAGATCTCCAAACTCGCTGCAAAGCTCTGCTATGCACCAGACCCTGTACCTGATGACCGGTGACAGTACGCTGTCTGCGCCTGCTCCCACAGGAGGGGAGAGCCCCATCTCCTGAGGTGGTTCCACCCAAAGGTGGTGCAGGACAAGCAGACGAGGAGGTCCCAGGGTGGGCCGCAGATGTGCTAGTGCCCACTGCCATGGCTAGATGAGGTGGGAGAGGTTGGTCTGCTGGGACCGGCCTTCCAAAACATGCTATGGTGTTTAATTTTTAAAAAATATAGGGTTAGTAATAGTTAACACATTCCAGGATTAAGTATAACAGTAGGCATAGATATTCCCCTTAACCCAAAACACCAGATATGGAACAGTTAGATAGCAAACCAAACACATGCATATATGGAACCACAGTGGTCATTACAACAGCATGCAGGTACATTGATGACAACATGTCACCAATGTGGGAGTATTTCAAAATGATACATGCATAGAAACAAATTTCAGTATTTATCAAATAGGACATATGTCCCAACAATAGATTTAATTGTACACCTACCCATTGAGTTGTGTATTTAGATTATTGTTGCAGATATGGTGGGTTGGGGGGAGAGATACATGTCACTTAACAACTTGTATATGCCTGTAGTTCTCATTACTTTCTTATTCAGAGCTGTAACTGTGTCTTACAGGTATTATTACACTACCATATTGCCTTAGTTTGGACAGTGGTATGGTTGTAGACAACTATATATGTGAACTGTGTTTTACCTGCAGTATACACCTCTTACCTGGTATACCTGTGGAGGTATTGTTTGTTAACACTAACTGACTGTTTCTATGCATATTCCCAGATTCCAGGTTGATGGTATGCATATACCTCTCCATCTCTTATTGCACACACTCTGGGCAAGTCTACACAACATGCAGGTGAAAATGGGACATATTTTGACTATTGCCCTCATAAACCTTTGGTGAGTTGCTACAATGACAGGTTTGTTTTCATATACATTTTCTGAATATTTGTAGGTCTGACAGTCAGCTATATGTCATTAAATGCTGCCTAAATGTCAGAGATCATCACACTGATATGCCAGGGGGACAGGGAAACAGGCAGCGGATATGGGCCAATTATCTGGACATTCTGGACAAATCTGTACAGTTGAGGGGTATGATTCTGCATACAGCTTACCTACCACTCCCAGGATTTGAACCATGGCTGTGTCTGCTAAAAATAAAACAGAATACATCACAGTTGACTGTGCTATATAGATATTGGTGCATATCTCTTCTCTGATTTCTGTCTATAACTCTCCCATGGTTTTACAATCTGACATTGTAATTACAACACTCTTATACAGAGATTATGTAGCAGTGTGAGGATGGCATTGATGAGTAAATATATTATTATTCAGAGAAACTGCAACACTAACAATGCCATACAATACCAGACTAAACAGTACCAGTCCAGGATTTCAATCTTTTATTTCTAGGCACAGTTTTTGTATCTGACAGACCTGTGGGGGGATGTTTATTAACACTACCTGAATGCTGCCACACATATTACCAAATTCCAGATTATTATTATGCACATACCTCTCACTCTGTTACTGCACACACTCTGGTCATAGCTTCAGAACATGGGGGAGGAGATGGGACATATTTTGCTTATTACTCTCATAACGTTTTGGTGAGTTGTTAGAGTGACATATTTGTTCTTAAAGATATATTTCTGACAGTTATGATGTCTGACAATCAGTTGTATGTAATAATTTGCTGCCTAAACTTGTGGGATCATCCCACTGATTTGCCAGGGGGACAGGGTGACAGGCAGGAGAATTACTCCAATTATCTGGATTTTCTGACAATACCTGTACAGTTGTGGGGTATGATTCTGCATACAGCTTACTACCACAACTAGGATTCGAACCATGGCTGTGTGTGCTAAAACTACAACACTTCAAGTCTCAGTTGAGTGTGAGATTTGGATTATGTTGTCTATCTTTTCACTGTTTTCTGTCTAAGTCTCTCTCAGTTGTACAATATGACCTTGTGATTACAACAGTCATATACAGACATTCCTACACATTTTATTTATGTAACACAGTGTGGGTAACAATGCTTAATATGACAGTACTATTAAGAGAATTCAACACTACATTACCATATGATATCAGAGTAAACACAAGCAGTCCAGGAGTTAGACCTTTATTGCCAGGCTGTTACCCTTTTATTTACATACAACCTACATAAGACTCTTCCTGACCTTTTGCCTGGTTTATTCAGTACATGCCATACACAATACAGGTTTTATACTGGCAATTAACTTTCTAGTACTTTTAGATTTATTTTTTATGATGGTACATGCAAGATTATTACTAACCTGCCTCGCGACCCAGCCTCTGCAGTCTACAGGCATGATCTTCCTGATTCACAGCCTTCTCTGCTGTCACTACCAAAGACATAAAAGGAATATTTATCCATACCTATCCATAATATACATGAGCTGGCAATTATTAAACAGGTAGTAGGATGAGTACTTACATACAGCTGGGAAATCACCCAACTGCCTAGCTTTTTGGATCCACTGATCCAAGAGCTCCCTCTTCCTCTGTTTCAGGTCAGCATAGTGATGCCTGACCTGCTCACCAGTTCACTGGTGAGATCATGGGCGAGACAGTCCCAGGCTTCCACTTTATATTGGGAACCCTGTTACTGGCACTGCAGCAGTCTCTGGTCATGGTCTTTTACAAGGAGTCCTTCCATGACTTTGGACTCCTGGATGCCCCAGTGCTGCACTCAGAAGCGTGATCCTTCTCCGACTCCAGCCATAGTGCCTACAGGAGGAAGCTGCAACCAGTTATGAGATGTATTCCCACCTGTGGGGTTTAAATAGGGTCAATTTCCCACACTTTGCCATGATTGGATGGTTTTAAAAATGCTAAGCTATGGGCAAATCTGCTTACCTAAGGATGGTATTGCTTAAAGGGGTTTACCAATGGGCAAATTGATTTAGCTGGGCTACACATTGCTTACACCTAGTAAGCAGGGGTGTGCAATGATTAGCATTGCTTATTTTTAAATTTGCACAGTATTTGCTGTTTGGCATTGATTAATCATTCATTACATCATATATATTTGTTTAGTATCTGTGATTCATGTGTATGTACTCTGTATAGGGTCCTTGTGTTTATTGAGAGATTTCACCACTTTATTACGATGACACCTCACATCTGGACTTAATGCAGTACTCCAGTTCACATATATATGTTATGTAGCATGTTATACAACATTAAACTGTTTATAGATTCCTTTCACATGTAAATTTTGATTTTTCTATAGTCAGGATCTGTTTGGGTATACCTCCATTTTATGTACAGTTGTGATGGCTTACTGGTTAACTGCTGTGATTATAGTGTACATGATCCTGGGTTCAAGACCTGCAAGGCCTGTTTATTTTGTTGCTGGGCAGAACAAGGTCTGTAGGATACAGAGTAATTAAGGCACTTTTAAGCTGTTGTTAGCAGGTTTGCACTGGTTTATGTGATGGTAAGCAATGCTAACTTCTGGTTAATATGCTTACAGAGAGTTATCTTCAAAATTGCTTAACCTGTGTGCACATTGGTTACCCCCATGCAAATAAGCTTAAATCTGCTTACTACTGCTTAATAGTGCTTACTCCCACTTACCCCCACACTAATTTAGAAAGAAATGAAACATGGGTCTTGGGAAAGTGGTATAGATGTGGACACTGTATGGATTTATCATTCATTACACATTATACCTTCATTTAGTGTCCCTGATTCATGTGTGCATATACTGTATGGGGCACTTGTGTTTATCTGTGGATTTTTCACATAATTACAATGACACCTCACATCTGCACTTAATGCAGTACTCCAGTTCACCAATATATTTTATTTCGTAGGTTATACAACAAAAAAAATGTTCATAAAGTGATTTCATATGGAAAATGGAATTTACTACAGTGAGAATCAAACCGGGAATGACTGCTCATAAAGCAAACACTCTGACCACTACACTATTGCAGTATTGTTTCAGTTGAATGCATCTTGCTATTTATCTTCTTGTGCTATTTAAGCTACATTATGCATATCTATGCAATGGTCAAACCCGCACACCTACGGTTAAATTTAATCTGTTTGATAAAAAAATTCTCTACTGCTATTTTCTCTAGGAAGGGACAAGTTGCACTTATTGCTGTTGATTCCTGTGTACATCTGCACATTTGGCAGACATCCTAGCAACGTCCCATACCTCTCAACCTCTTCATGCAAATTATCTGGACAAAGCTTGAAAACACGAGGTCCAACTATGGACATTTTTTAATTATTGCTCTTATAAAGTTTCTAGTGTAACAGGTTTGTTTTAATATACATTTTCTGATGGATTTGAAGTCTAAAACTGAAATGTATGCCATTATTTACCAACTTCAATCTTAAGATCATCCCAGTGATTTGCCAGGACAAATGGGATACTGTGTGGGTGACAAATCTGGATATTCTGCGATTTGTACAGTGGGAGGTATGCAGCCTCCTATGAGCATTCTCACTCATTGTAATTGCCAAACGGCAAATCCTGGTGCAGGGGCATGTGTATTGTGAGACATCTGCTCTCAGACACACCCCCTGCACTCATCCACGCTCCATGCCTGTTTAGGAGCAGAGGCAGCACGCCTTCATTACTATGCATGGCGTGCTGCCATAGTGCCCTAAAATGGTTGTTTCCATGCAGGAATAACTTATTCCTGCATGGCAGCTTAGTGAATTCCAGGAGCAGTCTTTTCATAGCCCATTTTATCAAGTTTGATTTTGAGTGAACACCATTTGTATACTTTCTTGTAGCTCCAGAAAATGTGAAGCAAAGCGGCCTTTGCCTGGGGACAGAAAGGACATGTTGGAGAATGTTTGAAGTTAAATTTGTTTAAAACTGCAGGAGTGTTTTATGCATTATTGTTAGTCATTAGCTGGGTGTAAATTAGGTTATTAAATAGGGTAAGTTTAAGTGTATTTTTTATAGCAAGGGATTTTTGATCTGGAGTAATATTATTGTTTTTCTCATACCAGTAGTTGGAGCAGAGTAGTGAAGATTGAGTTCTTAATGTATATATCAGCTTATAGGTATTAGATAACATTTACGACTTATATAATAATGATTTTATGATTAATTGGGTTGTTTGAATAGAATAGTATTGACTTGTACAGAATTTTTTTTTTTGTAAAATTCAGCAGTAAAGCCGTCTGGTCCAGGGGATTTGTTATTTTTCAAAAAAGCCACCAACTCATTGGAATACACACAGTAAAACAACACTTTAATAAAAAAAACAGTAAATATATAAAACATGTGAGTGCTTTCACAGAGTCCTCTCTGTTCCTCAGACATACTACAGTAACTGCTGCTCATGTTTAAATAATGATATATCTGTGTCAAATCCAATCAGTTGACAGTATCTTGAAAATAAAAATTAAAAAGACATACACTATATAAACAATCAAATCATATAAATGGACTAAAAATGTATGTAAAAAAACTGTAAAAGCTTGCTCTATAGAGTTAGATAGTGCTAAACTGTAGAATATATGTATATATGTTAAAAGATGTGACTATACATAATAATCAATGTTTCAAAGCCCTGTTCCTGAGAAAAGGTTTCAGTGAAACCTTACCACTAAGTCCAGGTGGTCTGTCAGCCTGAAATCTAATTATCCATTCTTCTGAGGCTTTGGTCTTATTGTTCATGTTCCCACCTCTTTTATTTTCTTCTATAATGTGTAACACTAAAAATGTGAAGGTGTGTGTGGCTCCCTCCTTTATAACATGTATCGCTAACGCACTTGTCTCTTTTTTATTTTTAATGTCCCTTACATGTTCTAGGAATCTATCTTTGAGCAGCCGGCTAGTTTTGCTTGCATAGTAGGCTGGGCATTTTGTACAGTGACCAAAATATACGACATTCTTACTATGACAGTCTGTATAAAAGCGTGTATCAATGCTGAACTTTCTAGTCGGGTGTGTATACTGCCCCCCTCCAAATATGAAGGGGCAGGCTGTACACCTTCTATTGCTTTTCTCATACCAGTAGTTGGAGTAGAGTAGTGAAGATTGAGTTCTTAATGTATATATCAGCTTATAGGTATTAGATAACATGTAAGACTTATATAATAAAGATTTTATGATTAATTGGGTTGTTTGAATAGAATAGTAGAGACTTGTACAGAATTTTTTTTTTTGTAAAATTCAGCAGTAAAGCCATCTGGTCCAGGGGATTTGTTATTTTCCATTTTATTAATTACTAATTTTATGTCTTCTAAGGTAAGGGGGGGCTTTAAGAAAAGCTTGTTGTTTTTCAGTTAACGGTGGGAAATTAATGCCTTGAATAAACTCCTCATATTGCTCAGAATGGAATTTTTCTTTAGACTTGTAGATATTATTATATATTTCTTCAAAACATTGTATACTGTCCGAATCAGTATGCAGTGTTTTTCCTTTATTATAATATATCTCGGATATTCTAGGAGGACTATTTTGGCATTAATTAATCTATCTAGTGTTTTGTTGGGAATTTGGACCCATTCGGCAAATTTATGGAGTAATCTAATTTCAGTTAAGCTATGGCTTTGCAAGTGTAGGTTATATAGTTGTTTTTGCAAGTTTAACATATTATCTTCTAGTTCAGAGGAGTATTTGTCTTGCAGCTTTCCTTCTATCTCTTTTAATTGTTTTTATAGTTTAAGTTTCTTATCATTTTGTTGCTTCTTATAGAAAGAACCTTTTTGAATGAGTATACCCCTAATCACGGCTTTGGCAGCAGCCCATTGTATATCATAAGGCATATAAATTTTGATGATGTCATTTTCAAGTTGAGCAAGGATGTTAGTGACTTGATGAATTACTTCTTTACTTTTTATTAGAGTGTTATCGAGAGTCCAGTTTGAGTGGATGTATCTGGTATTACTTGTTTTGGGGGCACAAATTCCAATTGAGATTTTTGTGTGGTCTGAAGTTAACTTATTTTCCACATTATAGTCAATCTCAAACCTTAGTAAGGGTTCAGATATCAAGAAGAAATCAATTCACGACCATGATTTCTGGGTTGCGGAGAAGTATGTATATTTGTGTTTTGATTTATCATATTGGAATAGGGTGTATGGATCCATTAAATTGAAATTATTCATTAATTCTTCTAGGGCTAAAGTAATTTGGGGTGATTGATTACTATTGTTGTGAGATCTTTCCTGATTAGGATTGATTAAACATTCCAGTCATCACCAACTATGATATAGTAATTGGGAAATTGCATTAACACGTTACAAATTTAATTTATGAATATCTGTTATTGAAACATGGTCCACAGAGATTTAAAAAAGGATGGGTTTAGTAAACAAAGGATAAGAGCTTGAAAAGTAATAAAATCTGCCATTTCCATCAGATTTATGAGATAGAATTTCTCCAGGAAAAGACTTTTTAATTATGATTGCTGTTCCATTCAAAGCGGTGTCACTCCCAGCTGCTATAATCTGTTTAACCGATTTCTGTGTCTGTCTTTATTCCATTGCTCATTGGTTATGTGTGTCTCTCTTGAAGAAAACTAACAGTAGATTTAGTTTGAAATAACAGATGCATAAGTATTTTTTTTTTCTTTTTGTTATGAAGACCATTAATGTTCCATGAATCTATCGTAATCATTGTTTAACCATTTTGGTTGTAACAATTAAAGTTAATGAATTGGTAATGTAATTAAGTGTGGTTAGTTAGGCTTCCAGCATCGGATCATTAAAAGTTTGTGTGACATCTAACTCCATTACTATTCCCTTAGTGCCTAACCACCTATCCCCTTGAAATGGCTTAAGAGAGTAAAAAGTAGTATTAAAGTAGTTATAGAATGGTTTTTAGAGAGATGTGTACTATACAGCATGGGGATATAGAAAAATATCATTCTACTATTTCAAGTATTTACAGTCATTTTTAACATACATACATTCTCGATGCACCTGTATAAAAGATTTTAAGGGGAAGACTAGATCAAACCATCAAACACTGAGCATCATATTTTCAAAAGTATGAAAAATATACTTTGCACAATACAGCACAAAGGTTTGAAAAGCTGGACCTAAACGTAACAGTTTTTAAACATAGTTATAAACACAGATGTTTAGAAAGAATACATAGGAATGCATCCCAGCACATATTCAATTCTTTCTGAGAAAAATATTTCCTAGCTCATATTCAAAGATCCAGAAAGTATCCAAAATTGTCACGTATTAGTAAAATGAAAGGAAAAAAAGCAGTACATGTTAGCTTACAATGAACTGAGTTGAGACAGTAAGTGTTATGGGTATACCTGTATACAAATAAAAATCATTGTCATGGGTATAAAAAATGGCAAACTGCTAAAGAAACTGGTAAAAAAATAATGAGCGAAAATCTAATTCGGAGCAAAGATTATATTCACAGTGCCTCCATATTATGTATGATAACCAAGCTTACAGTAGGTGTTATATAATGCTTCATCTAGAAAAACAAGATATGGAGTTGGATGGCATTGTAACTCTAAAACAAAATTGCTGTAACTTTTCCCTTACTGAGAAGCCAGAATTTTTTATTGTTTTGTGACAGACATTTATGTCTCAGTAACAAGGAAATTAGTAGTTGTTTTAACAAAGGAATCAAGACTTCTGTGATATCCAGGAGGAGGTATCACTCCTACTTCCACTACCCTCCTCCAGCCAGTAAACCCGTTTTCATAAGTACTGCCTATCATCATGAGCTGAGAAATTAAGTCTGTTAATTATACATTCTAAATTTCCATTTTGAGGGAATGCAATTTTAAAGAGGGTAGGCTATTAATTCTAGTCATAGAGCACACGCGTGCGATCAGTGTATTCTTGCCATTCAAGAAAACAGAAAAAAATCCTCTAGAAGTCCTATGTTGGACATCTTTGGACTCAACAACTCTCCTGCTGATCATGATCAAGAGTTTTATTAACCAAAGAGGCTTCCAGTTTAGGCTGATTATCGCCGCTTGGCAGGGTTGCTGTTTAATATGACAGAGTCATTCTTTGTGAGATTGTTACGTGGCCTCGGTGAATGAGACATGTGATGCCTTTTTTGTATATGCGTTCTGGGGCTTCCAGGGTTATAGAATTCTGCAACAGCAAGAGGGAAAGGGTAAAGCAGATATAAAGATGATTTTTAATTGTTTAATAAAGTAACATTGCTGAAAAACAGACCATGGGGTAGGTATTATCAATGCAGAGTTGAAGATAACATTATCTTAAAGATCTTCATTTAGCTGGAGCATCGTTGAATGCGCTTAAGAAAGCGGATTTGGCTCCTTTAGGGATAGAGGCTTGAAATTTAAGGTTGTTGTGATAGAATATCATTTGAGCAGGATATTTCATTTGAAAGTATATTTTCTTGTGGATTAAATAAGCACAACAATGTGACAGAGCTTGCCTTTGTTGTTTAATCTGCAGTGGAAGGTCCTGTGTTATTGAGATTTTATGACCTGTCCAGATGATATATATATATATATATATATATATATATATATATATATATATATATTTTTTTTTTTTAGCTGCTGTTATAATTGCAGTGACATGGGAGGCATTCAGATTTTTTGCATAAATCTGGAGTGGAATGTCTGTGTCTTGAAACTTGCAAAGGGAGTGATGAGCTCTTTCTATAATGATTTCACAGGTGAAGTCTTTTTGTTATAGGAGGTTATCCAGAAATGTTTTTATTATTGTAGATAGTTGAGCTTGGTCAAGTTTTTCAGGGACACCTCTAATTAATATCTTATTACAGCGGCTTCTAGCCTCAAGATCTAATATTTTTTGCTGCATGTCATTAACAGTAAGATTATTTACTTGCAGGTTCTTGTTTATGTTGATCTTTGTCTCATTTGCTAGTATTCTAGCTTCACTTTGTTCTATATGTTGCACAACCTGATCTAAGTTATTCCCTAATGAGCCTAATTTAACTGAGAAGTTTTGTATTTTGGTTTTCAAAGATTGCAGAGCTATTTTTAAATCATCCATGGAGTATGGTTGTTCTTGTTTAGACCTTAGGGCCAGCTTGATAGTGTCTGGTTGCAATTTAGTAGCTTTCTGCCTCTTGGAGATAGGCCCCAGGATTCATGAACCTTGCGCCAGGTGCACGCATAGCGTAGGCGTTACAATGCCAGATATGGCCGCCGAGCGATTCAGGTACGATCCAAATCCACGTGCACTACCGGTGTGCGCCGGATTTGCGCCGCCTCCGGCGTAGGTATGTTAAACACCCCATGTGCGGTGTTGCACCATGCAAATGAAGGCATATAGCGATCCACGAAGTGGCGCAGGCGTAGCATAAGGGCACGGCAATGTAAACCAAAAAAAAAAACGGTTTACATTTACCTAAACATGACATAGAAGTAACGGAAGGCTGTCAACGTCAGGTATCACACTGTTGCCATATGCCAATGGCGAAAGACACAGAGATTGTCAAAAGAAAACATGCACAACACGTAAACAATGACATAAATGGTATGTCCACAGAAACACACAGCAGAACCCCAGGACATCTCCGCGGAAGGTGCTAAACAATGAAATAATATGACAATGTCATAAAAGAGCAGTGTAATACACATCAGCTTCAAAGACACAATACACCCTGGTATGCATGGAAAGCCACATCCACGGTGCAAGGGTTGCCAAGGAGTCGCGGCAGTGTTCGGCGCGGTAACTATGAATTAGTAGTCAATGCCATGCAAATGAGGCAGATGATACTGAATCGCAAAACCCCCGCCGGCGTAAGGCTGGACCAAACGGCACAGCGGTAAAACACCGAGGAGTGGCTCAAATGGAATACATGTCAACCGCAGAGGGGTGTGCCACTGTAGGAGGAAGTACATTGGAGCCCAGCAAACATGGGCTGTACATCGCACATCACAGCAGCAGGACCGGCGTGTGGGGAAATAGTTGAGCTGAGAGCACACAATGCGCGCAGAGATGCATATGCACGAGGATGACTACGTTCCCGTAACCCAGTCATGTGACACCCGCCCCGTCAACAATAACGGATACAGGAAGGTGATGCTGAGAATATGAGGAAATGCGGAAGCAGTGAAATTGGAGCAGTAATGAGCAATCAACACCAATCAACCCACGAAGGCCAATTGGCGGCAGCTGACAACTCTGCATGCAGAAACCTGCAAAACGGGATGGGAGGCATATGAATGCAAAGAAAGTAGTGTAGGTAGCAGATTGCAAAGAGTGAAGAACCGATACAGCAGAGCCAAGTAGACAGGCAGCATAACGGCGGGGGCAGACAAAACGCACGATATGCCATGTCCCAGAAGCTACACATGACAGGGCTCTGCAGGATGCAAGCCAGGAAATAGTAGGCGCAACGTGCAGAAACAGTAAGGTAAGGTCGAAAGCTAATACAATGCAGGCAAGAGTAATGCAACACCAAAGGCAACAGCGCTGCAGTGCCAACGGTAAAACACGGAAGATAATCCACAGATACGGCCGCACAGACACACCCTATGACATCACTGGGTATACAGCACAACAGTATAAAGTGTGAATGCACACAACACACAGCCGTGTATTCCCAAATGCCGCACTCTAGGTGTAAACACACGGGGAACTTTTAAAATGTACATGTGGGTGCCGCCGTGGCCGTGATCCATCAGCATGTGTTAGAGACAGACGGAGTTGTGGAGGAGGGTGCCGACAACTACCATAGGCCTCAGAGGAGAAGGAGAGTGTTCAGACCAAGGGTAACCTACCAGGGGCTACAAGACCTGGAGATAGTAGAGCGTTACAAGGTGGATAGGGACACTCTACAGCAAATAGCGGAGCTGTGCCGGCCACGCCTGAGAACAAGAAACAACAGAGGGGAGCCCATCCCAGTGGACACAAAGGTATGTGTAAGCTTGCGAATACTGGCCACAGGTACCTTTCAAAGGCCAACTGGGGATATAATGGGTATCTCACAGGCATCAGCATCCAGGGTACTACACCAGTTTCTGGATGCCATATTACCACATGCCAATGAGCATATATACTTCCCCAGATCTCAGGAGGAGTTGGCTAGCAATATGCGCCACTTCCACCGTGTGGCACAATACCCGGAGGTACTGGGTGTGATAGACTGTACGCACATACAAATCAAGTCACCACCTGGGGAGCAGGGTAGACGCTACATAAACCGCAAGGGATTCCCCTCCATCAATTGCCAGGTCGTGTGCAATGCGCAGGGCATTATCATGGATGTGTGTGCTGGCAGCCCTGGAAGCTACCACGGCTCCCATATCTGGCATGCCTCACAGCTGTATCAGGTATTCGCCAGGGGGGACATCACACAAGGCCACCTTGTGGGGGATACTGGCTATGCACTGGAGCCGTGGATGATGACTCCCATCAGAAATGCACACACACATGCAAGAACGCCATAATGAGGCACACACACAAACCAGAATAATCATAGAGCGTGTGTTTGGGATGCTGAAATCACGGTTCCGGTGCTTGGATACATCCAGTGGAGCCCTGCAGTACTCTCCAGGCACATGTGCCCACATATTCATAGTATGTGCCATGCTACATAATATGATCCTGCGGAAGCAGCTGCTGCAGGGACATAATGGTGAAGGGCCACAAAGCCCACCACAACTGCCAAGGCCAGTACAGGCACAGAGGGTTCAGGACCATGAACACACTGTGCCAGCCCCAGTAGGCAGATGGAGGCGTACCCAATATGCCTATGCCCTGGCAAAGAGGGAACGTATAGCACATACTCTGACAGCGTATGCCCCATGGACTGACACCTCCCTACCTGCACACACAGTGAAATGGACGGCACACAAACATGGCCACCCGTAAAGTGTACCGTATGGGTGGCCCCATGTGTGACTCCAACATAGGCAGCACCCAAACACTGCACACCCAACAGCTAGCGTGGCATGGAATGTCAACACCTGAACCGTCGTGGGTCCTACAGCAGACGTTGCTGTATGCTGCCATGTTCGCTGCAAGGTGTATACATATAGGCATGTACATATGTGCATATACAGATATGGAGATAGATATAACCACACACATAGAAATATATGTACACATATACATATAAAGTACAACAGGTAAGACAGGGAATGAGAGGGATGCAAGGTGACAGAGAAGTAACACGCGATATCTGTACATAGTAAACATAGTGAACTACAACCTGAGCATCCGGGAGGTTTAACAGAACAGGAAACCGCCACCCATGGAAAGCTCAACATATCGAAATGCATAACCGCGAGTCGGGATGATCGCCAGGCCACAGTACAGTAACAGTACATGTGCGGGTAATACTATGATGATATGAGGGTGGAGGTAGACACTGCCGCCGGTGATGCGGGCCACGCAGGTACTGTGTGCAACTATCCCTGTGACTGCCACAGTATGTGCGCGTGTGCGGTGACGGTGCTGTGTGTTCCGCTGTGCGAGTGTAATGTGTGTGCCACTGTTAAATGTGCATGTTGGTGCCATGTGACAGGTGGAGTGGAACAACATGTGTAGGCATACAGTATAAGAACCACAGGCGTATGTACACCAGTACTCCCAAAGTAGTACTGAGAGCCCCTCCCTGGCTAGGCGTGTGGAGACGTATAACGATGCAAAGTGAAAATGTCCCAGAATGTACCACAGGAATATAGCCAACATGAAATGGAAAGGACGTATGTAGAAATCCTGACCGTATGTATGACACCGATATGCTAATTGCAAAACGATACGTCGGCAAAGTCACACAGCAATAGCTATGTACCGCGGAAATACGCATATGCTACCTCGGTACTGATCGTGGCCACGTATCGGCCCGTAAACACCGCTGTCTGTTCTACAAGTGTCAAACAAGCAATCGCCACCTGAAGAGATGGCAACCACTAGCAAATAGGCCGTCCAAAGTACAGGACCACAATGACTGTAAATATCCGGGACAGAATGACAATGGATAGTCGTCACGTACAAACAACCGCAGATATACCACCGATGTGACGGAGGAATACATGCAGGAAGCACACACGCAGGCGATACCAACACAACATGACAACAACACTACCTACACTCCCAGAACAACAGACAAGTAACTGCCAACCTCCCAGGCAGGGATGGAGCACAGACATGTATACCATATATGTAGAGATGCAAGGCCCACAACCCGTATCCGTCACCTACAACCTCCGATATTCCCCATCGCACATATCAAAGGGATACAAGCCGTAATAGCAGCACAAACATACAGGCAGTCAATGACAGCTGCATAACCGCAACATCTCGCGTGGGAAACACTATCAACAGCGGATGCATACTTGCATCCGTTGTTTAAAGGAATACAACAGCTATGTTACACATCCGAATGCAAGACGCCATCAACATACGCCATCAGGACAGGGACACCCACATGTCGAACAGAATACCGTACCCAACATACACAATCCACGGCTAACACCAGTGCGAAATGTACCTGACGCCACACATAGTGGCTGCAGTTACACATAACATAACACAATACAGACCATCTCCAAGAAGGTAGGGCAAATAACCAACGCCCAGGTGAGGAATGCAACCATGCCCTAGTTACGACGTGTAATGTACTGATGGAGTAGATGCACAAGTGATATGCGCACAAGTACACACTGAGGAACAGCCATTGGTGTGATGAACCCACATGTTGCAGGCAACGACGGATATAAGGATGACTCCCGGGATATTCAAACCGTATGCTCATACCGAACTACAACCTACAAATGGATATAGTGAGAAAACGCAATAGCGAGAACGAAAACGGAAGGAAACACATAAAGGTATGTAGAACCCACGATATATGGGTGTGTAATGCATGATGTGTATGTGAAGCTGCACTGTATGTGAACGGTGTTTGTAAGTAAGGATACTTGTACATAATGCAGAGAGTGATGAAAGGTGGTTATGTAGTGCTATCCTGCTGAGCATACCAATGACTGTGGACACCGTGTGCACAGCAGTGGGACATCATGTACACAGCCGATAACACAAGGGCTGCCACAGGGGGCAGAACACAGAACAATGCCACACCACACGCCGATGCTGGCAGTGGATGTCCAACAAGGAAGTGCCATAGCAGGGGATAGGACATGTATGTATACTGTCACAGCACACATGTGTATGGGCATATACCGTCGATGTCATACATAATGTGTGCACGACGTGCACGTATGCCTTGCAGTAGGGGATACTATGTCAACTATGTGTAATGTAAAGCTGTCATGGTGGATATGACAGACATCATACACAGTATCACAGGCATATCATGCATAATGGAGTTATGGCCTATTGGTATGTACAATAACAGGATATGTATGGCCTGTACATATGGGACAGAGTAGTAGCATAATAGCCATCCGAAATGGAAGGAACACCAAGTAACCATGGATAAACGGTCTGTAGCAGGTGCAATGTGGGCAACAATGAAGTCTGGCAGGTCCATGTGTAAACACATGTGCAGTGGACACAGTAGTGTCACCTCCCCATGGTAGTGTCCAGTGAACAGAAGAGGTGGGTGTCAACTGCATGTCTACACAGTACTGCTGCTGTGGTGGTACCATGACTACGTGTCACTCAAATAGCAAGGGAGCTATCACATGAACAGTGCCACTGTGTGTCCTTGTGGGATGTGCACAGGACCTATTTTCCTCAGCACGGTGTGTGTTGTGTCTGCGTAAGTAACACAGAAGCCCAGCCCATGCAATGTGGCATGTGTGCACATATCCATGACTGGTGCGTTCACACTGCCCACTGCAATTGCCATGTATGAGTACTACATGCATCAGTAATGTGGAGGACATGGTCCATGTCAGAGCAGAAGACACCCCTGTCCCTGTGTATGTGGTATGCAGATGTGTACAGATGTGTTACCCGTCAGTCTGCCGCAGATGTAAACTGTCTGAGCCTGGTACACATCATGGCATGATAATGCTGTGCCATGTAAAGTTGTAGCCATCGTGGAAGGTACACCACGAATGTGGTATTGTAACCCTGCCCGTGTGTAGATGTGTGTATGCCACAGGTACAATGGCTACCTATGTACCAGCAACATACACAGTACAGATAGGTGTGGCCCTGCAGATGTGTACCCATGCCACAGTGGAATATGCCAACCACAGCACCATGTGGGGCATGTGTGTGTACAGCAACCATGTACAATGTGATATGCATGTACGGGGACAGTATCCATGTGATACTCAGTGGATGAATGTTGCCATGCAAAGGTGATGTGCATGCACCATGTGTCATGCATCCTGATGCCATGACACCCACATGATGTATCTGCCACACCAACACCTGTACAGTTGTTATCTGTATGAGCTGGTGGAGCTATAATGGTGCCAGGTATGTAGATGTGGGATATCTAGGCAAGGACAGTACTCTGTGACAGCATGTTGTGTATGTAAGCAAATAGTGAACATGAGGGGCCCCATGACTGAGGACTGTGTAATGCCACATGTACCTGACATGTAGTTGGTAGCATGATATGCTGGCACCACTGTGTGTCCTGCCCAGGAGTCATACAGCCTAACATCCTGAGACACGGTATGATGTGACGGTGGATGTGTACATTGCCAATACCAGAATGTGGAATGGTGCTGAAGGCCAATCTGAGGACAATGTCTGATCTGTTGCCCTCTGTACTACACCAAACACCCATGCAATGGCATGACAGGTGGCCAGCATGTGTATGTGGCGTGCTGTGGCACACAGAAGCCCAACAAGGGTGCCAGTAAAGGCATGGAGGTCATCAATGAGTGTGTGAAGCACGTTTGTGAGGATGTGCCCCAGTGCCATACAAAATGGCCCAGTCATTAGTGTACGAATGCAGTCCCACACATGCAATGCAGTGCCACCCATGTGTAGTGCGATAGATGCGGCAGTGTGACGGTCAAGGTACACAATGTCCGACAACAGGCTAGCAGTGAAGTCAGTGGGCTGGTGTGGAGACACATACCAAACAGGTTGGCGGGACATAACAGCTAGGGAGCTCGGAAGGTGACATTGGGACAGTGTCTTAGGACATAACGTGTGCATGGCAGTACCATGTATGTGTCCACAGGGACATTACGAGGTCCATGTATGGATTGCAACCCTGTAGTGAGTGAGAGTGTGTATTGTTGGTAGGTACACCATTGCCTGGCATGTTGCCAACATTATCTCAGTCAGCAATGCCTGTGTGACTGTTGTACGCGACATCGAATGTGGATGTAGCCAAACAACACAGACATACCACCACACTGCCTGAGGACCCACACTGCAATGTGCGGCAGTCATGTGTAGGTAGCTAGCCTTGGAGCATGTGATGGACCACGATGACTCACCATGGCTGTCAAGTGATGCACCCCACACATGTGAATATACCCACCGTGCAAAAGCCTGCACATGTGCCCATACAGCAGATGTGCATGGAACATGACCACCACCGTGGCATCTGTGAAAAGGCCAGTACTGCCATGTCTCTGTGTGGAATAGCATGGTCCCTACCATTGCGTACATGCTACGGAAGTGCACTGTGATATGTGTCAGCATAGTCATGTAGACTGTCCATCTGCCAGGGTGCCATGCCATTAACAACCCCTGTCAGCCCACGGCAGTAGTACCGGCTGTAGAACACATGTACCAGGTAAGCTGCGATGGGTGTGTGTCCAGGGTGTGGCTAGCAGGGCCGTGAAAAATAATGAGCGAAAATCTAATTCGGAGCAAAGATTATATTCACAGTGCCTCCATATTATGTATGATAACCAAGCTTACAGTAGGTGTTATATAATGCTTCATTTAGAAAAACAAGATATGGAGTTGGATGGCATTGTAACTCTAAAACAAAATTGCTGTAACTTTTCCCTTACGGAGAAGCCAGAATTTTTTATTGTTTTGTGACAGACATTTATGTCTCGGTAACAAGGAAATTAGTAGTTGTTTTAACAAAGGAATCAAGACTTCTGTGATATCCAGGAGGAGGTATCACTCCTACTTCCACCACCCTCCTCCAGCCAGTAAACCCGTTTTCATAAGTACTGCCTATCATCATGAGCTGAGAAATTAAGTCTGTTAATTATACATTCTAAATTTCCATTTTGGGGGAATGCAATTTTAAAGAGGGTAGGCTATTAATTCTAGTCATAGAGCACAAGCGTGCGATCAGTGTATTCTTGCCATTCAAGAAAACAGAAAAAAATCCTCTAGAAGTCCTATGTTGGACATCTTTGGACTCAACAACTCTCCTTCTGATCATGATCAAGAGTTTTATTAACCAAAGAGGCTTCCAGTTTAGGCTGATTATCGCCGCTTGGCAGGGTTGCTGTTTAATATGACAGAGTCATTCTTTGTGAGATTGTTACGTGGCCTCGGTGAATGAGACATGTGATGCCTTTTTTTGTATATGCGTTCTGGGGCTTCCAGGGTTATAGAATTCTGCAACAGCAAGAGGGAAAGGGTAAAGCAGATATAAAGATGATTTTTTAATTGTTTAATAAAGTAACATTGCTGAAAAACAGACCATGGGGGTAGGTATTATCAATGCAGAGTTGAAGATAACATTGTCTTAAAGATCTTCATTTAGCTGGAGCATCGTTGAATGCGCTTAAGAAAGCGGATTTGGCTTCTTCAGGGATAGAGGCTTGAAATTTAAGGTTGTTGTGATAGAATATCATTTGAGCAGGATATTTCATTTGAAAGTGTATTTTCTTGTGGATTAAATAAGCACAACAATGTGACAGAGCTTGCCTTTGTTGTTTAATCTGCAGTGGAAGGTCCTGTGTTATTGAGATTTTATGACCTGTCCAGATGATATATATATATATATATATATATATATATATATATATATATATATTTTTTTTTTTAGCTGCTGTTATAATTGCAGTGACATGGGAGGCATTCAGATTTTTGCATAAATCTGGAGTGGAATGTCTGGGTCTTGAAACTTGCAAAGGGAGTGATGAGCTCTTTCTATAATGATTTCACAGGTGAAGTCTTTTTGTTATAGGAGGTTATCCAGAAATTTTTTTATTATTGTAGATAGTTGAGCTTGGTCAAGTTTTTCAGGGACACCTCTAATTAATATCTTATTACAGCGGCTTCTAGCTTCAAGATCTAATATTTTTTGCTGCATGTCATTAACAGTAAGATTATTTACTTGCAGGTTCTTGTTTATGTTGATCTTTGTCTCATTTGCCAGTATTCTAGCTTCACTTTGTTCTATATGTTGCACAACCTGATCTAAGTTATTCCCTAATGAGCCTAATTTAACTGAGAAGTTTTGTATTTTGGTTTTCAAAGATTGCAGAGCTAGCTTTAAATCATCCATGGAGTATGGTTGTTCTTGTTTAGACCTTAGGGCCAGCTTGATAGTGTCTGGTTGCAATTTAGTAGCTTTCTGCCTCTTGGAGATAGGCCCCGGGATTCATGAACCTTGCGCCAGGTGCACGCATAGCGTAGGCGTTACAATGCCAGATATGGCCGCCGAGCGATTCAGGTACGATCCAAATCCATCGCACTACCGGTGCCTGAGTTGCGCCGCCTTCGGCGTAGGTATGTTAAACACCCCATGTGCGGTGTTGCACCAGGCAAATGAAGGCATGTAGCGATTCACGAAGTGGCGCAGGCGTAACATAAGAACACGGCAATGTAAACCAAAAAAACGGTTTACATTTACCCAAACATGACATAGGAGTAACAGAAGGCTGTCAACGTCAGGTATCACACTGTTGCCATATGCCAATGGCGAAAGACACAGAGAATGTCAAAAGAAAACATGCACAACACGTAAACAATGACATAAATGGTATGTCCACAGAAACACACAGCAGAACCCCAGGACATGTCCGCGGAAGGTGCTAAACAATGAAATAATATGACAATGTCATAAAGAGCAGTGTAATACACATCAGCTTCAAAGACACAATACACCATGGTATGCATGGAAAGCCACATCCACGGTGCAAGGGTTGCCAAGGAGTCGCGGCAGTGTTCGGCGCGGTAACTATGAATTAGTAGTCAATGCCATGCAAATGAGGCAGATGATACTGAATCGCAAAACCCCCGCCGGCGTAAGGCTGGACCAAACGGCACAGCGGTAATACACCGAGGAGTGGCTCAAATGGAATACATGTCAACCGCAGAGGGGTGTGCCACTGTAGGAGGAAGTACATTGGAGCCCAGCAAACATGGGCTGTACATCGCACATCACAGCAGCAGGACCGGCGTGTGGGGAAATAGTTGAGCTGAGAGCACACAATGCGTGCAGAGATGCATATGCACGAGGATGACTACGTTCCCGTAACCCAGTCATGTGACACCCGCCCCGTCAACAATAACAGATACAGGAAGGTGATGCTGAGAATATGAGGAAATGCGGAAGCAGTGAAATTGGAGTAGTAATGAGCAATCAACACCAATCAACCCACGAAGGCCAATTGGCGGCAGCTGACAACTCTGCATGCAGAAACCTGCAAAACGGGATAGGGGAGGCATATGAATGCAAAGAAAGTAGTGTAGGTAGCAGATTGCAAAGAGTGAAGAACCGATACAGCAGAGCCAAGTAGACAGGCAGCATAACGCGGGGCAGACAAAACGCACGATATGCCATGTCCCAGAAACTACACATGACAGGGCTCTGCAGGATGCAAGCCAGGAAATAGTAGGCGCAACGTGCAGAAACAGTAAGGTAAGGTCGAAAGCTAATACAATGCAGGCAAGAGTAATGCAACACCAAAGGCAACAGCGCTGCAGTGCCAACGGTAAAACACGGAAGATAATCCACAGATACGGCCGCACAGACACACCCTATGACATCACTGGGTGTACAGCACAACAGTATAAAGTGTGAATGCACACAACACACAGCCGTGTATTCCCAAATGCCGCACTCTAGGTGTAAACACACGGGTAACTTTTAAAATGTACATGTTGGGTGCCGCCGTGGCCGTGATCCATCAACATGTGTTAGAGACAGACGGAGTTGTGGAGGAGGGTGCCGACAACTACCGTAGGCCTCAGAGGAGAAGGAGAGTGTTCAGACCAAGGGTAACCTACCAGGGGCTACAAGACCTGGAGATAGTAGAGCGTTACAGGGTGGATAGGGACACTCTACAGCAAATAGCGGAGCTGTGCCAGCCACGCCTGAGAACAAGAAACAACAGAGGGGAGCCCATCCCAGTGGACACAAAGGTATGTGTAAGCTTGCGAATACTGGCCACAGGTACCTTTCAAAGGCCAACTGGGGATATAATGGGTATCTCACAGGCATCAGCATCCAGGGTACTACACCAGTTTCTGGATGCCATATTACCACATGCCAATGAGCATATATACTTCCCCAGATCTCAGGAGGAGTTGGCTAGCAATATGCGCCACTTCCACCGTGTGGCACAATACCCGGAGGTACTGGGTGTGATAGACTGTGCGCACATACAAAGCAAGTCACCGCCTGGGGAGCAGGGTAGACGCTACATAAACCGCAAGGGATTCCCTCCATCAATTGCCAGGTCGTGTGCAATGCGCAGGGCATTATCATGGATGTGTGTGCTGGCAGCCCTGGAAGCTACCACGGCTCCCATATCTGGCATGCCTCACAGCTGTATCAGGTATTCGCCAGGGGGGACATCACACAAGGCCACCTTGTGGAGGATGCTGGCTATGCACTGGAGCCGTGGATGATGACTCCCATCAGAAATGCACACACACACATGCAAGAACGCCATAATGAGGCACACACACAAACCAGAATAATCATAGAGCGTGTGTTTGGGATGCTGAAATCACGGTTCCGGTGCTTGGATACATCCAGTGGAGCCCTGCAGTACTCTCCAGGCACATGTGCCCACATATTCATAGTATGTGCCATGCTACATAATATGATCCTGCGGAAGCAGCTGCTGCAGGGACATAATGGTGAAGGGCCACAAAGCCCACCACAACTGCCAAGGCCAGTACAGGCACAGAGGGTTCAGGACCATGAACACACTGTGCCAGCCCCAGTAGGCAGACGGAGGCGTGCCCAATATGCCTATGCCCTGGCAAAGAGGGAACGTATAGCACATACTCTGACAGCGTATGCCCCATGGACTGACACCTCCCTACCTGCACACACAGTGAAATGGACGGCACACAAACATGGCCACCCGTAAAGTGTACCGTATGGGTGGCCCCATGTGTGACTCCAACATAGGCAGCACCCAAACACTGCACACCCAACAGCTAGCGGAGCATGGAATGCCAACACCTGAACCGTGTGGGTCCTACAGCAGACGGCGTTGCTGTATGCTGCCATGTTCGCTGCAAGGTGTATACATATAGACATGTACATATGTGCATATACAGATATGGAGATAGATATAACCACACACATAGAAATATATGTACACATATACATATAAAGTACAACAGGTAAGACAGGGAATGAGAGGGATGCAAGGTGACAGAGAAGTAACACGCGATATCTGTACATAGTAAACATAGTGAACTACAACCTGAGCATCCGGGAGGTTTAACAGAACAGGAAACCGCCACCCATGGAAAGCTCAACATATCGAAATGCATAACCGCGAGTCGGGATGATCGCCAGGCCACAGTACAGTAACAGTACATGTGCGGTAATACTATGATGATATGAGGGTGGAGGTAGACACTGCCGCCGGTGATGCGGGCCACGCAGGTACTGTGTGCAACCATCCCTGTGACTGCCACAGTATGTGCATGTGTCGCGTGACGGTGCTGTGTGTTCCGCTGTGCGAGTGTAATGTGTGTGCCACTGTAAAATGTGTATGTTGGTGCCATGTGACAGGTGGAGTGGAACAACATGTGTAGGCATACAGTATAGGAACCACAGGCGATGTACACCAGTACTCCCAAAGTAGTACTGAGAGCCCTCCTGGCTAGGCGTGTGGCGGCGATAACGATGCAAAGTGAAAATGTCCCAGAATGTACCACAGGAATATAGCCAACATGAAATGGAAAGGACGTGTAGAAATGCTGACCGTATGTATGACACCGATATGCTAATTGCAAAATGATACGTCGGCAAAGTCACACAGCAATAGCTATGTACCGCGGAAATACGCATATGCTACCTCGGTACTGATCGTGGCCACGTATCGGCCCGTAAACACCGCTGTCTGTTCTACAAGTGTCAAACAAGCAATCGCCACCTGAAGAGGTGGCAACCACTAGCAAATAGGCCGTCCAAAGTACAGGACCACAATGACTGTAAATATCCGGGACAGAATGACAATGGATAGTCGTCACGTACAAACAACCGCAGATATACCACCGATGTGACGGAGGAATACATGCAGGAAGCACACACGCAGGCGATACCAACACCACATGACAACAACACTACCTACACTCCCAGAACAACAGACAAGTAACTGCCAACCTCCCAGGCAGGGATGGAGCACACAGACAAGCATACCATGTATGTAGAGATGCAAGGCCCACAACCCGTATCCGTCACCTACAACCTCCGATATTCCCCATCGCACATATCAAAGGGATACAAGCCGTAATAGCAGCACAAACATACAGGCAGTCAATGACAGCTGCATAACCGCAACATCTCGTGGGAAACACTATCAACAGCGGATGCATACTTGCATCCGTTGTTTAAAGGAATACAACAGCTATGTTACACATCCGAATGCAAGACGCCATCAACATACGCCATCAGGACAGGGACACCCACATGTCGAACAGAATACCATACCCAACACACACAATCCACGGCTAACACCAGTGCGAAATGTACCTGACGCCACACATAGTGGCTGCAGTTACACATAACATAACACAATACAGACCATCTCCACGAAGGTAGGGCAAATAACCAATGCCCAGGTGAGGAATGCAACCATGCCCTAGTTACGACGGCGTAATGTACTGATGGAGTAGATGCACAGGTGATATGCACAAGTACACACTGAGGAACAGCCATTGGTGTGATGAACCCACATGTTGCAGGTAACGACGGATATAAGGATGACTCGGGATATTCAAACCGTATGCTCATACCGAACTACAACCTACAAATGGATATAGTGAGAAAACGCAATAGCGAGACACGTAGCAACGGAAGGAAACACATAAAGGTATGTAGAACCCACGATATGTATGGGTGTGTAATGCATGATGTGTATGAAGCTGCACTGTATGTGAACGGTGTTTGTAAGTAAGGATACTTGTACATAATGCAGAGAGTGGTGAAAGGTGGTTATGTAGTGCTATCCTGCTGAGCATACCAATGACTGTGGACACCGTGTGCACAGCAGTGGGACATCATGTACACAGCCGGGATAACACAAGGGCTGCCACAGGGGGGCAGAACACAGAACAATGCCACACCACACGCCGATGCTGGCAGTGGATGTCCAACAAGGAAGTGCCATAGCAGGGGATAGGACATGTATGTATACTGTCACAGCACACATGTGTATGGGCATATACCGTCGATGTCATACATAATGTGCACGACGTGCACGTATGCCTTGCAGTAGGGGATACTATGTCAACTATGTGTAATGTAAAGCTGTCATGGTGGATATGACAGACATCATACACAGTATCACAGGCATATCATGCATAATGGAGTTATGGCCTATTGGTATGTACAATAACAGGATATGTATGGCCTGTACATATGGGACAGAGTAGTAGCATAATAGCCATCCGAAATGGAAGGAACACCAAGTAACCATGGATAAACGGTCTGTAGCAGGTGCAATGTGGGCAACAATGAAGTCTGGCAGGTCCATGTGTAAACACATGTGCAGTGGACACAGTAGTGTCACCTCCCCATGGTAGTGTCCAGTGAACAGAAGAGGTGGGTGTCAACTGCATGTCTACACAGTACTGCTGCTGTGGTGGTACCATGACTACGTGTCACTCAAATAGCAAGGGAGCTATCACATGAACAGTGCCACTGTGTGTCCTTGTGGGATGTGCACAGGACCTATGTTCCTCAGCACGGTGTGTGTTGTGTCTGCGTAAGTAACACAGAAGCCCAGCCCATGCAATGTGGCATGTGTGCACATATCCATGACTGGTGCGTTCACACTGCCCACTGCAATTGCCATGTATGAGTACTACATGCATCAGTAATGTGGAGGACATGGTCCATGTCAGAGCAGAAGACACCCCTGTGTATGTGGTATGCAGATGTGTACAGATGTGTTACCCGTCAGTCAGCCGCAGATGTAAACTGTCTGAGCCTGGTACACATCATGGCATGATAATGCTGTGCCATGTAAAGTCGTAGCCATCGTGGAAGGTACACCACGAATGTGGTATTGTAACCCTGCCATGTGTAGATGTGTGTATGCCACAGGTACAATGGCTACCTATGTACCAGCAACATACACAGTACAGATAGGTGTGGCCCTGCAGATGTGTACCCATGCCACAGTGGAATATGGCAACCACAGCACCATGTGGGGCATGTGTGTACAGCAACCATGTACAATTTGATATGCATGTACAGGGACAGTATCCATGTGATACTCAGTGGATGAATGTTGCCATGCAAAGGTGATGTGCATGCACCATGTGTCATGCATCCTGATGCCATGACACCCACATGATGTATCTGCCACACCGACACCTGTACAGTTGTTATCTGTATGAGCTGGTGGAGCTATAATGGTGCCAGGTATGTAGATGTGGGATATCTAGGCATGGACAGTACTCTGTGACAGCATGTTGTGTATGTAAGCAAATAGTGAACATGAGGGGCCCCATGACTGAGGACTGTGTAATGCCACATGTACCTGACATGTAGTAGGTAGCATGATATGCTGGCACCACTGTGTGTCCTGCCCAGGAGTCATACAGCCTAACATCCTGAGACACAGGGTATGATGTGACGGTGGATGTGTACATTGCCAATACCAGAATGTGGAATGGTGCTGAAGGCCAATCTGAGGACAATGTCTGATCTGTTGCCCTCTGTACTACACCAAACACCCATGCAATGGTATGACAGGTGGCCAGCATGTGTATGTGGCGTGCTGTGGCACACAGAAGCCCAACAAGGGTGCCAGTAAAGGCATGGAGGTCATCAATGAGTGTGTGAAGCACGTTTGTGAGGATGTGCCCCAGTGCCATACAGAATGGCCCAGTCATGGGTGTACGAATGCAGTCCCACACATGCAATGCAGTGCCACCCATGTGTAGTGCGATAGATGCGGCAGTGTGACGGTCAAGGTACACAATGTCCGACAACAGGCTAGCAGTGAAGTCAGTGGGCTGGTGTGGAGACACATACCAAACAGGTTGGCGGGACATAACAGCTAGGGAGCTCGGAAGGTGACATTGGGACAGTGTCTTAGGACATAACGTGTGCATGGCAGTACCATGTATGTGTCCACAGGGACATTACGATGTCCATGTATGGATTGCAACCCTGTAGTGAGTGAGAGTGTGTATTGTTGGTAGGTACACCATTGCCTGGCATGTTGCCAACATTATCTCAGTCAGCAATGCCTGTGTGACTGTTGTACACGACATCGAATGTGGATGTAGCCAAACAACACAGACATACCACCACACTGCCTGAGGACCCACACTGCAATGTGCGGCAGTCATGTGTAGGTAGCTAGCCTTGGAGCATGTGATGGACCACGATGACTCACCATGGCTGTCAAGTGATGCACCCCACACATGTGAATATACCCACCGTGCAACAGCCTGCACATGTGCCCATACAGCAGATGTGCATGGAACATGACCACCACCGTGGCATCTGTGAAAAGGCCAGTACCGCCATGTCTCTGTGTGGAATAGCATGGTCCCTACCATTGCGTACATGCTACGGAAGTGCACTGTGATATGTGTCAGCATAGTCATGTAGACTGTCCATCTGCCAGGGTGCCATGCCATTAACAACCCCTGTCAGCCCACGGCAGTAGTACCAGCTGTAGAACACATGTACCAGGTAAGCTGCGATGGGTGTGTGTCCAGGGTGCGGCTAGCAGGGCCGTGAAGCATATATGTTCATCTACCAAAGGGGGGATAACCCCAGGTTTAACACACCAGACACATGGAGGTATTGTGCATGCTGAGGGTAGTGTAGGTATGGTATGTGTTGTGTAATGTGTCACCCAGCTAGGTGGAGTGCATGCCCAAGCATGTGTGGGTACATGGGTGTTCACTATAGGGAAGTGTGGGTTGCTGTCAGCACATGGCAGTAGCAGCTGTCCGAGGCCCAATGTACAGTATGACAACACAGACAGCATGTAACCTGTGGTGTACAGTGTAAGCTCTGTTGCGTGTTACAATGTGTGTAGCGGTCACAAACATGGGTATCTGAACATGGAGCACCTACGATGCATTGTGTTTGGCAAATATCCAGTATGTGTGCAAAACATTGTGTGATGTGGGATCCCCTCACCTGTGTGTGTTGCAGTCCAGGTATGTGCTTGTGAGGTATGATCCGTGTACAATCTGTACTTGCAGGTGTGCTGTGCAGAGCATGGAGGCAGGTCCCAGGCACTGCAGATAAATGTGAGTCGTGCACTAGTGTGTGTGCCTTGCTTGTGTGCAGCACAGTGGAAGGTGCAAGCATTGTCCCACATGACCGCATGCCATGCCTGCCTGTGACAGCCCTGCTGTAGACAGTCATGTGACACCACCACAGAGGCAGTATAGCATGTGAAGATGTACATGTGTGCTCCACACCCCAGGCAGATGTCCGCAGGTCATGTGTGCAACAGCAGTGTGGTCGACCAGGACTGTCATAGTGGTCTGATACCACATGCCTGTATAAGTACAGTATGAGCATAGTCAACAGTTGCAGTGACAGAGTAGGTCAATGTACAGTGTCCCCGTGTTCAGACCACCACCTACCGTACACTTGGCTAGACACACACCCAGAGGGTGAATATACCGGTGAGCCATCACATGTCCCAGTACACGTAGCCTGTATAATGCCATCACAGGGCGGTCACAATAACATGTGGTATGACAGACATGTTGGACCAGGTGATGTGTCATGTGCGCATATGTTGAGTTGCACAGCCGTTCACACGTCCGCAACATATCAGTGCATGATGCCTAGTGTAACATGATGTGTGGAACTGCACTGTGATCCACAACAGGGTTATCTGAGACAGGTGTGTTGTGAATGGTGTAACCCATGGTTCCACGGGATATACACTGGTGCTGTTGGCTGCCATGCTGGGGGCCACCAGTGGTGCCTGCAGTGGTCATACAGACATACTGCACACATTGTTCTGGCAGGAATGTCCATTGTTGTGGATGATGTGTTGCTACGTGAAGGTAGGTGTGTGTTGTGAATGTTACCCATACAGATGTGACCATCAGGAAGCAGTCATGGTTGTCGACGGCATCACACCCATCCACAGTTGTCAGAACCCTGTCCCCAGAATGGGTGTCAGCCACCCTCGTACTGTGTGACCTATGTGCAGATGGCGGAACACCTCCTACTGGCTGGCTAACAGTGTCATCTAGGAAGACTATGTGATGGCTGGAATACGCCGTCATAATGTATAATGCCGGTATCCCAATGAAGTACATGGAATCACACACAGTACGCCATGGCTGGCATGTAAACCATGTATAACAATGACTGTGTGACAGACACAAACAATGCGGAGCCATGTTGGACATGCACCCAAGAGAACACCAAAGGAGGTATGTTGCACATATCGATGTACAACTGTCAGCTATGGCCATAGCATGGATGCAGACGATATCCCCACAGGCAGTACCACGCCATGTAGGTAGGGGGGCATTGCACGACTACATGTGACAGTTGCTGTACCGACACATGTACTGCATATCCGTCATGTAGGGGTAGCAGTGGTACGTGACTGTTGTACATGCCTGTACATATGACCATGTCCCACAGGATATGTGTTATGTGTGTACAACACGTGTTGTTCCGTCATCAAGCTGTGAAGTGTATGGCTGCCAGTGTACCTGTGTGACATGGTCTGCAATGGGTGCAAAGGTACGCAGTAGTGCATTTCATGCCCACATGCCCCACACAGGTGCATAGCCTGAACATACAATACAAAGAGGGTGTTGGATCATAGCAACCCACAAGAGGAGATGGGTACGGGTGGCAACCCACTACCACCCGTTCAGGTAAGGTGTGCATGTCCATGACACAGTAGCACCCGAGAAGCTAGCAGTACAGCAGTACAGGGTGGCATGCATATATGTTCACTAATACCCCTGTGTGTCCCTCCACTGGCCCGTGGACAGACAGACACCAACACAATGTGCAGAATCGACATGTGTACAGCACATCACTGCTGCCTACTGTAGAACAGGCTTACTGTGTAGACATGTGCACAGAAGGTCTGCGCCAGCCACACTCAAACACGTTATGTGTCGAACCCCACCATTATTTTAGCCCATGCCACAGACAGATGTGCACGCATCTGTGTATGTACGTCTGGGAATGTCCCCGGCCTAGCAGTATAGCTGTGTCAGTGTTGCGAACAACATACGGAATGGGCTGTGTGTGTGAGGTGTGCGTCATACGTGTATGGTCCGATCGACGATACCATCAGTGCCCCTGCTATGTGAACATCCCTGTCCCCATACATGGATACCCATGCTGTGCCCAACACCACGCTCCCCGTGGGAGGGATGGCGCTGTGCGGTGCACCAGCTGACATGGGGGTGGCAGCAGGCACTGGATGTAGACATATGTGGTACCCATGTCAGGCCAGGCAAACATCCATGTGCATGGGATAGCAGTGTGTGGGCACATACAGCACTGTGTTGAACAATATCGCAGCACATAGCACCTGTCAGGGATAATGTGTATGCATGGATGTGCGATACCTGCATGCACCATACAAACCCCACCAAGCAGCGTGCAGCCTACCTTGCAGAAGGCCAGTGTCCACACCATGTTGATAGACATGTGTAATGTCCATATACACATAAGCAATGACATATGGAATGACAGCCACCCTGCCAATATCAGTACCCCCCAGGTGGGTCACATCCCAGTGCCATGTATGTGACATACCCTGCCATACCATGCAGCCCTGCTCAGCAAGGCTGCACGTGCTATCACAGTCCTACATGGTGCGATGGACAAATGGCACTTGCACTATCAACCGTCCACACCAGTAATGTGGCAGTGATGCACCCTGTGGTGTCACAGGTGCTGTGTGTTTGTGTGGACAACGTGCGCGCACATGCTATGCATGACCTTTCCTGCAAATGTCACATGGTTACACATTGTCCCATGTGTATCACATGTGCAATACAGGTGAGCCGTGGCAGGTTGGCCAACACCCGTACAGTGCTGTGTAGATGTACATGGCACAACACATGCATGTACAGGTGTCCATGTGTATGTGTGCAGTGCCACCGCTGACGTTCATAATGGCTGCATACGTGATGCCTACTGACATATACACAGCATCCAGGTGAACAGTACAACTGTTGTCACATTGGGACACGTGCCAACTGATATGAACACAGGCGCAGGCAGGTACACATGTCCACAGCAGGCTACCATCAACATGGTGTGTGTACAGTGTGATGAGTTGACACACAGATATGATATGAAACCCACTGCTTAATGGTGTGACGGCAACACGTCAGCTGTGTCACTGCCATGATGCATCGCAGAGATTACTGTGCAGATGTTGTACATGTCATAGCAATGTATGTCCAGCAGTATGCCAGTACATCAGTGTAAATGTGACCTGTCACCATCATTATGTCTTACAGATAATGCCACGTTCCCGGCTGCCAGCCTTCAGCCGCCAGGAGGATGACGTGATTATCCCGTTGCTCCACGACAACTACGATATACTATTCAGCCATGTGCCACAACAAGCACAGCAGGATGACTTGTGGCAGGATATGCGCAGGAGGGTGAACAACGTGGGTGGCAACAACCGCACCTACCAGCAGATCCGCCGACACTGCACAGACCTAATTCGGCACGCGAAACAGCGTGCCACCGCAATCGCCAGACAACAAGGTGGGACAGGTGGTGGGCCACCAACCCAGCCCCCACTCACACACACGGAGGAGCTCCTGGCCAGTCTGGGGACACCCAGGGAACAACATGCAGAAACACTCGCTGCCATCGTGGAGGTGGGTGTCTCCCAACCAACGAGCCTGGAGCTGCCTGGTAAGTCAGTCTTGCATGTGTGTATGATAACTGACGTAGGTGTGGGTGTCATAGTACACCACATAATGTACCAACACATGCCAGGTATATGGCCACACAAGCTGCATACTACAGTATGCTACGTTATGTTTGCAGACATGTGCATAACACATGCTACCACACAGGTACATGATGTGACATGCACAGTGCTTACTGTGGCTACAGTAATGGATAATGTGTATACTGTTGTGTCGCCCCTATACAGGTACCTCTGGCGTGTCGCACAGACATGGGTCCGTCGCAGGTGAGACTGTTGCTAGTAATAGGCATGTTACACTGTATAGATATTCCCCATGTGTCCAGGTATGACATGCACACCTGGGTCTGCTCCAGTCACGGTATACAGGTTGCACCACCCGACACACATGCCACCCATGTACAGTAGATACAACCGTTAGTATACACCGGCATGACACCACATAACCCATCGGTGTGATATGTGCAGTCAGCTATGCATACAATGGTGGAGGTGTTCTACAATGGCTGCATGTGTAGTATGCATCAGAATGCCTTTGCGGTAAGCACACAGTACCACATAGTGAGCTGTGATCTGGCCAGCACACAGGTGTTACCAATGTGACCTATGCCCCTGCATTGTGTGCACACGTTGTGACATGGCACATGACATGTCCCATGCACGTGGTGTTCTGTCTGCAACATTGTCACACCATGACATGACCTCGCATGACATAGCAGACATCCACAATGTCTGCATAGCCTTCGGGAATGTGACACCTCAGACTAGTATGGGTGTATGTCACATGGGCCACCACAGAGATGTGTACATGATGCCCATCACACACAATTGTCCATGACCCAGTCAAACATGGCCATGGGTGATACCCACAGGCATGTTGCCACACAGTACATCTGCAGTGGGTAGTCATCTTTGCACCCTGTCCACACATAGTGCGATCATAGCTGTAGTGGACCCCCTGTACATCTGATGTGGTACACCAGACAAACGAAATGCCTGTCTGCAGCCACTGGAGGTGCCACCAATGTCTACCATATACGTGCTGTGGAACAGCATGACTGTGTTGCAGACATGGCAATGCAATGCGTCCATGTTACGCATCGCACAGAAACATACCTGTGTCTTGCTGCCATGCAGTGGCACAGTGCCCGTACTCCCCACTGTACAGCTATGTACACAGCTCACACCAACCACACCTGCACAGACATCCTTGTTACACATGCATTCTATCTGTAGCCTGTACACATAACACTGCACTGTGACGTCCAGTTTGATGTGGTGCATGTGGTGGGACACCATTGTCACATGTCCAGATGTTATCGCACATGTTTGCGGTGTACATGACAAAGTGACGCCAGCCATGTGTAGTGTTAACCCGCCTGTGGCCACACGGTGTATCACGGTGATGCATGCAAACTACCATGAATGTGTGTACTGCAAGCCTACTGAAATGACACCTGCTTGATGTAGTGTGCACCCCAGGGCAGTATGCATACTACCACTATTAATGTCTGGCCTGCATTCACTGAGCTGTGGTGTGGGAATGCTGCATGCCACCTGCAATATCACATGCATGATGTGTCTGCATGTGTGTGTGTCTGTGTGTGTGTGTCTGCGTGTGTGTGTGTGTGTCTGCGTGTGTGTCTGCATGTGTGTAATGTATCTTACAGTATGTCTTTGTATCCACAGGTGCTGTAGGTGCGTTCCCCTCCTGCGGTCCATCTGATGCTAGTGTCCCCACAGATACTAGCGGTGATGACCATATGCATGAGGCACAGGCAGGGTCGTCACGGGCAGAAGCTGCGCCATTGGTTAACATCCCACCTATGTCCCCTTCATCTCCGCACACGGTTCAGATGCCGACACATACCACATCACCGTTGCCCATAGAGGAAGGACAGTCATCGTCTGTTGGCACTGAGCAGGACTGTGTGGTGGCTAGAGAAGGTGCGGGTACACACCATGTTGCCAGTGTAATGACTGGTGATGTGCCACACAGGCATGTGGCTGGTGCTGCTCATAGGAGGAGCTCTGGTAGACATGCACCTGCCATACAGGGTGCAGCAGCTGGTATCACCAGACGCATGTTTCAGACTGTAATGGCGGCACAGGCATGTGCCGAATGGCAGAACCAAGAAGGGCAGAGGCTGCAGAGGGCCGCAATCCATTCCTTAAATGAGAACATCCAGTCATTGGCGAATGCTCAACAGCAGCTTGCCGATGTTCTGGATAGGAGATTAGGTGAGATGGTTGGAATCCTCGACCGAGGCATGTCAATCCGCGAGCGTGAGCTGTCTGTGCTGGAACACCTGGTAGGGGTGAGGCATAGGACACGTGGCCGTAGGCCAGCAACACCACCTAGTGCAGGTCGACGTGTGTGCCACCTCTCATGCCCACTCACACAGTGCTGGTAGCAGCAGTAGTGCAGCTGGTGCTACACCAACCACACCAGGACACAGCAGGCCACGTGGACATGGCCCTGGCTGGTCCCAGCGTGGACACGGTTCCAGCGGACATGTGTCATCGGAGAGTGGCCACTCCATACCTCCACCCGGTAGTGCCCGTGCGACCCCAGGCAGGCACGGGTCACGTGGCCGCAGGCGGACACAGTGAGCCATACAACCTGCACTGTACAGTCTGGGGCTGCCAAGTATACCCCGTGTAGGCATCACAGATGGCTGAACTGTGTACACACATACCCACACACAGCAGATACAACTGTAGGGCTCCACCACATCCACATGCATACTGCACAGTCATGCCCAGTATATGCACCGGCCCTTACACACACACATGATGTCATCCATTGGTACAGCCTATGCCCCTGGCACACATATCACCCTGTGCATATGATGAAGCCTCTGCCGCAGCACCATGTTCCACACCATCGGTGCACGGTTATGCAAACATATTCTGATGCACAGGGTGGACAAGATAGTGAGAGGTGTATGTGATACCTGTGTCCGCATAGTGCGCGATGTGTATGTTGCAGTGGTTGTGTATGACAGGTGACAGGTGCGTATGTGACGTGGGTTGTGTACCGACATCATGCAGCAGACATACCATGTAGTGCAGGTGCAGCATACATTGATCTGTGTACACGGTATGCGTGGCGGTTACATGTGTAGCACCATGTTGGTTCTGTTAACCTGTATGCCAAATATGGTGTACTTGCATGTGCCTACTGGGAGCACTGTTATCAGTCCCCCATGTGTAGCTGTGGGTTACCCACAGGCACATCTGGCAATATCAGCATACCACAGGTACCCGCAACCTGCATGGACCCCTACATAGGTACATAAGGGCATAGGTACATACCAGCCTATGTGCCCTACGGCATGTGTAAGCCTAGCCAGAGTGTGTGTGGCTGTCACCACCCCTTAGGATGAGGATACTACATCCATCGGTTCACTGTCCCTCTGTCCAGCAGTGACACAGAGATGATGCCTGGCGCATACCTACGATCACACATCCACATGTCAGGATTACTCTTGGACAAAGTCAGTCAGTGGCTCTGCTTCACATGGGCTGGGAATCCTTTCCATGTTGTAGGGGTCTCTGGGCGATGACCCTGTCCCCCCAGCATGTCCTATTTATGTCCGTGTTGAGGTGTCTGTCAGTTGCATCTGTGCGCGTGTTTGCTTGGAGCCTAGGAGGTGGAACATGTCCATGTCACCCAGGTCGGACATGGCCGTGTATGACAGGCACAGATCACCTCAGAGCAGACGGGCTGAGAAGGTATACAGCCGGAGTCCCCTCGGTCGGGCAGCGTGTGACACATGTCTCAGCACCTTTATCCCTGTGTTGTGGAATGTTTGTGGTCCTTCCGAGTGCTGCAGGTGTCAGGTTAGGTACATCCCAGATGTGGCGTTGTATGCAATCATTGGTCTGATGTGTGAAGAGTACAGGGTACAATGAACTCCCCTGATGTGGATGTGAATCCCTTCCTGACCAGGTGGCCACAGTGGAATGTCTTCCCAACCACATTGGCAATGTGAGTGTCGACAGAGGTTACCGACAGGTGTGGTACCCATGTCCCTGATCACGTCCACCATGTTTAATGGATTACCACCTATATGGTAAGTCGGGCTGAACATGTCTTTCCCACTGGGTAGGTCTACACCTTCCTGGCATGTAGCATCAGGCCATGGCTCTGGCACCAGTTATCCATTTCTATGAGACCCCAGGTGGATGTCCGTGTCTGATGGGGTGTTGAGTATGGTAGGCGGTGTGCAGTCATCTGCATACCTTGTCTGCCACAATCCCCCTATGTTTGCATGCACATTGGAAGGTTGAATGCCGAACAGGAGGGGGCCCAGGACTGAGCCCTGTGGGCCACCAGTCGAGACCAGCTTGGAGTCTGACATGGCACCAGGAACACAAACCCTGTGTGGTGTGACCTCCATCCAGTTGGCAAACCATCGTGTGACATATGTCTCCACATGTACGCTAGTGAGCCTTTCCATGCTGCCCACGTGGAGTGTTGTTTGAACGCTCCCGCCAGGTCATGGTAGTCTGTGCAAACCGACGTACCCCATCAATGGCCTTAGTGACCCTCCAGACAGGTCGAGCAGGTTTGGGAGGCAGGATCTGCCCTTGACTAAGTCGATGTGGGTATGTTCCGGTATTGGCTGTACACCACTGTCTGTATTTATGGGCTCCAGTATGGACCTCCCCACAGCTTTGCAGACAAGGCTTGTCAAGCTGATAGGGCAGGGATGTCTACAGTCCATAAGAGCACTACCCTGGTGTAGTGGGACCACAGTTGCCGTATGCCATCCAGCGGGGACCTAGCCCGTAGTAAGCCTAAGATGACACAGCGGCCTTATGTGCGGGGCGAGGGCCTCAATGAGGTTGTGTAGCACACAGCCAGGGACACCATCTGGTCCCATTGGTGCTGTGTTCACCGCTTAACAGATATCAGATCTCTCCTGGGCATACGGGATGTTTGGGAGGCTAGACTCTGGTGGGATGGATACGTCCCCTCTTGGGGGGGGTAGATGTATGCATGGAACATGTCCGCTGGTTTGTTGACAATGTCTGTGGGTTCAGTGATCATTGTACCATTCTGGAGTAATTCCGGGCATGACTGTGTGCTCCCACCCATGTCCCTACCACAGCTAAGGAAGGCCCTATGGTTGTCTTATGTGTCCTCTGCAGTACCACTCCCACAAGCGGCCTTGGATGATTGTATGTGTGATCGTATGTTAACGCCGGTATTAATCAGTGATGCCTTTCCTGGTACTGATATTGCTCTGTCATGTATTAGCTCCAACCCTTGTTGTACAGTTTGTCAATGGCTGGGGTCCACCAGACCATGTGCCTGCCTTCGGTGGACAAGGTCCTGATGTTATCAGGATCGCTTGGTGCAGACATCCCTGGGGTGCTCATAGAAGGCATTTGTAAGGGTTTCAGCAGTGTGGCCTGTGTTTACCACTGGCATGGAGGCCTTGTAGGGTACCACACCGGTCGTATGACGTGTGTGGTTCGCTGTGGAGAGGTCATCACTGTGGTCTCCCATGCCGGTGTTGGGTGCAGGATGCGGATCACCAGTGGATTCACTATACGGTCTGACATCACCATTGAGGGATGTACATCCTGTGTGGAGCATATCGTCCCCATGTGTGATGATCAGAACTGGTATACGTCCCCCCCTTGTGGGTATGGTGCATGGTTGTTCCACAGCAGTCAGGTGTATGAACACCTGGGACCTTTGGCGTAGGGTGTTGTGTCCTGGGTAATGTTCCCGGTCTATGTATGGGTGGTTGATGTCACCCAATATGACGGTGTTGTGAGAGCATTCACACTCACCAGTGTCTTCAGGAAGGCTGTGCAGGTATCCTGGGTTTGGGAGGGTGGTCTGTAGCATGCAACAAACTGTAGGGCAGTCCTAACCATGGTTAATTGCACCTGGATATTCCCCGCTGCTACGTGCATCTCTGCCAACATGCAGGTGTGTGTATCCTTCATGGAAATGGAGCCTCCCCCTCCTTCTGTGTTAGGTCCGGGTTATGGTCCTGAACGCGTGATATGGGGTATGACCCGATAGTGCTGGGGTGCTCTCAGCAGCCCTGACCAATGTTTCAGTCACAGCACTGACATCGATGTCCTCCATACTGAGGAGGGCATTTGAGGGTGTGCAGCTTGGCCGTAGACCACTGGCAGTGAGCAGTATTATCCTGTGTGTTCTCCAGGTTTGTAGTGTAGGGTGGTAGGTTTATCATTCCAGCCGTGCCTGCAGTGAGCACTGTGGGGGTGGCAGGTGCCTTCGCCAAACCCTTGAAGACCAGGGGCGACAGCTGCCAGCCATACCATGCGAAGGGGCGTGCCGTGCCAAGCAAGTCATCCCAGGTATGAGGAATCTAGATCCTCTCAGACTGACACCGGTAACCAGGCTCATTATCAAGGGTGACCACATTGAGCCAGTATAGTGGCATCATACTTGATGAGGGTGGGATACTGCCCAGGGTCAGGGACATGCCGGCCTGGGCTACACAATCTGAGTGGCCCTCTATGTCTCCTGTACTGTATCCCAGGGTGGTATGCCACCAGTCGTTGACACCAGCATGGGCAATGACCGCGTCATACCTGTACATGCTGCGGAGTGACCTGAGTGCGTGTGTTATGTGGCATATTCCAGCACCGACAGGCAGCATACTGTGATCATTCCCTTGTTCAGTGTGGTGGGTGGGACGTCGGTGTGTCTGGCAGTGGCGTCACCCATTACAGGTGTGTCTGGCAGTGTGTGTGTCGCCTTTGGGGTTCGACAGTTTAGCACACAGACGTTGAGAACTATGTGTTGCATGTCCTATGTCTTGTGGAGGCAGTAGCTTGTGTGTCTGCTTCAGAGTGCTCGTTAGGTTCGTGACATGTCTTACAGTGCCTCCAGGTATGTCTTAGTGTGTTCATGTGTTTGATTAGCATTTGCGATAGTCACATGTGACACTGGGTATGTGGTGTGCATGGTGTCCTTCCCCCCCCGCGTGGTCTTGCCGGTCATGGTATGAGAGAGCACAGGCCCCTGTCTGGCTATATAGTTGCGTCTGTCACATGTATTATGTTCATTGGGGGAGGTGCGGCTTGTCCGTGTCCATGAGGCACCTGTAACAGTGGCCAGGACGCCCAGATTCACCATCTGAACAGGAGAGGTCGCTAGCAATTGACCCTTCGACATGCCAGAGAATGTGAATGCATTTGCTGTGTAACCGGTTCAGAAGGCACCTATAGGGAAGTGGGCACACAAGGGGACTCTAGGCCAGTGTAGTACTCCATTTAGTATACATGTACTTTATCTATGTAGGAATACTATGGGAGCAGGTGCAGAGCTTTTGTGATATAGAGAACAGACAGTCGGGATTGCAAGAAGAGAGGTCATACACATAAACCTGCGGAGCACGGAGCGGATACAGTGTAACGTTGCTTACACGGTACATGATGCACATGTCCACACATATACTGCACCTGACGCCTGTGGTCGGTGCCACAGGCTACGGTGGACAGAGACATCACATACATGGCATGACACAGTACAGGTATGGTGACATTCTGCAGGTGTCGTACGCAGTGTGCTGGCTACTGACCGCAGGTGTCACCTGTCAGCTGTGGTGCACAGTGTTCGACAGTCGGATGCTGTACCGGTACAGGAATATTCCCGTATTCGGGGCGTACACCTCTATGGCACACACACCATTGTGTGCAGATGGGGACACCTGTCTGTGTGGTCGGCACCCTCACAAGACAATGCACCGACGTGCCATGTCACAGGGGGTGGTCTTGCACAAGTGGCCAGTAAGGCTCACAGGTATGGCAATGATAGGGCTGTACAATGCAGCACCACTACGGGATGGTCACCCTGTGTGGTCAGTGTCCAGTCACAACATGATATCTGCATACACCCTCTCAACAGGCAGCAGACATACACACATGTTGACACACTGACATGGTGGTGGCCACACATGTCTACACGGAGGGATGACGTGTTGCATGTACTACACCATCCACATCGATGCACCCCACACTGAGGTAGGTACAGATCTCTACCATGGTGTACAGTGATGTGTGGCACGTGGCACATAGTCCCCGATCTGTGGCATACATGGGCACACATTCCTGCACACATGTTGGTGCTAGGAATGCCACACCCGCTACATGGGATTTGTGCAGGCGTGCAGCGGTATGTGGTGCATCCTGCGTACTACCACTGTATCTGGCAGCTGTGCCAATATCTGCACGTGGGAGGTGGTAGGGGTTACAGTGGCAATGTGACATATGGTCGATCCCGCATGGCCGATGGGTATGCATCATGGCAGCGCTGTCATGTAAAGGCGACATAGCAGACTGTATGCACATGGCAGGGTAGGATGGTGTGTGACACATGTGACCAGCACCTGCACACATGCATGTGGACAGGTGTTTAAACAAATGGTGTACACACAGACTGCCATGCGTGCTGTTACTATGCCACCATATGACGGCCCCATGATGGGTATGCATGTGGGAGGGGTTGCAACTGTGTTACGGACACCAGACACCGCCCTGCACGGCTGCACCGTGCACAGTACACGTGTCACATGTATCCCCTGTTGCCATGTGTGTATGCATTGCTACGTTGTGACATGTGTGTCAACATACATGGAACATGGACTGTGGTTTGGTATCACAGCTGTCACAGGCAAACTGTACAAGGGTATGTGTCCCTGTGAACACCGCTACACCCTGTAGGGGTGCATACCACAGACATGTATCTGCCTTCCCTTCGTGTGTGTATTACCGCGTACGCCTGTGTCATGCATGTGGTACATCACAGGCTTCGTATGTGTCCTGCGTGCAGTCCATGCACACAGCCAGGAAATCACATATGTCACATATCCGGACATTGTTTCACTGTGGTACAGCTGCAGTCATGTGTCATACCTGTGTCAGGCCCGTGGTATGTGTGGAGCACGCCTGTCCATGTATACCAGTACGGGTGGACTACATCACACCTGTGGGATCATTGATAGTACATGTGTACTCTGCACGACGGACGTACACCACCACATAGTCTTCTGGACATATGTCACATGCAGTTTCTGGACCGTGAGGCATACTGCTGCACCGATGACATGGTGCTGGCATAGCAGCTACAGTGTACACTACGGTGTGTACATGTTCAGCCTGCACTCGTGACGCCTGTGCTGTCATCTGTGTGTGTACGTGTGACTGCATGTGTGTCCACCCTGCGCGTGTACGGGTTTACCTGGCGTGACTTGCGGTGTGTGCACTCCGTCTGCATGCCGGACGGCGTAGCACATACTACGTGTGTGAGCATGGCCGGTCGCTGTTGTGTGGGTGGACACACGACGGTCCACATTCTGCCTCCCATGCCCATGCCCCATGTGTATGCCTGTCTGCACTGTGCCGATTCTAAGTGTCTGAGCATGCCCAGTAAGCAGCTGTGTAGATGGACACACAGTACAGTGCACACCGCCGTCTGCATTGATACCCGGGTGCATGCCTGTTTCCCCTCCGCAACTGCCACGTCTGTGGCATGGCCGGTTGCTGTTGTGTGGCTGGACACACACGACGGTCCACATTCTGCCTCCCATGCCGTCGCCCCATGTGTATGCCTGTCTGCACTGTGCCGATTCTAAGTGTCTGAGCATGCCCAGTAAGCAGCTGTGTAGATGGACACACAGTACAGTGCACACCGCCCGTCTGCATTGATACCCGGTGCATGCCTGTTTCCCTCCGCAACTGCCACGTCTGTGGCATGGCGGTTGCTGTTGTGTGGCTGGACACACGACGGTCCACATTCTGCCTCCCATGCCGTCGCCCCATGTGTATGCCTGTCTGCACTGTGCCGATTCTAAGTGTCTGAGCATGCCCAGTAAGCAGCTGTGTAGATGGACACACAGTACAGTGCACACCGCCGACTGCGTTGATACCCGTGAGCATGTCTGTCTCCCTTCGCAACCACTAGGTGTGAGAGGCATGGCCAGTACACCAGTCGGGGTACACACGACGGTCGGCACCGATGTCTGCTACTAGGCGTGTAGCCATGGCCATTGACATCCTGCATAGCCATGGTGACCATCCAGGTGACTCATATGTGGCTGTCATGCCACATTGGCTGCCTACATCCTGCACGCCAGATGCCCTCTCATAGGGTATACTGTAATGTGGTGCATCCCGTATTCATGTCGTGATGTACTGCTCCGTAGTTAGTTGGTATTCCCGACCGCAGCACTACCGTGTTACTGTACGGCCACCTTGGGATGGTAACAGGCTGTGTGACTGCGCACTCTGTCTTCATTCCCTATCGGCCGCATTGCCTCTGCAGATGATACCACCCACCTAGGGGTATGCCTCCTGACAGTGCTGTGCTCAGTAATCTCGTTAACGCATTCTGTAAATGCTTCATGCTGTAGTGAGTTCATGTAGGTAGGCGTAGGTTCGACTCTCGGCCCTTCCCTGTGTGTGTGTGTGTGTGTGTGTGTGTGTGTGTGTGTGTGTGTGTGTTTCCAGCTGCCTCTGCAGATGAACATGCTTTTAGACGCTTCGCAACACATACCTTGGCTATTGCCAGCTATTCCCTTACGGGTGATGTCACCCGCCTAGAAGTATGCCTCTGACAGCTGTGCTCAGTAATCTCGGTAGCGCATTCTGTAAATGCTTCATGCTGTAGTGAGTTCATGTAGGTAGGCGTAGGTTCGACTCTCGGCCCTTCCCTGTGTGTGTGTGTGTGTGTGTGTGTTTCCAGCTGCCTCTGCAGATGAACATGCTTTAGACGCTTCAACACATACCTTGGCTATTGCCAGCTATTCCCTTACGGGTGATGTCACCCGCCTAGAAGTATGCCTCTGACAGCTGTGCTCAGTAATCTCAGTAGCGTTCTGTAAATGCTTCATGCTGTAGTGAGTTCATGTAGGTAGGCGTAGGTTCGACTCTCGGCCCTTCCCTGTGTGTGTGTGTGTGTGTGTGTGTGTGTGTGTGTGTGTGTTTCTAGCGGCCTCTGCAGATGAACATGCTTTAGACGCCGCAACACATACCTTGGCTATTGCCAGCTATTCCCTTACGGGTGATGTCACCCGCCTAGAAGTATGCCTCTGACAGCGCTGTGCTCAGTAATCTCGGTAGCGTTCTGTAAATGCTTCATGCTGTAGTGAGTTCATGTAGGTAGGCGTAGGTTCGACTCTCGGCCCTTCCCTGTGTGTGTGTGTGTGTGTGTGTGTGTGTGTGTGTGTGTGTGTTTCCAGCTGCCTCTGCAGATGAACATGCTTTTAGATGCTTTGCAACACATACCTTGGCTATTGCCAGCTATTCCCTTACGGGTGATGTCACCCGCCTAGAAGTATGCCTCTGACAGCGCTGTGCTCAGTAATCTCGGTAGCGCGTTCTGTAAATGCTTCATGCTGTAGTGAGTTCATGTAGGTAGGCGTAGGTTCGACTCTCGGCCCTTCCCTGTGTGTGTGTGTGTGTGTGTGTGTGTTTCCAGCTGCCTCTGCAGATGAACATGCTTTTAGATGCTTCGCAACACATACCTTGGCTATTGCCAGCTATTCCCTTACGGGTGATGTCACCCGCCTAGAAGTATGCCTCTGACAGCGCTGTGCTCAGTAATCTCAGTAGTACATTCTGTAAATGCTTCATGCTGTAGTGAGTTCATGTAGGTAGGCATAGGTTCGACTCGTGGCCCTTCCCTGTGTGTGTGTGTGTGTGTGTGTGTGTGTGTGTTTCCAGCTGCCTCTGCAGATAAACATGCTTTTAGATGCTTCACAACACATACCTTGGCTATTGCCAGCTATTCCCTTACGGGTGATGTCACCCGCCTAGAAGTATGCCTCTGACAGCACTGTGCTCAGTAATCTCAGTAGCGCGTTCTGTAAATGCTTCATGCTGTAGTGAGTTCATGTAGGTAGGCGTAGGTTCAACACCCAACCCTTCCCTGTGTGTGTGTGTGTGTGTGTGTTCACAGCTTCCCTAGTAGAGTGGAGTTATTTTAGACGCTTGGCAACACATACCTTGGCTATCGGCGGCCATTCCTTTACGGATGTTGTCACCCACCTGTACATGTGCCTCTGACGGTGGTGTGTTCGGTGGTCCATGTAGCGCGTTCCATACCTGTGTCATACTGTTGTGCGGTTGGGTATGTGGGGGTGTGGTCAATCACCATGCCTGCCACATGTGTGTGTGTGTCCATGCTCCCAGCTGCATGGGTTCATAGGGTATGGCTTTGAGGTTTCCGCAGAACACTCATATCCTGCCGCCATCCCTGTGTTTGTGGATGGTGAGACGCAGCTCGTGGACTGCTTGTGTGCCTGCTGTGTTTGGCGACCTCCGTAGCGTGTTCTCCACGTGCACCCTGCTATGGTGTGGTGGGGTGGTGCTGTGTACGTTAAACACACGGGCTTGCCACATGTGTCCGTCTGTATCTCTGTCATTGTATATCTACGTACCTATGTTGTGCCCGTAGTGCTGCTCTTGCATGGACAGCTGTCTGTCCCATGTATCGCATATTTGCACGGCTGACACATAGAACTGTGGTACGATGCATATCCACTCATTGTCCATGCACCGTCCGTATTCCAGAACACCCTAGAGACATCTGCTGGATATCGTGGCAGACAGCTATCCTTGCTGTACTGACACTGTACCCGTACACGCCATAAACCTTGTGTGTAATTGACTATTTATGGTGTGTGTATGTCTAACTGTGCTGTATGCATGGTCGTGTGTGTGTCCCGCTATAGCCATCTGTGCAGGTGTCGCCACTATGGGTAATCCTTGTGGACCGCTGTTTCATGTGCACTTCTGCACATACCTGCAGACCGTACTACCCCTCCTACGGCAGCGGCCTTAGATCGACTGCTGCCCTAGGCTGTAGGGCTCCATGGCGCACACCACCACAACACATGGTGCCCCCATCCTGGTATACCTACATGACACACCTACTAGACAGGTGGCCCTACTAGTGCGGCACCCTGGGCAGCCGCAGGATTGGCGTATGCCTACGGCCGGCTATGAGCACATCACAAGGCATACGTCTACATTCGGTGTTTTACGACGGCTAGGTTATAATACCAGAGGGGGGACCTCATCAACTATGCTTTAGAATGCGGATTTAGATGGATTATTAGGTGGAGGGTTGACCACACACCAGGGCTGACCGGTGAAACACTGATGAAGCCTCTTTTGAGAAGCAGGTGGCTTAAACCCCCGTGACAGGAATGTAGTTTAGGTACAGATATACAGTTAACACACATTAGTCCACTCTTTCAGTTGTGTACCACTGTATTACATTGATATGATATGCATATCTTCTATATATATTGTTAGATCTTTGATTGATGAGTATTAGGCATAGTACAATATCATATAATACATGTGTTACTAGGATGTTTTCTGAGATGTTAATATGTGTGTGTAGTTAACATTGCGTCTGTGCTTTCTATGCTGTGGTTACATGTTCATTGTTTGCTGAGAAATTAACCAATGAAAGTGTAAGGGGGGATATTTAAAGCCTGGATGCTTCTATGTCATGTGTAAGTCTGACGGAGCCTACGGGTGAAAGCTTACATGTCCATGAAGTAACCTTTGTATACCATTTGTGACCTGTCGTGGACAATGTCTACGTTGACTGTTTCATCTACCTATGTGTGTTTTGGATTGTGTGCCATAAGGTGCCAGCGGTTCTTTGATGTTGATTAGGTGTATTCCATGGTCAATTGACATTAATCCTATTAATTCACTGAAGGATGTTCTCCATAAGTGGGAACGCCATAGTTTGACCATCCTATGACCTTCCTAGCTGACGTTGTTTTGTGCCATTGGTATGTGTTCCACAGGTCGCCCATTTCTTCCGCGGTATGGAAGCGAGTGATCCCCATTATGGTGCTGGCAGATTGAGTGCTGTGTACGCCGGTATTCGCATGGCGGTCTGGCTTTGTATGGGGAGTGTCTACTGTAGTCCCTATCTGTATTTCCTGTGTTATGCCTCACTGCAGCTGTGTGATTCCACCAGGTTTGCAGTTATGGGTGACATCTTGGTCCTACGCTTGTCCATCCATGCCGATTGCCTACTGGACACTGGTATAGAGCAGTACACATTTCACACCTGCATTTAGCATTATCCGGTGGATGCTTTGCACAATTAGTGGGGAGTAAGGCATGTGCTACTCCCACATCCCTCCCACGGTGCGGGACAACGTATTATCTGCCAAACAACACCGAGCCCCATTTCTGCATACCCAGGATCCCATGGCTGCAACCCTCGATGGTACCCATTACACATCCGTCATGTGTGCGGGAATGGGATGTGGACGCACCTCTATGGACTCTACAATCTGGGAATTTCTGTTCATATGTCCTGCATTTCATGGACAGTTGTCATCAACCTTGAACACGCTGGAGGTGCATATGTCTGGCTGTACCGTAGTCACGGCTGTCAGTTCTTCTGGGTCTCTCGATCGCAGCTGGTTGACATTGCGTACGGATGAATCTTTGGGGTCCTACTATGAACACCAATGTGCATATGTAAAGTGTAGAACTTGTTGGACTGTGTCCATCTGGCCAGTGGGTTTGACTGCTGCTGTATGTTCCCCAATCACGGATGTCTGCTTGCTACCCATATTATGTAGTGCTACGTTAACCAGGTTATTCCAAACTGAACCCAGATGGTGTAAATCCAATGATGCAGGCTAGGAAATGCTTTAACTAATCCTCAGATGTCCCATTAGGGAATTTCCGCCACTGTATTGTCAAAATAACACAACCAAAACATGTAGATCCTATTAATTCATTGAAGGATGTTCTTTATAAGCGTGAACGCCATAGTTCAGAGATCCTATGACCTTCCTAGTTGACGTTGCTGGTGTGCCATTAGTATGTGTTCCGCAGGTCGCACATTTGTTCCGCAGTATGGTAGCGAGTGATCCCCATTTTCTTGCTGGCAGATTGAGTGCTGTGTATGCCGGTATACGCACGGCGGTCTGACTTTGTATGGGGAGTGTGTACTGTAGTCCCTATCTGCATTTCCTGTGTTATGCCTTACTGCAGCTGTGTAATTCCACCAGGTTTGCAGTTATGGGTGCCATCTTGGTCGTACGTTTATCCATCCATGGGAATTGCCTACTGGACACTGGTATATGGCTGTACCCATTTCACAGCTGCATTTATCATTCTCCGGTGGATGATTTGCATTATTGGTGGGGGGTAAGGCATGTGCTATACCCACATCCCTCCCACGGGGTGGGACAATGGATTATCTGCCAAACAACACCGAGCCCCATTTCTGCATACCCACGATCCCATGGCTGCAGCCCTCGACGGTACCCATTACACACTATTCATGTGTGCGGGACTGGGATGTGGATGCACTTCTATGGACTCGGCCATATGGGTATTTCTGCTCATATGTCCTGCATTTCATGGACACCTGTCATCAACCTTAAACACGCTGGTGGTGCATATGTCTAACTGTGCCGTAGTCACGGCTGTTACACCTTCAGCGTCGCTCCCTCCATCACGTTTTTATTGCATAGGGTTAAATTTTTGGGTCCTACAATGGACACCGATGTGCATATGTAAAGTGTAGAACCTGTTGGACTGTGTCCATCTGGCCAGTGGGTTTGACTGCTGCTGTATGTTCCCCGATCGCGGATGTCTGTTTGACTACACATATTATGTAGTGCTACGACATCCAGGTTTTTCAAACCTGAAACCAAATGGTGTACATCCAAAGATGCAGGTTAGCAACTGCTTTACATAATCCTCAGAAGTCACAGTAGGAAATATCCGCCACTGTATTGTCAGAATAACACCACCATAACATGTAGATCCTATTAATTCATTGAAGGATGTTCTTTATATGTGGGTACGCCATAGCTTAACCATCCTATAACCTTCCTAGTTGACGTTGTTGGTGTGCCATTAGTATGTGTTCCGCAGGTCGCCCATTTGTTCCGCAGTATGGAAGCGAGTGATCCCCATTTTCTTGCTGGCAGATTGAGTGCTGTGTACGCCGGTATTCGCATGCCGGTCTGACTTTGTATGGGGGGTGTGTACTGTGGTCCCTATCTGTATTTCCTGTGTTATGCCTTACTGCAGCTGTGGAATTACACCGGGTTTGCAGTTATGGGTGCCATCTTGGTCGTACGTTTGTCCGTCCATGGGAATTGCCTACTGGACACTGGTATAGGGCTGTACACATTTCACAGCTGCATTTAGCATTCTCCAGTGGATGATTTGCATTATTAGTGGGGAGTAACGCATGTGCTATACCCACATCCCTCCCACGGGGTGGGACAACGGATTATCTGCCAATCAACACCGAGCCCCATTTCTGCATACCCACCATCCCATGGCTGCAACCCTCGACGGTACCCATTGCACATCCTTCATGTGTGCGGTATGGGATGTGGACGCACGTCTATGGACTCGGCAATCTGGGGATTTCTATTCATATGTCCTGCATTTCATGGACACTTGTCATCAACCTTGAACACGCTGGTGGTGCATATATCTAGCTGTGCCGTAGTCACGGCTGTCAGTTCTTCTGGGTCTTTCGATCGCAGCGGTTGACATTGCGTCACGAATAATTTTTGGGGTCCTACAATGGACACCAATGTGCATATGTAAAGTGTAGAGCTTGTTGGACTGTGTCCATCTGGCCAGTGGGTTTGACTGCTGCTGTATGTTCCCCAATCACGGATGTCTGTTTGACTACCCATATTATGTAGTGCTACGTAAACCGGGATTTTCTACACTGAACCCAACTGGTGTGAATCCAATGATGCAGGCTAACAATTGCTTTAACTAATCCGCAGATGTCCCATTAGGACATTCCTGCCTCTGTATTGTCAAAATAACACAACCAAAACATGTAGATCCTATTAATTCATTGAAGGTTGTTCTTCATAAGTGGGAACGCCATAGTTTAAACATCCTATGACCTTCCTAGTGGACGTTGTTGGTGTGCCATTAGTATGTGTTCCACAGGTCGGCCATTTGTTCCGCGGTATGGAAGCGAGTGATCCCCATTTTCCTGCTGGCAGATTGAGTGCTGTGTACGCCGGTATTCGCACGGTGCTCTGACCTTGTATGTGGAGTCTCTACTGTAGTCCCTATCTGTATTCCCTGTGTTATGCCTTACTGCAGCTGTGTAATTCCACCGGGTTTGCAGTTATGGGTGCCATCTTGGTCGTACGTTTGTCCATCCATGGGAATTGCCTACTGGACACTGGTATAGGGCTGTACACATTTCACAGCTGCATTTAGCATTCTCCGTGGATGATTTGCATTATTAGTGCGGAGTAACGCATGTGCTATACCCACATCCCTCCCACGGGCGGACAACGGATCATCTGCCAATCAACACCGAGCCCCATTTATGCATACCCACGATCCCATGGCTGCAACCCTCGACGGTACCCATTGCACATCCTTCATGTGTGCGGGAATGGGATGTGGACGCACTTCTATGGACTCGACAATCTGGGGATTTCTGTTCATATGGCCTGCATTTCATGGACACTTGTCATCAACCTTGAACACGCTGGTGGTGCATATATCTAGCTGTGCCATAGTCACGGCTGTCACCTCTTCTGGGTCTCACGATCGCAGCCAGTTGACATTGCGTAGGGATAAATTTTTGGGGTCCTACAATGGACACCAATGTGCATATGTAAAGTGTAGAACATGTTGGACTGTGTCCATCTGGCCAGTGGTTTTGACTGCTGCTGTATGTTCCCCAATCACGGATGTCTGTTTGACTACCCATATTATGTAGTGCTACGAAACCCATGTCTTTCTACAATTAACCCAAATGGTGTTAATCTAATGCTGCAGGTTAGCAACTGCTTTAACTAATCCTCAGAAGTCCCATTATGAAATATCCGCCACTGTATTGTCAATATAACACAGCCGGAACATGTAGAACCTATTAATTCATTGAAGGATGTTCTTTATAAGTGGGAACGCCATAGTTTAAACATCCTATGACCTTCCTAGTTGACGTTGTTGGTGTGCCATTAGTATGTGTTCCACAGGTCTCCCATTTGTTCCGCAGTATGGCAGCGAGTAATCCCCATGTTGTTGCTGGCAGATTGAGTGCTGTGTACGCCGGTATTCGCACGGCGGTCCGACTTTGTATGGGGAGTGTCTACTGTCGTTCCCATCTGTATTTCCTGTGTTATGCCTTACTGCAGCTGTGTAATTCCACCGGGTTTGCAGTTATGGGTGCCATCTTGGTCGTACGTTTGTCCGTCCATGGGAATTGCCTACTGGACACCGGTGTAGGGCTGTACACATTTCACAGCTGCATTTAGCATTCTCCAGTGGATGATTTGCATTAGTAGTGGGGGGTAAGGCATGTGCTATACCCACATCCTCCCACGGGGCGGGACAACGGCTTATCTGCCAAACAACACCGAGCCCCATTTCTGCATACCCAGGATCCCATGGCTGCAACCCTCGACGGTACCCATTACACATCCTTCATGTGTGCGGGACTGGGATGTGGACGCACTTCTATGGTCTCGACAATCTGGGAATGTCTGTTCATATGTCCTGCATTTCATGGACACTTGTCATCAACCTTAAACACGCTGGTGGTGCATATGTCTAGCTGTGCCGTAGTCACGGCTATTCACTCCTTTTAGGTCTCTCGATCGCAGCTGGTAGATGTGGCATACGGATCAATTTTTGGGGTCCTACAATGGACACCGATGTGCATATGTAAAGTGTAGAACTTGTTGGACTGTGTCCATCTGGCCAGTGGGTTTAACTGCTGCTGTATGTTACCCAATCGCGGATGACTGTTTGACTACACATATTATGTAGTGCTACGACAACCAGTTTATTCTGAACTGAACCCAAATGGTGTAAATCCGATGATGCAGGTTAGCAACTGGTTTAAATGAACCTCAGAAGTCCCAATGTGAGATATCCGCCACTGTATTGTCAAAACTAACACCACCAAAACATGTAGACCCTACTAATTCATTGAAGGATGTTCTTTATAAGTGGGAACGCCATAGTTTAACCATCCTATGACCTTCCTAGTTGACGTTGTTGGTGTGCCATTAATATGTGTTCCACAGGTCGCCCATATGTTCCGCGGTATGGAAGCGAGTGATCCCCATATTCTTGCTAGCAGATTGCTTGCTGTGTATGGCGGGATTCGCACGGCGGTCTGGATTTCTATGGGGAGTGTCTACTGTAGTTCCCATCTGTATTTCCTGTGTTATGCCTTACTGCAGCTGTGTAATTCCACCGGGCTTGCAGGTATGGGTGCCATCTTGGTCGTAGGCTTGTCCATCCATGGGAATTGCCTACTGGACACTGGTATGGGCTGTACACATTTCACACCTGCATTTAGCATTATCCAGTGGATGCTTTGCATTATTAGTGGGGAGTAGGTCATGTGCTACACCCACATCCCTCCCACGGGGGACAACGGATTATCTGCCAAACAACACCGAGCCCCATTTCTGCATACCCAGGTTCCCATGGCTGCAACCCTCGACAGTACCCATTACACATCCTTCATGTGTGCGGACTGGGATGTGGACGCATCTATGGACACGTCGATCTGGGGATTTCTGTTCATATGTCCTGCATTTCATGGACACTTGTCATCAACCTTAAACACGCTGGTGGTGCATATGTCTCGCTGTGCCGTACTCACGGCTGTCGCGTCATCTGGTGGACGATGACAGCTGGATGGAATTCTGTTAAGATAATTTTTGGGTCCTACAATGGACACCAATGTGCATATGTAAAGTTAGATGTTGCTGGACTGTGTCCAACTGGCCAGTGGTTTTGACTGCTGCTGTATGTTCCCCAATCGCGGATGTCTGTTTGACTACCCATATTACGTGGTGCTACGTAAACCAGGTGTTTTAGAACTGAGAACAAATGGTGTACATCCAAAGATGCAGGTTAGCAACTGCTTTAAATAAACCTCAGACGTCCCAGTAGGAAATATCCGTCACTGTATTGTCAACATAACACCACCAGAACATGTAGATCCCTATGTATTCATTGAAGCATGTTTTCTTTATAAGTGGGAACGCCATAGTTTACATATCCTAGTTGACGTTGTTGGTGTGCCATTAGTATGTGTTCCACAGGTCGCCCATTTCTTCCGCGGTATGGCAGCGAGTGATCCCCATTTTGTTGCTGGCAGATTGAGTGCTGCGTACGCCGGTATTCGCATGGCGGTCTGACTTTGTATGGGGAGTGTCCACTGTAGTTCCCAACTGTATTTCCTGTGTTATGCCTTACTGCAGCTGTGTAATTCCACCGGGTTTGCAGTTATGGGTGCCATCTTGGTCGTACGCTTGTCCATCCATGAGAATTGCCTACTGGACACTGGTATAGGGCTGTACACATTTCACACCTGCATTTAGCATTATCCGGTGGATGCTTTGCATTATTAGTGGGGAGTAAGGCAGGTGCTACACCCACATCCGTCCCACGGGCGGACAACGGATTATCTGCCAAACAACACCGAGCCCTGTTTCTGCATACCCAGGATCCCATGGCTGCAACACTCGACGGTACCCATTCCACATCCTTCATGTGTGCGGGACTGGGATGTGGACGCACTTCTATGGACTCGGAACTCTGGGGATTTCTGTCCATATGTCCTGCATTTCATGGACACTTGTCATCAACCTTAATAACGCTGGTGGTGCATGTGTCTAGCTGTGCCGTAGTCACGGCTGTCGCTTCTTCTGGTTGAACGATAACAGCTGTATGATGTTCCATAGGTATCAATTTTTGGGTCCTACAATGGACACCAATGTGCATATGTAAAGTGTAGAACTTGTTGGACTGTGTCCATCTGGCGGGTGGTTTTGACTGAACTTCCTAGTTGACGTTGTTGGTGTGCCATTAGTATGTGTTCCACAGGTCGCCCATTTGTTCCGCAGCATGGCAGCGAGTAATCCCCATTTTGGTGCTGGCAGATTGAGTGCTGCGTACGCCGGTATTCGCACGGCGGTCTGACTTTGTATGGGGAGTGTCCACTGTAGTTCCCAACTGTATTTCCTGTGTTATGCCTTACTGCAGCTGTGTAATTCCACCGGGTTTGCAGTTATGGGTGCCATCTTGGTCGTACGCTTGTCCATCCATGGGAATTGCCTACTGGACACTGGTATAGGGCTGTACACATTTCACAGCTGCATTTAGCATTCTCCAGTGGATGTTTTGCATTATTAGTGGGGGGTAAGGCATGTGCTATACCCACATCCCTCCCACGGGGCGGGACAACGGCTTATCTGCCAAACAACACCGAGCCCCATTTCTGCATACCCAGGATCCCATGGCTGCAACCCTCGACGGTACCCATTACACATCCTTCATGTGCGGGACTGGGATGTGGACGCACTTCTATGGACTCGACAATCTGGGGATTTCTGTTCATATGTCCTGCATTTCATGGACACTTGTCATCAACCTTAAACACGCTGGTGGTGCATATGTCTAACTGTGCCGTAGTCACGGCTGTCGCTTCTTCTCAGTGAACGATAACAGCTGGATGATATTCCATACGGATCAATTTTGGGGTCCTACAATGGACACCAATGTGCATATGTAAAGTGTAAAACTTGTTGGACTGTGTCCATCTGGCCAGTGGTTTTGACTGCTGCTGTATGTTACCCAATCACCCTGTTTGACTACACATATTATGTAGTGCTACGACAACCAGTTGTTTCTGAACTGAACCCAAATGGTGTAAATCCGATGATGCAGGTTAGCAACTGGTTTAAATGAACCTCAGAAGTCCCAATGTGAGATATCCGCCACTGTATTGTCAAAATAACACCACCAAAACATGTAGACCCTACTAATTCATTGAAGGATGTTCTTTATAAGTGGGAACGCCATTGTTTAACCATCCTATGACCTTCCTAGTTGACGTTGTTGGTGTGCCATTAATATGTGTTCCACAGGTCGCCCATATGTTCCGCGGTATGGAAGCGAGTGATCCCCATATTCTTGCTAGCAGATTGGTTGCTGTGTACGCCGGGATTCGCACGGCGGTCTGGATTTCTATGGGGAGTGTCTACTGTAGTTCCCATCTGTATTTCCTGTGTTATGCCTTACTGCAGCTGTGTAATTCCACCGGGCTTGCAGGTATGGGTGCCATCTTGGTCGTAGGCTTGTCCATCCATGGGAATTGCCTACTGGACACTGGTATGGGCTGTACACATTTCACACCTGCATTTAGCATTATCCGGTGGATGCTTTGCATTATTAGTGGGGAGTAGGTCATGTGCTACACCCACATCCCTCCCACGGGGCGGGACAACGGATTATCTGCCAAACAACACCGAGCCCCATTTCTGCATACCCAGGATCCCATGGCTGCAACCCTCGACAGTACCCATTACACATCCTTCATGTATGTGACTGGGATGTGGACGCACATCTATGGACACGTCGATCTGGGGATTTCTGTTCATATGTCCTGCATTTCATGGACACTTGTCATCAACCTTAAACACACTGGTGGTGCATATGTCTCGCAGTGCCGTACTCACGGCTGTCGCGTCATCTGGTGGACAGTAACGGCTGGATGGAATTCTGTTGAGTTAAACTTTTGGGTCCTACAATGGACACCAATGTGCATATGTAAAGTTAGATGTTGCTGGACTGTGTCCAACTGGCCAGTGGTTTTGACTGCTGCTGTATGTTCCCCAATCGCGGATGTCTGTTTGACTACCCATATTACGTGGTGCTACATAAACCAGGTTTTTTAGAACTGAGAACAAATGGTGTACATCCAAAGATGCAGGTTAGCAACTGCTTTAAATAAACCTCAGACGTCCCAGTAGGAAATATCCATCACTGTATTGTCAACATAACACCACCAGAACATGTAGATCCCCTATGTATTCATTGAAGCATGTTTTCTTTATAAGTGGGAACGCCATAGTTTACATATCCTAGTTGACGTTGTTGGTGTGCCATTAGTATGTGTTCCACAGGTCGCCCATTTCTTCCGCGGTATGGCAGCGAGTGATCCCCATTTTGTTGCTGGCAGATTGAGTGCTGTGTACGCCGGTATTCGCACGGCGGTCTGACTTTGTATGGGGAGTGTCCACTGTAGTTCCCAACTGTATTTCCTGTGTTATGCCTTACTGCAGCTGTGTAATTCCACCGGGTTTGCAGTTATGGGTGCCATCTTGGTCGTACGCTTGTCCATCCATGAGAATTGCCTACTGGACACTGGTATAGGGCTGTACACATTTCACACATGCATTTAGCATTATCCGGTGGATGCTTTGCATTATTAGTGGGGTGTAAGGCAGGTGCTACACCCACATCCCTCCCACAGGGCGGGACAACGGATTATCTGCCAAACAACACCGAGCCCTGTTTCTGCATACCCAGGATCCCATGGCTGCAACACTCGACGGTACCCATTCCACATCCTTCATGTGTGCGGGACTGGGATGTGGACGCACTTCTATGGACTCGGAACTCTGGGGATTTCTGTCCATATGTCCTGCATTTCATGGACACTTGTCATCAACCTTAATAACGCTGGTGGTGCATATGTCTAGCTGTGCCGTAGTCATGGCTGTCGCTTCTTCTGGTTGAACGATAACAGCTGTATGATGTTCCATAGGTATCAATTTTTGGGTCCTACAATGGACACCAATGTGCATATGTAAAGTGTAGAACTTGTTGGACTGTGTCCATCTGGCAGGTGGTTTTGACTGAACTTCCTAGTTGACGTTGTTGGTGTGCCATTAGTATGTGTTCCACAGGTCGCCCATTTGTTCCGCAGCATGGCAGCGAGTAATCCCCATTTTGGTGCTGGCAGATTGAGTGCTGCGTACGCCGGTATTCGCATGGTGGTCTGACTTTGTATGGGGAGTGTCCACTGTAGTTCCCAACTGTATTTCCTGTGTTATGCCTTACTGCAGCTGTGTAATTCCACCGGGTTTGCAGTTATGGGTGCCATCTTGGCCGTACGTTTGTCCATCCATGGGAATTGCCTACTGGACACTGGTATAGGGCTGTACACATTTCACAGCTGCATTTAGCATTCTCCCGTGGATGTTTTGCATTATTAGTGGGGGGTAAGGCATGTGCTATACCCACATCCCTCCCACGGGGTGGGACAACGGCTTATCTGCCAAACAACACCGAGCCCCATTTCTGCATACCCAGGATCCCATGGCTGCAACACTCGACAGTACCCATTACACATCCTTCATGTGCGGGACTGGGATGTGGACGCACGTGTATGGACTCGACAATCTGTGGATTTCTGTTCATATGTCCTGCATTTCATGGACACTTGTCATCAACCTTAAACACGCTGGTGATGCATATGTCTAGCTGTGCCATAGTCATGGCTGTCGCTTCTTCTCGGTGGAATGGCAGCAGCTGGATGATATAGCGTACGGAACAATATTTGGGGTCCTACAATGGACACCAATGTGCATATGTAAAGTGTAGAACTTGTTGTACTGTGTCCATCTGGACAGTGGTTTTGACTGCAGCTGTATGTTCCCCAATCGGGGTTGTCTGTTTGACTACCCATATTATGTAGTGCTACGAAAACCAGGTGTTTCATAACTGAATACAAATGGTGTCCATCCATGGATGCAGGTTAGCGACTGCTTTCAATAAACCTCAGAAGGCCCAATAGGAAATATCCGCCACTATATTGTCATAATAACACCAGCAAAACATGTACATCCTGTTTATTCATTGACAGATGTTCTTTATCAGTGTGAACGCCATTGTTTAACCATCCTATGACCTTCCTAGTTGACGTTGTTGGTGTGCCATTAATATGTGTTCCACAGGTCGCCCATTTGTTCCGCAGTATGGAAGCGAGTGATCCCCATTCTCCTGCTGGCAGATTGAGTGCTGTGTACGACGGTAGTCGCACGGCGGTCTGGATTTCTATGGGGTGTGTCTACTGTAGTCCCTATCTGTATTTCCTGTGTTATGCCTTACTGCAGCTGTGTAATTCCACCAGGTTTGCAGTTATGGGTGCCATCTTGCTCGACGCTTGTCCATCCATGGAATTGCCTACTGGACACTGGTATAGGGCTGTACACATTTCACATCTGCATTTAGCATGGATGCTTTGCATTATTAGTGGGGAGTGAGGCATGTGCTACACCCACATCCCTCCCACGGGCGGACAACGGACTATCTGCCAAACAACACCGAGCCCCATTTCTGCATACCCACGATCCCATGGCTGAAACCCTCGACAGTACCCATTACACATCCTTCATGTGTGCGGGACTGGGATGTGGACGAACTTCTATGGACTCGACAGTCTGGGGTTTTCTGTTCATATGTCCTGCATTTCATGGACACTTGTCATCAACATTAAACACGCTGGTGGTGCATATGTCTAGCTGTGCCGTGGTCACGACTGTCGCTTCTCCTGGTTGAACGATGAAGGCTGGATGGTATTCCGTACGGGACAATTTTTGGGTCCTACAATGGACACCAATGTGCATATGTAAAGTGTAGAACTTGTCGGACTGTGTCCATGTGGCCAGTGGTTTTGACTGCTGCTGTATGTTCCCCATTCGCGGATGTCTGCTTGACTACCCATAGTGTGTAGTGCTACGTAAACCAGGTTTTCCAAAACCGAGACCAAATGGTGTACATCCAATGATGCAGGTTAACAACTGCTTTAAATAATCCCCAGAGGTCCCAGTAGGGAAGTATCGCCACTTTCTTGTCAGAATGTCACCACCATAACAGGTGGATCACGAGCACTTTGGCCCGGTCTTACCGGGCATTTGCAAATGTAATTAGCAGAAACATATCATTAAATGAATAATAATACATATTTTAATAATAAAGTTAATCTTATGTTATTTGGACAATAGCTTCTGCTATTGACATACGATGCTGTGGGTGGTGCCGGTTACCATACACATGGCTTTCTCAAAGGCCGAATTCACAATTCTAAACACTACTGTGGTCTCCTTTAAGGACCCTTAGCCAGTGGTCAACATTACTCAAGCCACTGCATCACTTACATATGCCTTCTACCGGCACCTACAGGACTGCATGGATCAGGCATTCCCTTACCCAACTGTGGTTCTTTGTACCAATGCCAAGCATCCAGTGTGGTGTACCCCAGCCATACCCAAGCTGTACAACGAGAGGAGGTGGCTACTACAAGACAGAGCAGACTCCTTGTGGGGTATGACACCCTTGCTCATTATATGTGAAGAGCTACAAGCTCTCATGACATAATCCGGGGCAGGTTCCACAGATATATCTCCAAGGACTCGACAGACAATCATACGGCCTTCATTAGCTATGCTGGACACCTGGGAGGTAACTCCCAGATATGCTCTGACTGGGTTCACAATGATGTGAAGTGTACTGAACATACACACATTGCCAACATACTGGCTGACAGGTTCGGTGAAGACGACTCCACCCCCCCCCCACATGGAGAGATGTCTGTACCAGCGGATTGTGGCCCCCGAATGTTCTGTAACACACAGGTGGGACATGCTCTCTCCAAGGTAGTGAACACAGCATCCATGGGACCAGCTGGTGTCCCGACTGTGTACTCCGTGATCTCATTGAGGAATTAGACCCACAGTTAGGACAGCTGTTTGATCTTAGCCTCACCTCGGGTAACGTACCCAAGTTGTGGCGCACGGCGACTGTAGTCCCACTTCACAGGGGCAGTGCCTCCACTGACCCTGGTTATTACCATCCCATTAGCATGAGATGCCTTATCTGGAAAGACATGGGGAAGGATCATACTGCAGCCCATAGATGACGACATAGGGGACCTGCATACTTTGCATCCAACCCAGTTTGGCTTGGTCAGGGGCAGATCATGCGTTTAAAACCTGGTTGACGTTTTAGGGACAGTCACCGAGGCCATTGATGAGGGTCATGCAGTCCATACAGCCTACCTCGACCTGGCAAAGGCCTTCAACACAATACCCCCCTCGGGTATCATTGATAAACTCATCGGCTTGGATGTGAACACGTACATCGCAGGATGGGTTGCAAACTGGCTAGGTGACACAACCCACGTGGTCATAGTTGCTGGCAGCATGTCAGACTTACTGCCTGTCACAGGCGGTGTCCCACTGGGCTCTGCCCTGGGTCCACTATTTTTCTACATCTACATTTCCAAAGTACAAGCACACACAGGGGGGTTAGGGCTGACATTGTTTGTAGATGACTGCGAACCGGGTGCCATAGTGGGACGGACATCTGACACAGATATCCTTCAAAGGGGCCTCACAGATATGGATATCTGCTGTCAGGGACATGGCCTACAGCTAAATGCCGGGTTATGCATAGTCATACCCATCGGAAGAACAAGGTCACCCCTGTCCGCCATATGGGTGGCAGTCCACTGATCACGGGGAATTACCAGGGATCTGGGGACCCAGGTTGTCAGTCACCATTCGCTCGACACACACGCTGCTATGGTGGTTCGGTAGAACTTCTACATTGCCCACCTGATCGTGCAGGGATTCACATCTAGATCAGGGTAGGTCATCGTCTCCTTGTACTCATTACTCATTAGACCTATGATTGAGTACATTGCCCAGTTCGGAAGGTATCTGACCCGACACCTACAGCAGCTGGGAAGGCCCCATAGGTTCATCGTCAGACAGATGCAGGGTGTCAGGGATTTGTGTTATGCTGCCCCACTGTAAGGACTCCTGCTCCATTCAGTCACATACCACTTGTTCAGTGGTGACCTGTGCCTGACATACGAGGCCATGTCGACCCATATTTGATGACTATGCTTCACCTACTGGATCTACATCCCTCAGAACCACAAGGGCAGGTGACGTGAACCTTGACACGGTCATTAATAGAATGTGTTGGAGTGACACATACATCACCCAGACACTCACTATGCTGTGGAACAACATCACAGTACATGTGAGGCAGAGAACCTTGCTAGCCTTGTTCGAGGGGATCTTGTCCATTGGATGGGGATTGCAGATATACCCCAGGGATTACATCATTGTCACTGCTTGACAGAGGTACAGCAATATAATAGGCATTTTATCTCCAGACTGGAGGGTTGGCAAAGGTAACATAACTGTGGCCTAGGGTTATGGCTGCCCTTGGGTAGATAGCCTACTCTGTACCTATGGACCTATGAACCTATGTTCATAGTTTGTCCCATTCACACTTGTCTATCCCCTATCCTCATTCTTATGTGTATATTTCTGTGGCACGTGATTGAACTATGTATTACCTGCAGGTATGCTGTCTACAGTACACATACGTCACAGTTGATTACAGTGTATCTGTGTACCTACCTCTGTGATACTGAGGACTACCACACATCCTTCACAGCATTACATGCATATGTCCATTCTATTATTCTTTGGCCTGAGGGGGGGTGTTAAGGCAACGGTTCCACATGTCCCTGTTTGTGCACGCGTCATGGTGGTCTTTGACCAGCCTCCGTTGCTGTCGTGGGATGGACGGTAGTGTTGGTGTGTGTTTGGCATGTGTTTTCACTGCCGGTACATCTGTGGGAGGTGGGGTTGGCACATGTTCCTCTTTGCAGGGGGCCCCATCCTGGACATTTGTGTCATGCATCTACACTTGGCACGTGCCATATGTCCTGTGCTATTCCCACAGTCGTGTATGCCTTCCTGCATTACTACTGTGTGTTACTGGCTGTTTGTATCTGGTACACATGGCTATTATGGTGGATAGCTTGGCCTATTCCCATGCTATGACATACCCATCCATCCAGGCATATACATGTTATTCCGTCCTTTGCGTTGGCCGTGGGTGTTTGGCCATCTGGCAACGCTACTCTCAACGTGTGATGTCCCACCTTCCCCTTCTGTGCCTGTGGCACCCTGTTGGGGCGCCCTGCTTGGTGGGCAGATGTTCCGCCATATGTGTTGTGTTTGACATGTCTGCATAGCTAATCATCGGTATGGTGGCTGAACATACCGCCTTGTCCAGATGTGTACAGTTATGGGCACCGTGGTGTGTGCACGCCTATGGGGTTTCGACAGGTCCATACCACATGCGGGATGTACACATTCTGCCGACACATTCACATGCAGCCATTTGGATATCTGTACCTGAGGTGGGATGTTAACATGTGGGGTACATATTTGCCCGCGTGGCACTGCCTAGTACAATACTTCTTACTACATTTCAGGTATGCCCATTGTGTGTAGGTGTGTAGCTGTGCAAGGCTGCTAGCTGGGTTGGGTGCACGGTCGTACATGGGTGCGGGTTACATGCTATGACGGGGCTGTTGTGTATTACATTTACATGCATGAGTTCCGCTTCTGGATATTACGCTTAGGCATACGCCGTCCTATGTGTATGCGACAAGCACGTTGGGTGTAGTACATGTTGCTATGCACATGTTTGCCTGTGTTTAGGGTATCTTGTTTCCTTCTTGTTGTTATATCGACACGGCTACCCGGCTGTGTACTCTCACTACTGCTGGTGACCATGCCCATGTCGCTACTTCTATGTCGGTGCGGCGCTGACATGCTGCGGTACACCTTCACTGGGTATGCCCACTGACAGTGCATTGTGGGACGGACACGGTATTACGCGTATCCTTTGTTCCTTGGATGGGTACACTTTGGACTTCGTGGGTTAATGTTTGGTTCTCCGTTTTGTGTGAACGGGTACTATGTTGCATAGTCTGCGTACGTTTCATTATCCACGGGCCCTGGCTGGTGCGGTTACTATTGCAGGCGGCCTGTGGAAGTCAGCACTTTAGGTTGCTCATCGCCTGCTGGCTTGGCCACGCCTCCGGACGCATCCTACTTGGGCTCGCTCACGTGCCCTCCGCACGTGTCTGTGGTTGCGGCGCACACTCATTACTATGCATATGGTGCTGCTACACCAATTGTTCACTGCACTGCCGGCGCAAGCCTTACACCGGCCTTGCGCCGAGCTTCATGAATCCCGGGGAACTTCTTTTTCTGGAGATGCGATCTGGGATAATTTTGCTTTGGATGCTTGAGCATCCATTCGCTCAAGTAAATTTGAATTTGCAAAGCTTGTTTTTCTTCCAGGTTTTTGTACGATGCGATTATAGAGTCAGCTACATGTGGCAGATGTTAGTTGGGCTGATATAGATGAATTAAAGGCAATAACAAGTTGTATTTTTGAAATATTGCTGAATAAGCAACAGAAGTTCAATTTTAAACAAAGACTTCAGATTTTAAGGGGCTTTGAGCAAAGGATGATTGTTTTAATGGTTACATAGTTGATTTGTAATAGAAGCAACAAAGAGTATATAGTTATTGACCAGTGACCATCTTGAAATCACATTTCTTTGTTTTCCATTTCTTCTTCGTCCATTTCACAATTTCCTTTGCTGTTCTCTAGACCTGACTGCCTCCCCGTATTTTATTCTGACAAGATAACTATCTGGTATACTTACATTTGTCATTTAGTCTACTCAGACCGTGAAATTGATTTTTATTTCTTATTTTAAAGAAGTGCTTTTTGAGATCAAGATCTTGTCATTATATAAAAAGGAAATGCAACGAGCTACTCACTGAAGAGAACTGATGACAGTGTTCCACAAACCCAGAGATATGTCTTTTCTGCTTTCTTGGTAAGTCAGTAATTTTAATATTTTCAAATGGGACCATCTAGCAACTGACTTTAGGACATAATCTAACAAGTTTTTTTAATAGATCATATGACATCTTAAAAGCATCTGAACTTGTACATTTTATGGAAGTATAAATTTCGGGTACCCGCTTTCTTTCAGTGCATAAGAGAGGGGATTGTCTATCACAAGAAAGACCCTTCGTTATGCAAATGACTAAAGACAACCATGTTCATCACGAGGGTGGTTACACAGCATAGAATGTTTAT